>NC_054827.1:78044442-78380442 GCF_018345385.1 Vulpes lagopus | reverse complement strand
AATATTTTATTTATTTATTTATTTGAGGGAGAGAGGGGCAGAGAGAGAGCTCGAGCAAAGGAAGGAGCAGAGGGATAGGGACAAGCCGACTCCCTGCTGAGCGGGGAGCCCAACTCAGGGCTCTATCCCAGGACCCTGACATCTTGTCCTAAGTCTAAGTCAAATTTGCTTAACTTACTGAGCCACACAGGTGCCCCCTGTCATGTTCTTTAGTCATGTTGAGTGCCACTAACCCCTAGAAGAAATTACAATTTTTTTTCTTTTGTACGTGCAGATTGGAGAAGACTCCCAAGAGAAATGATGCCAAGGAAGAAGTGCAAAAAAGGTACATTGACTAATGTAATAATCTAGGTTAAAAAAGGTTATTTATTGCTCGAATTCTAATTATGGAATTATCAATCTGAAGTTAGACTCAGTGTTCTGAATGCTTTTTCTTAAGATACGTTTGGGATTTAGTTATTTCATTAAATCTTTTTGTTGTTGATTTTTGTTTTGTTTTTGTTTGATTGTTTTTCCTTTCTTTAATTATGGAATTTTGATGTGTTAAGAAAGATTTTTCAAATATGCAGACATTTTTTCAATTTGAAATTTTGCACATTTGAAATTCTTTTAGTGGTTTTACTGTCCATATTTTAAGGTTTTTTTAAAAAAAGATTTTATTTATTCATCTGATAAAGAGAGAGAGCCAAAGAATGACAGGGAATGGCAAAAAGGGAGCGAGAAGCAGGCTCCCTGCTGAGCAGGGAGCTGGATGTGGTGCTGGATCCCAGGCTCCTAGGATCATGTCCTGAGCTGAAGGCAGACATTCAGCCAACTAAGCCACCCAGGCACCCCTATATTTTAAGTTTTTAACTAAAACATTCATAACTGGTAAAATTTGAGAACTGGTAGATTAGAACTTTATGTTGTACATAAAATACCAAAGTGAAAGTTTCCAGCGTGTTGTTCTTTCATAATTCCACTGAGTAAAAAATTGTTGAGCAACTACTATTGCCAGACACTGTGCTAAAAGGAATAAAACAGTAAGCCAAGTGGGAATAATCCTTGCCCTAATGGGGCTTACCGTTCAATGGAGTAAAAATATTGACCAAAAACACAATGTCCTCATTGGGAGGTCAGGGGAGTTTTTTTGAGGAAATGGAATTGAAGTCCAGATTGAATGATGAGTAGGACTTGGGCAGGATGTGGTTGGTGGGAGAATGTTGGAGAAAGACCAGGTTTGTGAGGGGTAAGTCATGAGCAGTTTAAAGGTAATCTTTAAGGTTCCTTTGAAATATACAAATAGAAGTGTTGAGCATGTTGTTGGATACAGGGTGGGTGGGCCTCAAAATGGAGATGGTAGTGATCAGCATAGATACTATAATTCAAACTATGAGGAAGGAAGGATGAGATTATCTGGGGTAAAATTAGAGAATTAGAAGAAATGAGGGCCCAAGCCTAAACTTGGAGGAGTGCAAAAATCTAGTAGGCTCATAGAGGAGATTCAATCAGCAAAGAAAAGAGATGGAAAGAAAGAGGAGAGGAAAAGGAGAACCCAAGAGAGTGGAGTTGCAGAAGCAAAAATATGCAAGAAGTAGAGACTATTTTAGGTCACGTGAGTGGCTCAGTTGGTTAAGTGTCTGCCTTCAGCTCAGGTCATGATCCCAGGGTCCTGGGATCCGGCCCCAAATAGGGTTTCCCTACTCAGTGGGAAGTCTGCTTCTCCCCCTGCTTGTGCTCTCTCTGTCAAATAAATAAATAAAATATTTACATTTAAAAAAAGAAGTAAAGTCTGTTTCAAAAGGTGATCAACAGTGTTAAAGGAGGTTACGCAAAATTGCTGTGAGGTCAAGTAAAATAAAGATTGGAAAATGTAAACTAATTTTGACATGTTAATCATTGTTGACCTTGTGAGAGCTTTTTATTTTTATTTTTTTAAGATTCTATCTATTTATTTAGAGCATGCAAGTGGGGTTGGGGGAGAGGGATTCGTAAGGGTAGAATCCAGTTTGGAAGGGGTTAAACCGTAAATGGGAATTTAGGAAAAGGGGACAGCAAGCATAAATGAGTGTTTGGGGAATTTGGATATAAAGAATAAAGAGAGAAAAAGGAAAGTAGCCAGAGAGGTTAATAGCAATGGGATTAGAAACTAAGAGAAGAAATTCCCTCCCTTTTACCCCTCTCTGGTATTTTGTGTTATGCTTTTTAATATACTTCATTTTCCAGAGCAGTTTTAGATTCATAGAACACTGGATGGATAAGTACGGATTTTCCATATACTCCCTGCCCCCACACATGCATAGCCTCCCCCACTGTTAACATCCCCCATCAGAGTGGTGCGTTTGTTGCAATCAGTGATCCTACCTTGACGTACTACATATGGTCTTACACAGAGACCATAGTTTACTTTGGGTTCACTCTTGGTATTATACATTTTGTGGGTTTTGGCAAATGTGTAATAACATGTGGCCACTGTTTGAGTATCATACAGGGTACTTTCACTGCTTTAAACATTCTCTGCGTGGGCAGCCCAGGTGGCTCAGCGGTTTACCACCGCCTTCGGCCCAGGGCCTGATCCTGGAGACCCAGGGTCAGGTCCCATGTTGGGCTCCCTGCGTGGAGCCTGCTTCTCCCTCTCCCTCTGCCTGTGTCTCTGTCTCTGTTTCTCATGAATAAATAAATAAAATCTTTAAAAAATAAAAATTCTCTCTGCTCTGCCTTTTCATCCCTTCCTCCTCCTTACCCTTAGCAACCACTGATCTTTTTTACGGTCTCCATAGTTTTGCCTTTTCCAAAATGTCATACAGTTAGAAACATACAGTATGTGCCTTTTCTGATTGGCTTCTTTTAGTTAGTAATATTCATCTAAGTTTCTTCCATGACTTCATGGCAGACAGCTCATTTTTTTTTGTTAGTGGTAAATAATTCCATTGTCTGGCTGTGCCACAGTTTTATTTATCCATTTACCTACTGAAGGACATCATGATTGCTTCTAAGATTTGGCAATTATGGATAAAGTTACTATATAAACATCTATTGTTGTGTGGACATAAGTTTTCAACTTCTTTGGGTAAGTACCAAGGAGGATGATTGCTGGACTGCATGGTAAGGATATGTTTAGTTTTGTAAGAAACCACCAAATTATCTTTCAGAGGCCCTCTGCCATTTTGCATCCCCCCTGGCAACCAGTGAGAGTTCTTGTTTTTATACATCCTGGCCAGAATTTGTTATTGTCATTGTTCTGGATTTTGGCCATTCTGAAAGGTGTGTAGTAGTAGCTCACTACTGTTTTAATTTGCGTTTCCCTGGTGACATGTGATGTGAAGCATCTTTGTGTACACCTACTTGCCATTTGTGTATCTTGTTTGGCAAGATATCTGTTACGGTCTTTGGCCCATTTTTAATGTTTGTGTGTGTGTGTGTGTGTGTGTGTGTGTACGAGCTTAGTGTTGAGTTTTAGGAATTCTTTGTAAATTTTGGATAACAGTCTATAGGAATAAACCCCTCTGGCTGCGAGTTTCTCCTTTTACTCTGATACTACTACCATATTCACAATATTTCTGACACCAGATGTGTGGAATTTTTTTCCCCGCACCAAGCAGTTCTCTGCAACACCAGTTGTGTCTTAAAATTTAATTCAGTTTCAGCAGCAACTGGAATTAATGCAGACCCCACAAGTTAAGGGTTCAGCCCCATAAGACTACTTCCCACTTCAGATGCCAATTTCAAGTAGTAGGTTCCCCACATTACCCGCAACTTCTGTCTGACTTGGATACAGATCAGAATTTCTATGACCCTCCTTCTCCCACTTGGATTTCATTTGCTAGAACAGCTCACAGAACTCAGGGAAACATTTCGGTTTACCAGTTTATTTAATGAAGGATATGATAAAGGATATAGATAAATGTCAGATGAAGAGATAGGGCAAAGTCTAGAAGGGTTCCCCGTGCAGGAACTTGTGTCTCTGTGGAGCTTAGGTGCACCACCTTCCCAGTATGTAGATGTGTTTACCAGCCTGGAGACTTCAAATCCCCATACTTTGGAGATTTTTATAGAGGCTTCATCATATAGATTTGATCACTCATTAACTCAATCTCCTGTCCCTCTCCCCTTGCCCAGGGAATGTGGAATGGAGCTGAAAATTACAGTCTATTAATCATGTTTTTTTCTGTCTTTTGACCAGCCTCCATCCTGAAGCTATTCAGGGGCCCACCAAGAGTTCCATTCTTAGATCAAAAGGCACTCCTATCACCCAGTAAATTCCAAGGGATTAGGAACTCTGGCAGGAACCAATTTCAAAGACTAAGTATTAAAACAAAACATGCTCCTAGTGTTCTTATCACTTTGGAAATTGTAAGAGTTTTAGGAGTTCTGTGCCAGGAACCAGAAACAGAGACCAATATATATTTTTTCTATTATTTCACAGAATCCTTTATCAGATCTGTCTTTTGCAAATATTTTCTCCCAGTCTGTGGCTTGTTTTCTCATTTTCCTGACATTATCTTTAATAGGGTGGAATTTTTAAATTTTAATGAAGTCTAGCTTATCAGTTATTTCTTTCATAGACTGTGGCTTGCTTTGGCAGTGTATCTAAGAAGTCATCACCAAACCCAAGGTCATCTAGATTTTCTCCTATGTTATCCTTTAAGAGTTTTATAGTTTTGTGTTTTGCATTTAGGTTGTGATCCATTTTGAGTTCATCTTTGTGAAGGATAAGGATGTACCTAGATTTATTTTATGCAACACCATTTGTTGAAAAAAGTGTCTTTTCTCCATTGTACTGCTTTTGCTTCTCTTTCTATTTTTATATGGGTCTATTTCTGAGCCCTTTATTCTGTTCCATTGACCTGTATTTATTCTTTCACCTTTACCACACAATCTTGATTACTGTAGCTAAAGTATGTTTTAAAGTCCAGTAATATCAGTCCTCCAATTTTGTTCTTTCCTTCAATATTGTGTTGGCTATTCTGGATCTTTTGCCTTTCCATACAAACATTAGGAACAGTTTGTTGATATTGTAAAATGACTTACTAGGATTTTGATTGAGTTTGCTTTGAATCCATAGATGAGGTTGGGAAGAACAATCATCTTGATAATACTGAGTCTCACTCTCCATGAACATGCAGTAGGTGTCCATTTATTTAGTTCTTTGATTTCATTCTTCAGAGTTTTGTGGTTTTCTTCTAGACTGTATACACATTTTGTTAGATTTATATCTAAGTATTTAATTTTGAGGCATGCTAATGTAAATAGTATTAGATTTTTTATTTAGAATTCTGCTTGTTCATTGTTGGTATACAGGAAAGCTATTGACCATTGTATACTAACCTTGTAGCCTGCAACCCTTCTATAATTGGTTATTAGTTTTCAGAGTTTTGGCTCATTTTTTCAGATTTTCTGCATAGATGATCATGTCATCTGTGAATGAAGGCAGTTTTATTTCTTCCTTCTCAATCTGTTGAAAGCAGTGATATTAGGGAACTTTTTTACCTTGTTCCTAATCTTAGTGGGAAAGTATCAAACTTCTCTCCATTAAGTATGATGTAGCTAGGATTTTTTTGTAGCTTTTTTTTTTTTTTAAGATTTTACTTAATATATTCATGAGAGACACAGAGAGAGAGAGACAGAGGCAGAGGCAGAGGGACAAGCAGGCTGCCCATGGGGAGCCTGATGTGGGACTCAATCCCTGGACCCCGGAATCACTACTTGAGCCAAAGGCATATGCTCAACCACTGAGCCACCCAGGCATCCCTGTAGATGTTCTTTATCAGCTTTAGGAAATTCCCCTCTACTCCTTGTTTACTAAGAATTTTTTTCGTCATGAATGGGTGTTTGATTTTGTCAAATGCTTTTACTGAATCTGTTGATAGGATCATGTGATTTTTTTTTCCTTTAGCCTGTTAATGTGGTGGATTATGTTAATTGATTTTGGAAGGTTGAACCAGCCTTACATACCTATGGTAAATCCTACTTAGTTGTGACATATTATTCTTTCCATACATTGTGGGATTGGATTTGGAAATATTTTATTGAAGATTTTCACTTATATTTTCATGAGAGGTACTAGTTTTCTATTTTGTTTCTTGTAATATTTGTCTGGTTTGGTATTAGGGTAATGTTGGCCTCATAGAATGAGTTAGGAAATGTTGCTTCATCTTGTGTCTTTTGAAAGAGAGGCCCCTCCCTTATTTAACAGCTTGAGTTACATTTTACATATAATAAAATGCATATATCTGAAATATATAATTTGCTAAGTTCTGACATATTTATTTAAAATGGAAATATTTTTATTTTGTTTCATCTCAGAACTACAATATATAAGAATATTTATTTATTATTTTTTTAAAAGATTTTATTTATTCATGACAGACACAGAGAGAGAGAGAGAGAGGCAGAGGCACAGGCAGAGGGAGAAGCAGGCTCCATGCAGGGAGCCCAATGTGGGACTCAATCCCAGGACACCAGGATCATGTCCTGGGCCAAAGGCAGGTGCTAAGCCACTAAGCCACCAGGGATCCCCTATATATAAGAGTATTTAGCTTGCTTGAGTATAAAATATTATATTAAAAAACCCCAAAATAAAAAAAAAAAAAAACCCCAAAATATTGTATGTCGAGATATAATAGTTTATCTCCTATCTTTTATACCTTTGGCTTTTATTGGGCAAATATGTTATTTTTACAAACATGCATTAATGATACTGGTCATGTCCTAGTGGATCACGAATTTGTAGCAGACCCTAAAGAGCCAAAAAGAATGTGTCTGATTTGGAAAAATAAATGTTTTAAAATACATCTCACTGACTGCTCATCCCTGGAACTTTATATACACATTGATAATTAGGAGAAAGTCCAATGTGTCAGAATTTCCATTTGTGAAAAAATAAAGCAACAACCACAAAACTTTGTTTCCATTCTGAGCTTTTTTTTTTGTACATTGTGTAATTTTTTGTGTTTTATTCTCGATAAGCTTATACTTTCTCTTTTGTTAAAATGACCTCCACTTCCATGAAAGTAAACAGTACCCAAAGAGCCAAAGCTGAAAAAAAGTTTGTTTCTTGAAGAACCAGCTATTGGCTGGTATTGAAAGAAACCAAAAAATTTCAAATATATGCTTGTATCTGGCTGAGGTGGGAAAAAAATGCATGTTAATGTTTTGGGGTTAAAAGAGTCTTTTAACAAATTTTGGTAATTTTTTTTTTAAGATTTATTTATTTTAGAGAGAGCGAGAGACCACATGAGTTGGGAGAGGGGGAGGAGAAAGAGAGGGAGAGCATTTCAGCAGACACCCCACTGAACACAGAGCCCAACACTGGGCTCTATCTCACAACCCTGAAATGATGACCTGAGTCAAAACCAAGAATTGAACACTCAACCTGCTGAGCCACCCAGGTGTCCCAACAAATTTTGGTAATTTGACACTTCTCTCCCAGTTATAGGTAAAAGAATTCATGATTCTATAAAACCAGATTGATAAGTAGCAAAAAATGCTTAGTGGCTCTTTGGCAACTGACTTTCTTACTTAAGAGATAAGTAGGGTTTATTTTTATTTGTATTTTTTTTATTTTTAAGATTTATTTATTAGCGAGAGAGAGCAAGAGGGAGGGAGGGGCAAAGGAAGAAAAAGAATCCTGAAGTAGACTTCCCACTGAGTTTGGAGACAACACAGGGCTCAGTCCCAGGATCCTGAACTGAAATCTAGAGTCAGCGGCTCAACCTGCTGAGCTACCCAGGCACCCCTAGAGATCGGTAGTTTTTAATAAGTTTATTTATCCGACCATGTTCTGTAACAGCCATTTAACAGACTTATGTGTTGCGAAATTTAAATAATTCGACAAATGATTCTTAGAAAAAAAGACTTCATGATGTGAGTAAATTACATTCTTAGCTAATGTTTTCTGGCATCTGTATATGATACTACAGTTTATGTGCTACAGTTCAGATTAAATAGCCCTTACTCTCAAGGGGCACAGAGAAAGTTACCCATTATTAAATGTCACCTTTCTTTTGAGCAAAACTTCAAATACATGTATGTTTGGGGTTCTGAGCTTAGTGACTCCATGAGGGGCAATTTGTTATAACACAGTAAATTGTAATTCCGTCACTTATGGGCCATCCACCACAATCTAGAAATTTCTTCTCTATAGGTTAAATGTTAATCTTTAACAAAATTACATCTTTCTTAGCCATATTTTTCTCTGTTACCAAGTAATTTCTAGGTATTTAGTTTGATTTAGGGGAAGGACTATAATACTTTTTGATCACAGTGGGACAATTTTGTAGCTTATCCTAATGCCTTGGTAACTGACTGGCAGGATCTATATGTGAAATAACTCTCCATTCCATGCAGTTGTAGAATAGCTTCAAATGCATTATTTTTTTAATATGGCTTTAAAAATATCCCAGAGCCATTAAAACATTTTATTTATATTGCTTTGAGTTTTCAGATCCATGTAACAGGTGTGTTGAGTTTAACCATTTTAATCTTCATTCCAAAGATGAAGCTTATGTTCCATGAGTATAACTTCTTCGTCATTTCTTTAACCATTGACAAATGTGTATTTATTTGGCACTTGTTTTTTTTATTTTTCAAACCTGGTCCAATTGCCCTAGTTAAAGTATGCTGATCAGTGAACAGGAAGCCAGTACAAGATGATATATTTGTGAGAGTCTTTCGCTGGTCCCCTGGTGCTTCTACTGGACTTAAGTTTTTAGTATTTATGCCTTAATAACATTACTTGCCAGTACAAATTTTCAGTACTGGTAAAAAGATACCTGGTTACAGTGTTAGAAAACATTCTATGAAGTGATTATCGTTTACTTCTTATCATGGAAAACTGGTGAGGCATACTTGTTTGTTATTCTTTAAGAAAATCAGTTCAGTCTGCAAACTCTGTGACTACCCACTATGACATATCACTATGCTACACAGAATATAAAGAAGCAAAGAAATAATGATAGACAGCTGCTATTATAGAAATAACGTGTTAACAGTGGTTTTACTTCAGCAGGCCCCAAATCCGAAAAGGCGAAAGATACAGGCAAAGGCGCTTCGCTCACTAATACTGCAGATGTGTTGAAAAAAATCGAGGTAAGGTTTCCTTCTTGCTACACAAGCAAGCTGAAAAAGTGTCGTGCCTCCTTTCGCCTTTTTCAGTCTTTCCACCTTCTCTCACTTTTTAATAATACGTGGATTTGGCAGAGCCAAGCCCCGCACACAGGGCAACTGAACAGATTTGAACATTCTTAGCTGGGAGATGAAGAAGCCTCATCCTATCCTTCTTTTTTATTATTTTTTTAAAGGTTTTATTTATTTATTCATGAGAGACACAGAGAGAGAGAGAGAGAGAGAGAGAGAGAGAGAGAGAGAGGCAGAGACACAGGCAGAGGGAGAAGCAGGCTCCCTGCGGGGAGCCGGACGTGGGACTCGATCCTGGGTCTCCAGGATCACACCCTGAGCTGGAAGCAGACATTTAACTGCTGAGGCACCCAGGCGTCCCATGTATATGTACTTTTTTAAATGCTTTTTTTGTCTGTCTCATGGTAAGTGTAGAACATTCTATTGAGAAAAAAAGCACATCTTATGGAACTTACTTTTTACTTTCATTGCTGTCCATATTTCAAAAATAGAAAGGTAAAAAATCCTAAAGGTTAGTAAACTGAAAATTTACCCTCCCATCCCTGCCCATAACCATCCAGTTCCCCTCTTGACAATCAGTATTACCAATTCCTATTGATCTTTCAAAAATATTTTATGCATAACAATACCAGATCTTTCTTTTTCAATGACAAAAGCTAGCATATTACACTCTTCTGCATTTTTATCACTTATAATCAATTAGAGATGGTTCTAGTCTATATAGAGTTTGCTTCATTCTTTTTTTTTTTTCCTTTTTTAGCTACAGTATAAGAACAAACCCTAATTTATTTAACCAGTACCCTATTGGGCAGCCTGGGTGGCTCAGTGGTTTAGCACGCCTTCCGCCCAGGACCTGATTCTAGAGACCCGGGATCAAGTCCCACGTCAGGCTCCCTGCGTGGAGCCTGCTTCTCCCTCTGCCTGTGTCTCTGCCTCTCTCTCTGTCTCTCATGAATAAATAAGTAAAATATTTTAAAAAGTAAAAGTAACCGGTACCCTATTGATGGGCATAATGTTCCATCTAGTGTTCTGCTATTATAAACAGTGCCATAGTGAAATCATATTAAATATGACATTTTACATATGTAGATTTCTTGAAGTGGGTTTCTTGGGTCAGTTGTTATATGTATTGGATAATATGGAAAAATATTGACAGATCACTCTCCATGGAGGTTATGCCAATTTATTCCCACTCTCTATGCATATATTACCTTGCATTGATGGTGATGATGATGATAATGATAGCAACTAGTGCTTATTGAGAACTTATGTACCAGGCTCTTTGATGAAAGCTATTCCTATACATTATGTCCTGAGGACTCCATAACAACAAAGAGAGGTGTGTATTATTTTTCCTTATTTATAGATGAGGAGGTCAAGGCTTTAAAATTTTTACTTGCCTGGTCAAGTTGTTACAGCTATATAGTAACAGAAACTCTTATTTTTGTGCTTTTTTTGGCCAGTACTTGAGCTGGAGGTAACATGCCTGAAAATAATACCAGGAGGGTATTGAAGGGATAGTGATAACGGTCAGGTGTAACTGTGATGGAGTGATGATGCATGGGGTTGCAGAACTAGCCAACCTGTATTGATTGAACAGAGTCTTACTGTTTTTAAAGCTTCCCGGAAAGAAGTTGCTAAGATGACTTGTGCAATAAGGTAGATTGATCTGATGTGGTTTCTCATCAGAACAAATTGTGTTTCCCGATTTTCTACACTTGAACACCTTTTTCGTTTTGCACATTGTTAAAACTGGACTTTTAAATTTGGAAATCTAAATGAGTTAGCTTTATTTTCTCTCAGTTAAAGAGCAAAATTAGCTTCTCGCTGACTGTTATTGTTCGTTTCTTCAGCAAAAGTAGTTGCAAGTTTTATTGTAATAAAATGTCTGTGGGTGGAGAGGAAGGAACAGTCAAACCTCATGATTAATGTGTGAATAATCAGACAGTAAACTAATATTTGAGCTTTTATCTGCTTGACTTAGAAGAAGCTGTCTCTACAGGGTGGCTGCTTATTATTTAAACTGGAAGAATTGTTCCCTCTTTATAAATTAACTGTTTGCAAAGTGTTTCCATGATGTGTTAATCACATTGTTCTGTACGATAGTGCCAGTATATAGTTAAATCTCACAGAGGAGAAAATGGAGACTAATAAGTAGATAAGCCAAAACTAGTTGCTAAGTGCAAAAAGAAAAAAGTAATAAGACAATATGTGTGGCTCTGAGATCATTTTTTTTAATTGCATAAATCTGCTATGGTTAACTGATGTAAGTATTTTATGGGTTTGATTTGGGTCTTTGTGATACAAACAAAGTTGTTGTTTATTTAAAAATATTTGAGGTGACAGTAATGGAAATAAAGACTTCCTAGTTCTACAGAGCAGTGAATGATTTTTATATTTTGAAAACATATTCTGGGATCTCTGAGTGGTGCAGCGATTTAGCGCCTGCCTTTGGCCCAGGGCGCGATCCTGGAGACCCGGGATCGAATCCCACGTCGGGCTCCCGGTGCATGGAGCCTGCTTCTCCCTCTGCCTATTTCTCTGCCTTTCTCTCTCTGTGTGACTATCATAAATAAATTAAAAAATTTAAAAAAAAGAAAGCTAATTGTTTAAAAAAAACATATTCCATAACTAGTTAAATAAGTTTATTGTTAATTATGAAATAGTAGCTAATAAGATTTTTCAGATACATTATATACCTTGCACAGTGCATTTAAAGTGTATTTAATAAATACAGCACTATGATTCTCTTTTAACTACACAAAATTTGTGGGTTGTAGGCCCCTTTACTGCAATTTGATTAAAATAAAAAAGAAAAAAGTCCATATGTTAATATTGGTGTAGCATCATTCTGTGTGGGTATGTGTATGTATATTTTTATAGACACTTTAGAAGATCTATAAACACTATTTTGTTTACTTGCAATTTCCCAAAGGGATTATCAGTTAGAAAAACTGCACACAGTATATTGTAGTAATAACTCATATAAGGCAGCATGGGTCAGTATGAAGATAAATCATCTTATGTCTATATTACCTTGACTTTATTTGTTCTGCCTCAGTGGAGTGAAGTACGAAAGGTGAAACTTGAATTTTGGTTAGAAATTGAATCTATCTGATGTAGTGTTTTTATTGCCTTTGATTTCCTTAAATTCAAGCTTGAATGTAATTAAAGAGATTTTAAAAATAAATATTTAAGAGCCAATAAAGGAATCGCGAAGTTGTAGTCACTCCAGATACAAAATGTGTTTTCTCTCTATATGTAGTCTACAAAGCAAATATAATAGGATGGAGCATTTGCAGCTATATGAACTAACGTTCTGATTATTGTTTAAGAATAATCATATCTTAGCTAAAGTGATCCTGTGCTTTAATTATGAGTATTAATATATGAAATAATTATTGTATCCACCTCCTATAAAGCTTGTGGAATTCTCTCACTTGTGCAAATTAAGCATAGATCAATTTAGTGAATGGATAGTGACAGTAATGAAAACAGACCCTTTTTTATCAAAGGGAAAGAAATGTTGGTAGTCATAGAAATTTAAAGATGTAACTGTAAAGTTAAATTTGTGTGTTATGAGAAAGTAGCAGTGATTTCAACAGTGAGTAAGTGAAGCCATCAAGCAATCAAGGTTTCCTAACAACATCTCTCTTTTGCCTCCTGAGTTGCTAGGAAGTGCTAATGTTGACAGTGGTTTTATTTATTTATTTTTTTTTAAGATTTTATTTATTTTATTCGAGACAGAAAGAAAGTGAGCACACAGCTAGGGCTGGGAGCAGAGGGAGAGGAGAGGGAGAAGAGACTCCTGGCTGAGCAGGGAGCCTGTGGCGCTCTATCCCAGAACCCTGGGATCATGACCTGAGCCAAAGGTAGACGCTTAACCAACTGAGCCACTCAGGTGCCTGACAGTGTTTTTAATTGTTATTTGTTTTGTTTTTGGCAAGGATTGAAGTTTTAATCTCTTTCTCTTCAATCTGCCAGATATGTTAAGAAGTAAAAATTCCTGGAAATAAGTAAATAATGAAGGAGAACAGAGAGAAAGACGGATAATCTGCAAACAGGATAACCCACACCAAATGATTATGTATTAATTGTTTTAAATGATCTCTCTTTGGGGCACCTGGGTGGCTTAGTGGTTGAGCATCTGCCTTTGGCTCTCAGGTCGTGATCCCGGGGTCCAGGGATCAAGTCCCACATCGGGCTCCTTGTGGGAATCCTGCTTCTCCCTCTACCTGTGTCTCTGCCTCTCTCTCTCTCTCTCTGTATTTATCTCTCATGAATAAATAAATAAAATCTTTTTTTAAAAAAATTATCTCTCTTATAAACTAAAACATAGGAGCAGGAGCACCTGGCAGGCTCAGTTGGTAGAGCATGGGACTCTGGATATCAGGGTTGTGAGTTCAAGTCCCAGGATGGGCATAGAACTTACTAAATAAATAAATAAATAAATAAGTAAATAAGTAAATAAATAAATAAATAAATAAATAAATAAATAAATAAATATTTAAAATGTAGATATTTTTGAAATGTTACCGTTATATTTTCTTTCCTCCTTTCATACTGAAAAGATAACAAAGTAGCATTCTGAAAGTTTCTCTCTATAAACTAAATCAACTCAACATTTTAGAAGAAGGTAGGATAGAAACCATAAAAATAAGTCATTGTGCTTAGAGCCGATACCCAACAATACCTGAGACCTAATTATAAAGTAACACAATCAATGAAAATACTAGTATAATGACAGGACAGAGAGTTCCTCCTTTCTTGAGTGAACTCACAGTTTCCTAGGTAGTGGTCTGGAGGATTAGAATAAGGTTATAGGTAACTGTTTTCTTGAGGCTAAGCAGGGAGGTCAAAGTGTAGTGGTTTCCATTTAAATTAACGAAGTTCATTATATCAGGAATTGGAAAAGAGAGGTGATGGTGAAAAATCAGATGAAGAAAATGAAGAGAAAGAAGGAAGCAAAGAGAAAAGTAAAGAAGGTGATGAGGAGGAGGACGATGATGCTGCAGAACAAGAGGAATATGATGAAGAAGAGCAAGAAGAGGTAATGGTTTATTTGGGGTGGGTAACAAAGTTACAAAGTTTACGGATTATCTAATAAGGAATTGGATATATGCTATATAATTAAATTAACAAACCAAAACCAAGTCGATGGCAATGAAGGATATGTTATTATCCCTGGTATCAGTTCCTTAGTTGAAGAGAATTATTATAGCATTGAAATAATGGTACCAAACTGAATATAGGAGGTGAGAATAAGTTCATAGGCAACCCCAAGTGGAAGTCCATAATTGATAGTGGAAACAAATTGATAGATTAGTTTAACATTTATCTACATAAAAATTTAAATCTGCCATTACTGTAATTAAGGACTTAATCATTTAGGGTGTGAAGAGGAAATCCTTGGAATATCATCATGTTTCAAGCCCCAAAGTGCATATGGACCCTGCCAGAGAACATTTATGATCTAACCTCAAGTATTTGACTGAGTTAGGACTTAGTAGTTTGGATTTGGGATTTCTAACTTCTAGAAACATGCATGGTGCATTTCAAAATAAGCTAGAGCAAATAAGGATATTTTTGAGCAGGGTAACTTTGTTGGTCACAGCATCTTTGGGACTTAGTAGATACCTCATGCAGTAACCCTAGTTTCTTTCTCCTTTCTTCTCCATGGCAGTGAACTTTGTCTTCACTCCATTTTAGCCTCTCACAGGACAATGAATCTTTACCTGAAACTGCTATAACTATGAAATCATTATTATTCATTTACATTAAATGTGGTTTGTTTTAGAATTTACATTGGTGTAAAGGGAGAGGTACAGATCCATTTTTATCTATTTCCAAATGGCTAGCCAGCTGCTAACCTCATTTATTAAATAATTTGCTTTCTTCATTGATTTGAAATTCCCCTGTATCAGCTATTAATTTCCCACTTCTATTTAGATATATTTCTGGGACCTGATTTTTGAACTATCACTCTGCTGTTCCAATTAACAGAAGCTTCTGATTATTTGTTAATGTTTCTAGGGAGAATTTCCTGAGTATTCTTTATTCTTCCAGATCAGTTTTAAACATTTTAAAACTAAACATATCTTATTGTCTCCAACTTTCTTTCCAGATCATTCACTTTTTTATTCCTGCACTCTAATGTGATTGAGACTGCCAGACCTCTGATTCTCTATTTCCTCTTTACTAGTTCCCTGTCTTAATTTCCTTCCCTAAGGGGCCTAGACCCTTGCTAACCCTTAAGTGCTTCCTTGCCATTACTCTCATCCCTTGTCCTCTCAGCACATCCTTGAGAACAAGGTAACCTTTGATCAATTCCACTGTCTCCCCTCCAAACCACCTATTGAACTTTTCTGAGGAGTCACAGAAACTGATGCCACAAAAACAATACTCACTAGCCACTGTTGGCTGGCTCACATGCTGGTTTCTCTGTTTCTCTTATCAAGTCATTTGTCTACATCAGTTTAGATCATCCCTTTTCTTCATAATCCTTCTCCTTGACTGCCTTTCTTCGTAGATAATACCTTCATACAGAAAATGAAGCCATATAGGAGAAACTCCCCTAATTTCATGTCATCTGCCTTCAAACTAAATGTCTTTCTTCCTCCCCCTTCGTTTTCAGTGGAAGAAGTAGCCTTCATTTTATTTGGAGCTAATTGCCTGGCCTTTGGGGTATCTATAATCCTTATATCCCTTCCTTTTTTCAGATTTTCAGGGTTTTTACCTACTACTTACTGCTTCCATTCATGCATTAAAATATGTTCATCTTTCATTATACAGTATGTTGCCCACATTCTCTTCCAGGTGTCCTGGTATCTCCTGGAAAGCCGCTTAGCTGGCTTCACTTGCTCACTCCTCCCTACCCTCCTTCATTTAGTTCTTTTTAATGTGATTTCCATGTACATGCCATTGAAATTATTGCCACCAAGTTCACCAATAGACAAATTTTAGTCCTTATTTCACTTTTCTGTAACATTTAACACTGCTCACAACTTCATTATTAAAATATTATTTCCTTTATTTAAATTCAACAATTTAAGGCAATTATGGCATCAACTATATGCCAGGCATTGTGCTGCATGCCAAGACATAGGCAAACATTGTTCCTTTCCTTGCTTTTTGTGACACAACACTTCTTGTTTTTCTCCTATTTCTGGTACTTTTTCATGGTCTCTTTTGAGTTCTTCTCTTTCTAATCTTTAAATGTCAGTATTCTTCAGACTTCTTTGCTTGGATTTCCTTTTCTCTCTGCAATTTCCCTGACTGCATCCCTAGCCAAAATTTCAGTTGCCCTGTATATACACCTATTAGTCCTCATTTTTCTTCATTCACCGTGTAATAATTGTACACCAAGCGTGTGCTTGGAATTGTACTAGGCAAGGGGAATATCAAGATAGATACAGTTCTCTCATCAGGGATATGGGTGTAGTGAGGAGACATACCAGAAAGGAGACCCTTACAATACACTGAATAATGCTATAGTGTAATATAGTAGAGGATGCCATAGGGGTACGTAAGAGGGGCACAAAGCTCCGCTTTAGTGATATGAAAAAGATCTCTCACAGAAGACAGTCTGAAGACTTAATCAGATCAAGATGAGAAATGGATGGGAAGAGACTTGCAGATAGAGGAAAGAGCACGGAGAAATTTTGCAGGTGATGAGAGTGTAGCCTAACAGTGTGGACCAGGTAAGTCAATGTGGCTGGACTAGAGAGTCCAAGTGGGAGTATGCGGAGATGTGAAGCGGAAGGGACAAATACAGGATCTTAAATACCAGGCTGAGCAATAGGACTTTATCCTGCAGGCTATAAGGAGCCTTTGAAGGGTTTAAAGTAGTGGAGTGGTTTTATCAAATATTTGTATATTAGAAACCTCGGTTGCTTGGATTGGAAGGAGCCATGGTTAAATCATGCTTGAAAGCTTGTTGCTATGAACCAGTGATTCTCAACCAAGGTATATTTGGTAATATCTGGAAACATTTTTGGTTGTCCCAACTGGTCTTAGGGGTTGTGGCATGCTATTGTCTTTGAGTAGGTAGTGGCCTGTTTTCTAGACAAGACTGACTTTTGGAATGTCTGTTTATAAAGTCTGCTTGAGGTAAGCTGTGTTGAAATTAAGATCTTCCCTAACACTTAATAGCAAACCTCAGGATTCTAGTAATTTCAGAATTCCATGTTAGGCTTTAGCAGAGTACTAAGCACAGTTTATATAAATGTATTTCATTCAAAACAAACAAACAGGGATCCCTGGGTGGCGCAGCGGTTTGGTGCCTGCCTTTGGCCTAGGGCGCGATCCTGGAGACCCGGGATCGAATCCCACGTCGGGCTCCCGGTGCATGGAGCCTGCTTCTCCCTCTGCCTGTGTCTCTGCCTCTCTCTCTCTCTCTCTGTGACTATCACAAATAAATAAAAATTTAAAAAAAAAAAAAAAAAAAGCTTTAAAAAAACAAACAAACAAACAAACAAACAAACAAACAAAACCTTTCCACTTTAATAAAGGATATAGGTTTTGGGTATGAGGCTGGGTGAGAGATGGAGAGGGAAGCTCAGTTAAAGACTTTCTAGATTTAAAATCATCTTGGCCCTTTTTAGCAATTAATTAATGAAAAATTCATATTAACTAACTTACTGGACATATTGAGAATTTGATAAGCATTATTTTTGAAGAGTAAATGGAACAAATTATCTATGTAACACCTCTATGTAAAATGAGAGAAATGCAGACTTTTTCTTTCTTCGGTCTTTTGAATAATGTAATTAAAGAAAAAAGCAAGGGTTCAAATGAAAGCCAAGAACCATTTAAGCCATCAGTTTCAAGAAGTTCTCACTTTGTACCTGCATCAAGATTATTAACATCATGAAATTACCTAAGGTGAATGACTGAACATACTTGGAGGTGCTCACATCTGAAGCATAAGTTGTATATGCTTGATTTGGAATAGTGAGGTAACCTTCCAGTCTCATTTACAAGATGATCTCATTTGAACTCTCAGCCATGCCACCCCTCCTCTGTACACTAGCTCCAGGCTATAGCCAGGCTTCTAGATGTTACTGGATTTCTCGGCACCAAAGAAACCACGCCATCTTCCTAGAGATGCTATGGAAACTTACTGGATACAGAAACTTAGTGTTTAGGGAAGACAAAGTAATGAAATCTACATCTGAATAATATATCTTGCATTATTTATATAAATGTATATATTAAAAAATCCCACCATGCAGATACTAAAAAAAGCTGATATCCAGATGACCTTTTCAGAATAGTCTCTATTTCTTACTCTATCATAATTCCTGCTATAGAGAGCAGAGATGTAGAGATTAATTTTTTATGGCAGATTTCAACGATGAATAAAAATCTAGTGATAAGTAAGATAAAAAACCATAGACTTTATCACCCAGCTTTAACAATCAATTTATAGCCAGTCTTTCAACCACTCATTCATTCACCCAATCCACTCTCACTTCCATTCCCCATCCACCTTGGATTATTATAAAAAGCAAATCCTAGACGTTGTATCATTTCATCCATAAATATTTCAGTGTGTATTAAAAAATTAGGGCTCTTTAACAACATCACACTATCATTATTACACCTAAGATAATGAATTTTTGTCTGAAAAAAGGTCATTCCAATCAAAATCCAAATACAGCCCATACACCGCAGTTGGTTTTAAATTTCTAATCCACATCCAAAACGGATTTTTGAATTTTTGATAGAAAGCACAGAAAGATCAGGAAGGAATCATTTACATGGATAAGTCTTCCCCAATCTTAATAATTGTTCCCAGGTGCTTAGTTCCTCTTAACCTCAAGGAAACTGTGGGGCCCTCGATGGAATATGGCATTTTCTAGGTTTGTTTTGGTGTCTGGAAGCCTGTTTTTTGATAGGAAGCAAAAATCCCTGTACTCGAGTTCAGTTACATGGCCTAATTGAAAACCTCCTTTCTGGTGTAGTTTAATGAATGTTAACATAAATTGGCTGTTTCTTGAGCGTCTGTACATTTGTTTGGAGTGTTTAGTGGTTTAGCTAACTAAACCCCATGTGCCATCCTACTAAGGTGTAAGGAATTCCAGGTGTCTATTCTTCTAAAGTGTAACAGAAATTCCTGCATTTTCTCTTAACTAGTTGGTGCCTAAAAACAGTAGGAGGTGATGGCCTTGTGGCAAGCAGCACAGGTGGATGGGAGTGAAAACTAATGTGTTTTTTTTTAAGCACGAAATAGAGACTTTTTAAGGTCTGTTTTATTACCCAGACATGATATTGATAAACTTAAAGGGACCGCCTACCTTATATTTTTTAATAATTATCTTACTACTCATTCATTTTAATGTTTACTGAGGAATAATATATTTCACTTAGGAAAATGACTACATTAATTCATACTTTGAAGATGGAGATGATTTTGGTGCAGACAGTGACGACAACATGGATGAAGCAACCTACTAAGCTATGAAATTTCTCCAAAAATATCTGATACCACTTCTGAACATTTGGACAGCCTTGTTTTCTATTTCTGATATTTTTGTTCTTGTTTTGTTGGACAAATATTTGCTGTCAAAATACTCAGAACCACTTAGAGTTTACATGCTGGTTATCTTACCCATTAGTCTCTGATACTGTCCCATTCCTTTTCAACACCTCTGTGTCATCTTATGTATTCAGATGGATTTTTTTGGTATCATTTTGATTTCAATGTGCCTAGAGTTTTTGCATCTTTTAATCTGTGTATTCACATTTGGACAAATTATTCTTGTTGAACTCGATCTGTTGTAAAACTGTTACTAGTCATCATAGTGGATTTCTGTCATCTGAAAGTTGACTTCATACTGCACAGAGAGCACTTTAAAAACAAAGAAACTTGAAGCTAATTTTCTTTTACTTTTGCATGGTACATTCTGTGCTGCATTAGGACTACATAAACCTGAGCTCTTAACAACTGCACATTTTATGAGAGTGGAAGTTTTGTGATCAAAAACAGATACACACAGGAAAATGCTGATCTGAACGGTATGGGTTTCCCAGCTCACATCTCAGCCCTTACAAAAACCTGGGATGAATATTAACAAATACTTGAATTTGGAGCCAACTCAGTACCATATATTAATTAATCATCCCACTATAAGTTTGATATCTTTGAATAGTTGGGCTTATGAAAAATTAAGATATCTTATTTTGTATTTTACCAAAGTGTAGAAAAAGTGCTAGTCATATAAATCTCACTGCAGAATGCACGTTTGAAATCTGTGAGGTGTAGTTGCTGTTAATAATTTCACAGGACTCCTAGTTATCCAGCCGATTTATATAACAATGCAAAATGCAACTCAGGTCATTTTAAAATTAAGATTAATTTTTCTTGTTTCAATTAAAAACTGGCTCCCTTGCCTTTTTATGTTTTGGCAGGGAAAATACCTAAGACCCCCAGCCTCCAAAGACACACAATTGCCAAAGATTTTCAGTGGAATTTGTATTATATATTTTTAAATGATTTATTAGTATTACTTTCCAAAAAGAATAAAGAAAATAATTTTTCCCCTTTAGGAAGATACTACCCGTCACCCTCTAATCTTGAGAATCAAAGCCGTAGATTCTATTTCTACCTTTACTATTAGACTCAACCTTGAAAATGAGCTTGGTTAAGTTTTCTGTGCCTTAGTTTCCCCACCTGTAAACTATTTCCTATAAAAATTGCTTACACACTAAACAAAATTTACCATGTGTATTCATTGATACCTTAACAGAAATGATCGCTTAATTTGGTTCTTGCCCTCTAAAAAAGATGTGGCCTTGTAAGCAACTGAAAACAAACTTTTGGAAAACTAACATGTTTTCCTCACAAAATATATTATAACCTGATTTTCCCATCTTATATTCTGGAGGGGAGGACTGAAGAAAATTTATATTGTCTTGGACCATTTTATAACATGACTTTCTCAGGAAAAACATCACTTTGAATTTTAATACCTCCTCAGATAATTCAAGGTGGGTGTGAAGACCATTGTTAGTTCAGTGCTATATCAATCATATGTGCGTTACTTGTTGAAGTAAGCTTCTGGGGAATTTTAAATATTTTAAATGGAAAACATAAATAGTCCATGTTAAAACAGCAATCTGCTGGACTTACAGTAGAAACTCAAATCAAGTTTCTAGTTGTGATGGGCAAATTACATCACTTAGGATTGTAAAGTAAGACATTGATGTTTTAGTCTCTTACCTCTTTAGTCTAATACCATTTAATTTATACAAACCTGATTTCAACGGTTCTGTTGACTTGCTTTAATATAAATCTGCAGATAACCCTGTGAATTGGTCAAATGCACTAAAGATCTAGGTATTTTTATTCCGAGCTCTCAATTTTGCCTCCAGTGTTAGTCCAGCAGATGGTAAGACAACCCATTTGGGCAAGGACTTGCTCCCAGGAGGCCCCAGCCATCTGCCTTAAGTGCAGGGTCTTCCCTCTTTGGAAGATCTTTTTTATAAGTTTAAAGTAGACTAAACGGTGAAGACAGGGAGTATTTAAAGGTTGCTTTACCAGTATGAATCTTGTCTTTCTGGCTTAAAATCTCAGAGACTGTGAAGTTAGTTATTCCACAAGAAGGTAAACTTTAATGCAGAGATAGCCTCCTGTATATAAAAAAGTACTTGTTGGTGAAGTGTCTTTAAAATTGCTATATTAAAAAAATAAAATAAAATTGCTATATTAACAGGCAAAATTGTTTTGTTGCTTATTTTTCTGTTTACACATTAAATTCTTACAAAACAAAGTTGTGTCCTTTTGTTTTATACAAACATTATTTTGAACCTCCTTAAATATGCTTGAGAAAAGTAATTTTACCTAATAACTATTTATTGAGCAAGTAAGTATGACAGTTACTAAATATTCTTGAATAAACCACCCACAAAAGAAAACTCTAGGTGATTAAAGTCGTGTTTACAAATAAAGAGATTTGGCAGACAGTATATTAGTGTGATCATTAGTGTCACAGACTTACAGGGGATACAAGAGAATGCAAAGAAATTTAGAGGATCTTGTTAACCTTTCCATTCCTATCACATTCAAATGTAGTGTCAATGGCTTTGCCTTAATATGCTCAAAGCCTCTGGAGTTAGTAAAAGCTTTTTATTAAAATAGGAGTTTAAATACAATTTTAAGGGGAAAAGGATTACATCACAAATTCCCCCAATAAATAAAACTTCAAACAACTTTTTCAATTACTTTTGCTGCTGGTAATTTAAAAAAGTATCCTTGGGATCCCTGGGTGGCTCAGCAGTTTGGCGCCTGCCTTTGGCCCAGGGCATGATCCTGGAGTCCCGGGATCGAGTCCCGCATCGGGCTCCCAGCATGGAGCCTGCTTCTCCCTCTGCCTGTGTCTCTGCCTCTCTCTCTCTCTATGCCTATCATGAATGAATGAATGAATGAATGAATGAATGAATGAATGAATAAATAAATAAATCTTTAAAAAATAAAAAAGTATCCTGAAGTGGAAAGGTTGTTTCATGATAAAATTTACATATAGAGCATTTTGTTAAATGCCCCACCCACAACTTGCTAAGCAGCCATGAACCAAGCCTCAAAGTCTTCCCTGATATCGAAGAACATCCAAAGAATATCAATCTGAAATTTGTCTTCATCTGTGTCCTATAAATAATCCAGTGGATTTTATTTCTGTATGACAAGGGGAAATTCTAGTTACCTTACACAGTATCTCTACATAAAATAGTTTTTAGAGAAGAAAACATGTTTGCTGTTACTCAATTAAATTCACCAGCTTCCATTTTAGACTGAATAATAAAATAGAAACTTTATTACATTTGCATATCTTTTAAAATATGAAAAATAAGGGGCAGAAAGTTTTAAAAACCAGTTTTACAGATGTACATGCTAATAATGTTCTACAATTGCATTTTGCATTTGTATAAAATACATCATACAAAAGATTTATAGTATTTGCATACATAAAAAGAATTAAATAAAGCATTCAGATATTTCTATTATCTAACAGTGCAATATGCACATACTTGGAAGAAAAATACTGATTTCCTGAGCAACGTTGTTGTAATTCAAAATAAGAATGATACTCATCATAATGCACCATTTAAATACAGATTTCTAAAACTTCCACATTTACCCTGTAATGCTTTGACTGGATCCTGGCTTCATGGTATTTCTGAAACACCCTTCATATTCCCATATAGGTAATTTTAGAAACAGATACCTTAAAAAGAACTAATTACTAAGCAGTGGTTCATTTAAAGAATTCTTGCTGAACAAGTGAGTACAGAAAAAGAAAAGCTTTAAAAAACAAAGTCCTTTGGAAAAGTTCATTTAATATCTTCTAATTCTAATACGGCCAGCAGACTGTGTAATCTTTTAATCTGTCTTTTGAAAAGACGAATCCCATACTTTTCTAGGAGTAGGATGGCAAAAACTTTAAACAGCATTCAACAGTTCAAAACAATCTTAACCATTTATACCCAGGTTTAAGAGAAATAATAATCTGTCCTAAAAATAGATTTTTCTTCATTTACAACTCCAATTTTTTAAGCAAACCAAACAGAACGATTTGTTAGGATATATATAACATACATACCTTCTAATGTAAAGTGTCCAAGTAAATTCAAATAAAGGTTCCAACACAAAACCCACAATATCAAATAATAACTTATTAAGTTTTACCAAGTAATCTGTATTTGCTATAAATTTTGATGTATATGAGTCGTTTTTAAAAGCTAAAATTATTCTAGAACTATTAAATGCTTAGGAAATTTTTTAAATGACCCTTAAAGATTAAAATCTAAAATTCTATATATATGACATATATAGAATTATAAAGAATTCAAAGATATAGAGAAGGGAAACTGCCTGATTGTGTCATAAGGATATGTTAAATTTCCTTCAAGGAACAGGACACTGCAAGACAGAAATGGTTTTAAATCAAGTACATAGTACACTTCACCACTTTAAGTCACTTACTTTGGAAATCAGACCTATCACAATTTCAAAGTAGCACTAGCAAAAAGGAATTACTGACTCTGTGTTTTCATCAATTTGATGTAACAAAGTTCTAAATTCTACCCTAAAATAATCCATTTTTCTTCCCTAAAACTTGATTTTTCGGCAAGTGTAATAAATACAACGTAAACTGACAAAGTTAACACTGAGCGTAGATTAGAAAGATCATACATTTTTTTCAAGATACCAAGGCACATTAAAAATAATTTTTAAAATTCCAAATTAAAGGAGTTACTCAAAAAATGATTTTGCTACAACTTCTATATTAACATTTTTCATTAATTGTCTAAGGTCCTCTAATACATGCAAGGGATTTAATGCTTGACTTCTTTGTCCTGTCTTTTTATGATACTTTCCTCCTGAAAGTACATGAAAACCTCATTTACCATACTTATTCACTCCTCCCCTTTTTAAAAATCAATATTGGAGTTGCAAATATAAAATGACTAGTCAAAACCTGAAACATTAAAAATTAGGAAATAATGCCCAGAAAATGAGGTGGTATTATATAACTTAAGATACATACTTTATTATACACAAAACAGACAATTCAGACTCCACCAAATCTTTCTTCTAATGAATCATTTTGGTTAACATTTTTAAAACACATACTTTATAAAACTAAATGATGGAAATCAGTAGGCAAATGATGCTTAGTTAGCCAAACTATGTCTGATCCCCAGCAAATCTTAAGAAGTAGCACTATCAAGCCCTTTCAATTGATCCACACACCTCTGGCCTCTGTTCCCCAAATTGATGCTACAGTTCAGAGGGGAAAAAAAGGTCTAAGTTGGACATTTTCTCTTTGAAAACCAGGTTAACGGATCAAGAAATAATTTGTTACTGTTAATGCAAAAGGGCTCTTTCACCTTTGCTTTTGCTTATTAATCATTTTCTGCAACAGACCTGAGGCAGCCCATGAAAATCTGTTTTAATAAACCTATACTGTTGTGCTTGATAGTGAAGGTGGAGACGAACTTACAACAGCATATGTTATGAATCCTGTTGGACCATCTGAAATAATAATTTTAATTCTAAAAATGGTATTAGCTTACGTAAAGCAATTATCATAAGGCATTAAACGCAATTAAGGCATGTTACTGCATGTAACACAGCAACAACTTATCACAGTATGTAAGGATTTATTTCCTAAATAATGCTAATTCGTATAACACTTTTCATTAAAGAATTACAAAAGTGCTTTCAAATAACAGTGGCAAATATAATCACTTAAAAAACAGAAGCAGAGGCAGTGAGCTTTAAGAGACAAAGAATACTTTTAAGTCTTGACCCAATCCAGTGTTCTAGTGACCAAAGGGCAACTTCTTAACTAGAATACATTATTTTGGGGACTTAAGCCAAAAAATAATTCCTTGGAAAATAAAACTTAAACATAACCAACCTTGAATAAGAAAAATGATGCATTTTACAAGTTAAGAGCTTCCTAGACCCATATTTAAATTCATTTCTGCTTTAAGCATTGATACAACAGATACATGGATTCACAACTCTCATTATCAACAACTAGCAACTGTAAGAATTTTATACTCAATTTGTAAATGGCTCCCCCAAAAGGGCAAAAAAAACATAAGCATCTTCAATCTCCCTAACTTCTGCCCTTAAAGTGGTTATTGAATATAACGGATTCACCACACTCCAGATACACAAGATCATTAACAATGTTATTATTATGAGCTAACTGCTATGTCTTGTGTTGAGCAGCAGGTGATTGAGAATCTTGACTATATAGTTTATGATCATGTTGGCCAAAGGGTATTCCTTTAGTTGGACCAATTCCATTTTCCATTTCTCTTTGTTGTGATGGAGGTGTCACTCCTGAATGCAAATGTGAAGAATCCATTGTTGAATGGTGACTAACATCCACTTTAGCTAAAATTTCATAATACAGTAAATAAAATACTGGCGTTATTATACCTACTATCAACATTATCACTACAGCTGTCCACCACCCTATTCCCCAGTCCGCTCCATAATAAGGATCCTTACGTTGAATGTTTTTGTTATCAGGTTCAAAACGTATCTGTTGTGCTGTTAAAGCAGATACCACCTCATTAAGATTCTCTTTTTTGGTGTCTGTACATTTTACTATTTGTTCTATGTCTCGGTCTACTTCTTTTAAAAAGTTATCAGCTGACTCACTGGAAGAAAGAGAATCATTAGGTGGCAAAATTTCCTGTTGTTCCGGAACATATTGAACAGATGAAGGACGTGAAGCCTGTCTTCCTTTTGGAGGATAAAGTGTTTCAGTCAATGAACTAAATTTTTTAACTGGAATTTTGATAGACCTAAGGGCAAAAAAGTCTTGATCGCTGATGAGATTGTTAACCCTCTTGATATCTGCTACCTGTTAAAAAAAAAAAAAAGGCAACATTCAACTGAACTCTCCATCAAAATAGAGGTAGCAATAGTCATTTATCTAAGTTACTTTGGAAGGGGAAAAAAAGTGGAGCTTAATTAGTAGTAGTATTATCACACCCAGAGAGATTTTGTAGATAACAGTTCTACACCACTTTTGATCTACTAGTCTTAGGAAATCACTACTTACTTTTTACTATCACCCATGTATTATTAGCACTAATGGTAGGTATTTAAGTAGGTTGTGGGATCATTTGATATTTCTCTTTGTATATCATGCACAAATATCACACTTTCTATTGTTTTAAACCATCTAGGAAGGAAGGATTACAAATATGTTCTTTCTTCCAGTCTGGCAATTAAAAGTGTAGGCAAATGTCAACTTACCCTAAAACTACTGTATTTTATCAAAACTAAGATGCCATCAACTCTAAGATGTGCCATTATTTTACATATTGCTTAGGGGGGAAAAAACCAAAACACCAAATAATGAGGATGCCACCATTCCAATTTCAAGGATGTTAAAATGTTTAAAAAAACATGCACCTTAGGAATGATACTATAATTTATCTCCCTCACTTGTGTTGATAACATTTCCCCTAACTTCTCAGTTTTCATGCATTATTCAATTACCCCCAAGATCAGTCATTTTTTTTCTAAGCTTTTTCTATATATTATATAATCTTCAAACTGTGTATATCCTATCCACCAGCGACTGTCAAGAGGGAGATCATGGGAGTGCTCCTCAATTACCAATTATAATGGTAGGCTCTCCCACCATCTTTAAGTGATTAGTTCCATTCATGATTTCCATCAATGGCTTAACCTAAGCCCTGATTATTTATCACCTGACTGATGTCAGAAAGGCAAAGTGAGTCTAGGATAAAACTTTTCTGGCTTGGTCAACTCAATGGATGATGCCATTTACTGAGATATGGAACACTCTGGAGGGAGAAAAGAAAATAAACGCAGACTTTATATATGCTGACTTTGAGGTGATTGAAATATCCAAGTGGAAGCTATCCAACAGACAGTTACAGGATGTTTGAAATTTAGAAGAATGATCTCAGGTAGAAATATAGATTTATGGATTGCCAGCAAAAATAGTAATTGAAACCACAAAAGTAGACAAGTTCACCAAAGAAGACTGGGAGAAAAAGGTGACATATAAAACATCTCTGAGAAATGTCAACATTTGAGGGATATATTGAATAAGAGAATTCATACCAGAGATTAAGAAAGAGTGGCCAAGGGGCACCTGGCTGGTTTAGCAGGAGAGCATGTGACTCAGGAGTTCGAGCCCCAAGCTGGATGTGGAGATTACTTTAAAATAAAATTAAAAAGAAAAAAAGAGTGGCCAAGAAAAAACCAACATGACAGTGGTTAGAAGTACGGACTCTCTGGGTTTGAAAGATGGCTCTGACAACTTTCTAGCTATATGATCTGGGGCAAGTTGTTTAACCTCTCTGCAATTCAATTTCTACGTATGTAAAATGACGGTAATAACACTATCTACCAGATAGGGTTTTGCAAAGATTAATAAATTAAAATGTATGAACATTTAGAATAGTGATATACAGTGTGTTGTAATAACTCTAACATTTAGTATTTATATTTAATATATTAAGTATAATTAAATATTACTAGCAGGAAAATAAAAAAGATGCAAA
Organism: Vulpes lagopus; assembly: GCF_018345385.1. Taxonomy (NCBI): domain Eukaryota; kingdom Metazoa; phylum Chordata; class Mammalia; order Carnivora; family Canidae; genus Vulpes; species Vulpes lagopus. The sequence continues at coordinate 78,352,257 of NC_054827.1, read as the reverse complement.
ATCAAGGAGGCTGAAGAGGGCATTTAGGAGGGAATGAATGGTGAACTATCAACTGCAGATTCCTGATCACAAAGTCCACTGAAGAATGAGAGCGTTCCTGGTTTTTTGGGTTGTTGTTTTTTTTTTTTTTAAAGATTATTTATTTATTCCCGAGAGACGGAGACATAGGCAAAGGGAGAAGCAGGCTCCCCGCAAGGAGCCAGATGTGGGACTCTAACCCAGGACCCTGGGACCACACCCTGAGCAGAAGGCAGCCGCTCAACCACAGAGCCACCCAGGAATCCTGAAGAATGAGAGTTCCTGTTGGAAAAATCAATTTCCTGGAAGTGTAAGTGTGAAAGGAGGATGGAGGGAGGATTCAGAGTAACTATATGAGACAATAAGGAAAAAGGATGCTTTCAAATTTACAACCTCAAGACTTTTTTTCTTAGAGCAGATAAAGATTCATTTGATAAACCTCAAAGTCTGACCCCATTCTCTTTAAATGTTCATTTGTTTGATATTATCTATTCTATTAACTGCTTCAGATTGTTTCTAAACCAGGCTTCCAACTTTTAAGTAGTCTACCTAGGTTCTCACTCTGAATATCCCTGTTATTTTCTTTTATACTGACTTCCTTGTTGCATTTAGGATTCCAACCTTGAACTTTGTCCTCTTGTCACTGTTTTATGACATAAGTTTATGACATATATGGCATTATGTTTAGTAACTTCTAATACTGAGTACTTATAAGAGGAATACAGCACTAAGTACTCTGAAGTGAAAAATCCTGGAGTGCCTGGGTGGCACAGTAGGTTGCAAGTGTCTGCCTTCAGCTCGCATCATAAACCCAGGAACCTGAGATCAAGCCCTATATCAGGCTCCCTGCCCAGTGGGAAGCCTGCTTCTCTGTCTCCCAGCTGCTCCCCTTGCTTGTGCTCACGTGCTGTCAAATAAACAGAATCTTTAAAAAATAAATAAAGTGAGAATCTTTTTGTAAGGTTCACCATTTTTGCTGGTTGAGCTCCTGGCAAAAGGGAGCACTGTTTAACTCCCTGTTATGTCAATTTTCCCTACTGTGGATAATGCCTTCTTTTCTCTAATGGTAAGCTAACTGCCTTTTCATCATTCTTCATTTTAAACGAGGAACCAGCTAAAACATCTTGGGAATACCCCCAAATGATTTTTTGTAAACTTCTCTATACTTACTGCACATATTTTAGTCTAAGCCCTGATCAATCTTCACTTGAATCATTCCACTAACCGCCTCATTGGGTCCCCTCCCAACTTGCCAGCAGGCTTCCCTACCATTTTGCAGCACTCTTTAAAACCTTGTAATGGTGTTCTTAACTACACAGATCAAATTTTTCCTCAGGTAACACAAAGTGCTTCTTCCCATCAGTCTATGCCACTCATTTCTGGAAAAATGAGTGGAAATCTATTAAATTTCCTCTGTTGTTCTTATTTTCTCCTATACCTTTCTCTTTATATACTCATACAGTTATATACTTTTTCTTGTTCACCTCATTTGAAATATGACCTATTTTTTAAAATTTATTTTATTTCTAATTTTTATTTATTTATGATAGTCACAGAGAGAGAAAGAGAGAGGCAGAGACATAGGCAGAGGGAGAGGCAGGCTCCATGCACCGGGAGCCCGACGTGGGATTCGATCCTGGGTCTCCAGGATCGCACCCTGGGCCAAAGGCAGGCGCCAAACCACTGCGCCACCCAGGGATCCCGAAATATGACCTATTTTTAATCACTGAGATGGCATTTCAAACTTGTATTCTTCTAAGATAATTTATCAGGTTCATTAAAGGAAAACCTATGTCTTTCTCTAATAAAGCTATTGGACCACACTCTTCTCTTGGACCTCCACCTTGATAATTTTAGCCTTATCCCTAATTTTAAATCTTGATTACTTTCTATCAACTTTCTAAAACATTTTCTATAACTTATTTACTTTCTAAAGCACATTCTGTAACTTCTCTACAAACATGTATCACATGGTTATTTATGCTAAAAAATGAAATCAGATATACTAAGACCTCATAATAGATAGTGTTGCTATATGTGAACAAGTTGCAACCCCCCAATCTAGCTCTTATTACCTCATCAAGAAATGCATTCCAATAAAATATTTTTATTAAATTTTTAAATAAATATATATCTGTTTTGATCACCTGAATTGCAATAATTACTCTATTCAGAGAAAAATAATACACAAAACTTCATGGCCAGAGGAGATTTTTAAAAATTCAATTTAAATTTACATGTATTTCTATAAATACATTTATAAATATATGTTTCTATTGCAGAGAACTATGACAGATAACCAATAAAAGGCTTTCAAGTACAAAAATATAATACATCATGAAAGACTGTGGGGGGAGGATAAAAATACTAATCAAGGTGAAAAAGCAATGATAAAAATTTCATGCTATTAAAAAAGTGCATATATAGGGTGCCTGGGTGGCTCAGTGGGTCGAGCATCTGACTCTTGGTTTTGGCTCAGGTCAAGATCTCATGAGTCATGAGGCTGACCCCTTGTCTGGTTTCCCACTGGGCAGGGGGTCTGTTGGAAGGTTCTCTCTCTCCTACTCCCTCTGCCCCTCCCCCCACTCATGTACTCTAAAATAAATTCTTTCTTTAAAAGTACATTTAAAGAGTTTTCTAACGGTCATATTTTTAAATATCAATATTGACAACATTCTGGAAATTATATCCTTTAAATCATTAAAAAGTATTTAAGCTTCCTTTAAAATGTGTAAGGTGATACACAGTATGTACATTTCAAAATTCTGCTGGAAGTATGAGAAAAGAATGTTTGAAAAAATATTCTAACAATTTCCATATAAATGTGTTCACGTGAAAAGATTTCATGCTAAGGATGCAAGATGGACATGACATATATAAAATGGGTTTAAAGAGTTTAATGTTATTGAAATAAAAATATACCTTTCCCTCTATCTATCAATTCTACTTTTGGGAATCTATTCCACAAAAATAAAGGTACCACCCTTTAAAGATAGAGCTGTGATGATATTTACCACACTATTCAAAACATGGGAGAAAATCCCGACTATGTTATAGAACAGCTTCATAATTATGATACGTTCATACCATGCGATATTATATAGCTACATAAAACATAAGTTAGATTTATAAGACAATGAAGGGCTGTCCACGATATACTAAGAAATGAAAAAGGCAACTTGAAGAGTAACAGACATAAAAATAAACCAATTTTTAAAAACAGAATCACCAATGCCCCGAGTGGTGTAAATATATGTAAATATTTATACTTATATATGTATTTCACTTTTATAAAGCACAAAAAAAGGAATGAAATACCTTTTATATGTACTTATTTTACTTTTATATAGCACAAAAAAGGTATGAAAAGAAACACACCGAAGTGTATCATTTCAGGAAGCTGAGGAAGAGAAAAACTTTTCTTTATGTATTTCTATATTCTCTTACAACTTGAGTAAGGAGGAGAGATAGCACAATTAGGTGTTTTTCAATACTGAAAACAGAAACAAGAATTTAATTACAGTAATCACTTAAAAATGTAAAAAGTAACATCTACCAACATAATACAGATTTCTATGGGAAAAAGGGGAAAAACAAGATAAAAGAGCACAAAACTTATTTGTTTGTGCTAATGAACAAATTATTTTGGACGGCATTATCCAAAATCAAATGAAGACTTACCGTACAACAGTACTGAAGGGCTATTGCATTTAAAGTATCTCCTTCCTGTATATCTTTTGTTAATACTATAATGTCATCAAGTCTATCTCTTGATGTACTTCTTCGGATTTTCTCTTTTCCTCTGGATCGAAGCTCATATACTTCAGCATCCTCCTCCAACACATCACTGTCTGTACAATTTCCAAATGCATGTACTTGACCACTTGAATGAACTCCTGGAAGAGGAAAACTACGGTTCTGATGTCTCCCTGCCATGTCAAAATCTGAGGAGGAAAGAAGGCAGAAAAAAACTTTAGAATGTGCCTCATCCATTTAACTGAGTTACAAGAATCTTATATTCAGGACCCCTCTTTTAAAAAAAGAATGATTTTAGTTATTTAAAAATTTAGGTTGAAGTTTTACAGATGTTAAACTGCAATTAACATCTGACAGCAGAGACAATGGGACAGAAAGAAGAGGTAATTCATTCTTACAGACTATCGCAAAACATGGGGGTGATAAGCATTTTCACAAAAGTATATTGCTATTTTTTAAGGTTAAAAAGCTAAGCTCCTTTATTCTGAGTATGAATAAAATTAAGGAAATATTTTTGTATTATTAAAAACCTGCGATCATATACTACAATTTATAGTTCTGATGGACTCAAAGAATGTTTTATATGTACAAACACAACACTTTAATGAGCCCAAATATCCTGGCTTGTTCTGCATTTTAAGTGCTTGTGGGATTGAAATATCTTTTTTACTACCTCCCTACCTCCCTGCATCACACTGACTTCAGTATTTTTTTTTACTTCAGTATTCATAATTAGTACAGTATGTGCCTTCATATAGGTCATAATTTTGCCCTCAACCAAGGATTCTTCTTCCTTGGAAGCTTTTCACCAACCTCTATCAAAGTCCTTGTCCAACTCAATTTATGGTCCATAAAGACTGAACAAATTTTATGTCACTACATCCATTTCTACTTCAGAAAAGACACTCTAAGACTAAGCACTGACTTAAGGGAAAAGCATACATCAATGAATACTTTTTGCTTACTGGCACAGGCACTCTCCACTCCCCTTCATCAAGCTAAACTGGTTCTCATTAAAAACAAATGTAACAAAAACATATAGAAACTAATTCCACATTCCCAGTGCTAGCTTCATATTAATTGTTCACATAAGAATGGACCTAGATTGCTTTCAGTTATTGTTTTTGAAAGATGGAAAGAAGTAGACAAGTAGTGAAAGGCATTTTGGACATAAAATACTTAAGACTTCATACTGTGACTTAGACTGAAGAGAGGTAAGACGTTAAGGATCATGCCAAGATTTCTGATTTGCATCACTGAGTATATGGTGATGCCATTCTCTAAAATATCCTACGTACGCTGGAAGAAAAGCTGGGGGGGGGGAGGCTGAACAATAAATCATAAATTCCTCTAATACAGCCCCAAAGAATACCAAATAGCCAAGTGGGCTATAGAGTCAAATTCAGAAAGGTTTAGAAATATAATTTCCTGGCTCATGTGCATAGGTAGAAACTGAAGCTGTGTTGGATAGATAAGATTACCTAAATAAAGTATAGAATAAGAAGGGGTGAAGACAGCCTTGAAGAGTTGCTACATTTGGTATGTGAGTGAAGGAAAATCAGCCTGCAAAGAAGATAGAACAGGCTATTCAGAAGAGGAAGAAAGCATCAAAACAATGTGTCATGGAAGGGAAGCCCAAAGGGTGTCTGTCTTAAAGGACTTCGTTCAGTTGAAAATACTACAGACAAATACCAAGTGAAAAAGAAAACAAACACCCTTCAAAAGTCTGAATTTGTAATATGCATGACAACAGATTACATTCTGTATGTAGGCACATACATATATAATTAACACTGGATTGCTTTTAAAACCCACGGATTTCTATGAGGGTAACACAGACAACTAATAACTAATTATTAAGTAGACAATTTCACCCATCCGCACCCCCTCGGGTGCTATTACCGTGAACTGGGGTTCCTAAATTCACAGCCACCAAACTAAAGAAAGCTACCAACACTGTACATCTCTAAAGCAGTTTAAGTCCTGATCACACCTATTCCTTCATGGAATTCTAAGCGACAAGTCTAACAAGTTTAAAGACTAAACTTGTTATAAACTTGTTATACCGTAATTCACAATGCTTTATTTCTAATTTTCAAGAAGTTGAAAAAGTATCTCCCCTTCACCTAAAATGGGTAATAGTTTTATTTCCACTTATTTAACCAGGTGTTTTCTATCTTGTGTTTTTAGTGTCGGAAATGTCTGTGAATCCTGTGCATTCGTAGGCAAAACTTTACAGTCATGTACATTTTTCTGGGGGTAAAGGGGGTTAATATTTGTTCTCCTGTTCTCAGAGCAGGGGTTTTATGATTCTAAAAATTTAAGAGCCCTCTAATATACAGCAATTTGCACGTGGTTATACTGACACAGGTAGGCTGCCCTTTTATTAAACTTTGTCTCCCTAATTATTCGTTCTTAGAATACCAAACTGGCTTGGAGTGGCTGAAATCCACTGAGCAATGCCCAAAAGCCATTTTACACACTTGTATCAAACTTTCTCCGTGGTGCACTGCTACATAATACTTAAAAGGCTAGCACTTCATCTCATTATCTCTTCACGCTCCTGTGTAATCAAATGCAAGCAGCGGAGCCCCACAAACTGGGTACCTTTCTCTGAATAACCAAAAACTGGCTGCGCCTCCGAGCGAAGCGGACAAGCTAGATTCCGGCGCAAGCAGGTAATTACCTAAGCCAACCACACACAGGTTACAAAGGGCACAGTACTCAAGTCATCGGGCTCGATTTTCAACCTGTCTTAATTCTTAGAGGTAGGAAAAAATGCACGAACTCTCTCTTCTGAATACTGGAGGGGGGGGGGGGAGACCAACCCTGCATGCTGCCTAGATTTCCAAGCAGTCGCAAAAACTTACGCAATGGATACGTTGCTAAATAAAGCATTCATCAGCTCGCTCTGAACTGAGAGTGGCTTCCCACACACCTTCGTTATCTGCAGGGGCTGCCGGGTGTTTCGCTTCGGTTTCCCTTAAGCAGAGAGCAATAAAGGGGCCGCAGGGCGCGAGCAGCCCCGCACCGCGATACCATCACAGGGGCTGCATCCGCCTGGGCCAATCCAGTTTTTAGACTTCACTTCCCGCCCCCCTCCCCCCGTCCTCCTCCATTGCACGCACCTAGGGGCCTTATTTCTCTGTCTACTCCTTGAGATGACCTCAGATTTTCATGTCACGCCATGTATTCAGCACCAACAAGTCGTGTGGGGAAAAGAAAGCGCTTAGGTTCCAAACGCGGCGACCCGGGAATCCGGCAGGTGGGAGGAGTCCTTCCTCCGGGCCTCAGTTTCCCCGAGAGTGTGACGAGGGGCCTCGGTGCGGCCGGGCCGCGAAGGTCGTCCCCCACCCCGGGAGCCGAGCCCCGTGCGGCCACCGCGGCTACACCTGCGGCCGCAGGCTCCGCTCCATCTCCCGCGAGAGCGCAGCGGGGGCCGGACCCCCCCCGCCCCCCCCCCCCCACCCCGCGACCTCTCGCCGCCATCTTTACCTGCTCCGTTAGCAGCGGGGACGCACCAGGGAGCCAGCTGCCAGGTCCGCCGCCGCGGCTCCAGACCCGGGCAGACTCATGACCGAGCCTCCGCCCGGGGCCGTCCCGCGTCCCCGGCCACCACCGCCGCCAACGTCTCCGCCTTCCGGGCCGTGCGCCGCCGCCACGTCCGCAAACCTGCCGTGCGTCATCGCGTCAAGTGGGCGGAGGTGGGAAGCGGTGGAGGAGGAGGGCGGAGGTGGGGAGGGGCGGGGAAGGAGGCAAAGGGAGGGGACGCGCGGCGAGGACCGGAGCCGGCGGGAGCTCCCCCGGCCTCGGGCTGCGCCGGGCGCGCAGGCGCAGGGAGACCGGCGGGGGCCCGACTTCCGGCCCCGCCCGCGTTTCCTCCCCGATGCCCCGCCCCTTCCGCCCCCGGGAGCGGCGCGGCGGGCGGAGTCGGAGGGCTCCCCGGAGACCCCGGGGCGCGCGGGCTGCGCCTTTGTCCCTCGCCCGACTGACTGTCTAGAAAATACGCGGCAGCGGGGGGCCGGGAGGAGGGAGGTTCTTAAGGGCTTGACGGCGTTGTTGTACATCTCTTCCTGCTCTGCATCTGGAGGCTTCTGTAGAGTGGAGGACTGAGCCGCGCAGCTCGGTGTTGACATCCGTGTTTTGGCAAATTGCGCCGTGCTTCTTCTTCCTGTGGAAGCTTCTCGATGTGCGGAAGAGGCCACATACTGGAGAGAAGTCTGGCTGGCGGGGTAGGGTGGCTGCAGTCTTTGCGTTTGTAGGTGAGGAAAGTGAGCCCCCTAGAGTCCGGCCCCGGGAGAGCTGGGCCCTCAGGCTTGCTCTTCCCCACCGACGCGACGCTTCTCTGCAGGCTGTTAGCTCACTTGGTTTTGAAAATTAACTGAAAGTCGCAAGGCTGTGAAACCAGTCTGTTAAATCGCAAAACTCACGACTTCGTACGTTGGTTTTTCTCAAATTTACTAAAGGAGTACGATCATCTGTTTGAACCTACGTAAGTGACGTAAGGCGTTTTAGTGACGTGCGCAGCGTTTCCCGATGTTGACGTCACAGACTTTGCAGACTGGTGACTGGCATCTTATGAGGATGTACAGGTTAGGCCCAAACAGCTGCAGGTGCAGGGTGCAGAGCACTTGTTTTCAGAACGTCTGGGTTATTTATGCATCACGAATATTTATGCATTAGGAAGCTCTGTTTTAAATTACTTTCAAAGAGTTTGTTTTTGCTTGCTGGGAAAATGTCTTCCGCAAAGTTTAGGAATTCTGCACTGCAGTGTTTTTCTTTTATTTAAGGAGATAGGCACTGGGGTCCACAATGCTACAAAAAGAACTGCAGGAGAAGACCTTTTCTTTTTTTTAAAGTTTGTTGGAGCTGCTTTGTGTGCTGTTGCCCTTGTGACACCCGTCTGTAACCATTTATCACGGAGACGTTTTCTCATCAGTAGACAAAAGATATATTCCCTACTTGACATGTAAGGCTTCAGCTGCTCAGCCTTCATGAATGTTAATGTGAATACAACCTTCTTTCTGCATGTAGGTTACTTTTCTTATTTTAATGTCAATAGGCAGTGGAATCCATGTGAGAGCCTGAGTGATACAATTTCAAGCATTTCTACAGCACTGCTACCTGTTTCCTTTATATAAATATATATTTTTCCAATATCTGCATGTTCTTGAGTTGTTATGTTTAACCAAAGGTGCAGTTATTGAACTTTTCATAAAAAGATAGTAATAGAACTATATTATTAAAATATACAAAGGAGTCAGTTAGCCATGAATTTTGGCCAAGTTCCAAAAAGCTGGCTGGTAGGAACAAGTACTTTGTCTTTGAGAATAAGGATGTCCCCAGAGCTCAGCAAAGCCAAAAGGGTTTTCAGTTTTTTTGAGATCACATCTGACACAGTTTTCATTAAAAGGCCATGCATGAAAGAATATGTAGTTCCTAAGAACGTGTGTTTCTGTTACTAACTTTAAGGTTTTGTGATTTGCTCTAGAATAAAAACAGTATTGCAATGAGAGTATAAATTGATGCAACTGGCTAGGAGTGTTACTTGGCAATATCTATCAAATTAAAAATGTAATTGACTAAACTACTAAATGGTTAAGTAATCACCTTGGATTCACTTCGAGATTACATATGTATAAAATTTAATAGATATGTCCAGGAATGAAAGCGTTCCTACAGTAATACCCCCAAAACCTGAAAATATTCTAAATGGTCATCGATAGCGGACTAGATACTTCTTGTACATTTAAATGATGTAATGCTATGCTTTTAATGTTTAACGTCAAAAGAATGAAGTTAATCTGTACTTTCTGATTTATTTATTCATTTACCTAACAAATTTTTGTTAGTTGAGAAGTGTATGCAAACCCTGTATTCAAAGCAATGGGGACACGGTGCTTAAAAAGACAGTTTCCTTGCTCATAGAGCTTCCATGACTAGGCACATGGAAAAATCTCCCAAGTGTACTTTAAAGAGAAAAAGTAAGTTACATACATATAAGAGGTATGGTGTTGGGGATGCCTGGGTGGCTCAGTGGTTTGGCACCTGTCTTCAAGCCCAGGGCGTGATCCTGGAGACCCAGGATCGAGTCCCACGTCAGGCTCCCTGTATGGAGCCTGCCTCTCTCTCTCTCTGCCTCTCTCTATCTCACATTAATAAATAAATAAAAATATTTTTAAAAAACAGTATGAGGTTATTCCTTTGGACTAAAATTTTAAATATATCTCTCCCATCCCTACCCCTATACATTCATATATCTATGCAGGGAGATGCATTTAATTTTTCTTTCTGGAATATTACTAAAGGGATTTTGAACAGTGGTTGAAAAGAAGTAGATGTGTCAGGGGAATAAAGAGAAGACTCTGCCTTTTCTTCTTAGACCTCTCTGTATAGACCGAATTTTTATTACCACATGATTACTGAACATATTTCATTATTGAATAACTGGACTTGTTTTATCTACATTTAACCAATAGTCCACCATCCATCTCTTCCTAGTCACTCTTGAGTCTGTTTGTCCTTTTATATTCAAGTAGTGAGTGCCTGGAGAAAAGCAAATCAAGTCCCTTGGAAAACGAAAGGATAACAGAACACTGAATTCTTTTTACATTTTTCTTGATTTCCCTCTGCCAGATTTCTTTCATCCATGCTCTTTTACTCTCTGCTCCTTCCTATATCCTTTTTTCGATCTAGCTTTCTAGGTCTACTTTCTAGAAGCAAAACTGGAAGAAAAGAAACAACTGTTGTACACTAAGGAAATGCTTCAAGTCTAGTGAATTTAAAGTTGTGTTATGGGTGAAACCTGAAAAAAAATTTCCCTCTTCTGTCATTGGAGAAAAAAAAAAAAAGACTGCATGATTTAGATATGTTCTGCTGGAGACAAACCAGATGACCTCCCTAGTTGCCATTCACCCTGTGATTTTAAAACATAGTGATTATCATAATCACAGTTCTGCCATAATGTGGATGAAAGAAGAACCAAGGGTACTTCAAGAGTCTCGAATTGCTTATAAATACTAGTAAGTGGGCAGCCTGGGTGGCTCAGCGGTTTAGCGCTGACTTCAGCCCCGGGTGTGATCCTTGAGACCCAGGATCGAGTCCTGCGTGGGGCTCCCTGCATAGCACCTGCTTCTCCCTCTGCCTCTCTCTCTGTGTGTCTCTCATGAGTAAATAAATAAAATCTTTTAAAGAAATACTAGTAATTCAGGGATATTAAATATGACTTGAAAACAAAAAAAAAAAAAAAAAGAAAACAAGCATTCCAGTGCCTCTGTCCATACAGCCTTACTAGATGAAAACTAGTCTCACAAATATTATTCTTAAATTCATTAGCCAGGTAGTTAGTTCATATAAAAATGAGTAGTTACATGTTTAGAATTAGGTAGACTGTAACTTAGTATATGTGCCGAGGAAGTGAGAACAAGTAGGCTATAGCTTAAATACTCTGTTTCCCATAAACTTTACAGTCGCTGTGGTCACATAGGTAAATTGGTGTAGGTGAATGCCCAGGAACCTGTAATCTGCTTGCTGTTGTGCCTTCTGCAGAGACCTGGATCATCAGACAGAATCCAATTAAATCCACTTCAGCAAAGGAAAATATTAAAACAATGACCCAGCTTATAGAATTTGGCGAGGGCAGAAGATGATTATCTGAAAGAGAGTAAGTCAAAACAGAGTCCAGATAGTGGACATCCGGTTAGATTTTTTTAGGTATTCAATAGAGTGCTCATGGAGTCAGGACGATTAAGGGGTGGGGAAGCATAACGGGAGACTGGAAGAGGTAACAATGTCTTTTCATTCTAGTCTCCACTTGACCAACAGTATCTGAAAAACCAAGCTAGAAGTTCAAAAGTAAAACCTTTATGCCCTTAATATAAAGAATCATAGGACAATGAGGTGTATATGCCTAAATGAAGCAGTGCGTCTCTGAGGAAGTATAGAAAGAAATTACATCTATTGAATTGGCAAATATTAATTATCAACTGTATTTAAGGCCCTGTTTTAAGCACTGGGCATGTGCATGGTACTCAAGCAAGCCCAAATCATTGCTCTCGTGGAGCTTATATTCTTGTGGTGGAAGAGAGTGAAAAATAAAATGAGTAAATGAAACTGTGTTGGAGGGCTTGGGGTGGGGGGAATTTGTGTTTGTGATGATGGGGTGCGTAAGAAAAGGCAACAGACTAACATAGGCCTGAAGAAAGTAGTATAAGCCATGTTGGTACTTGGGAGGAGGACTTGCTAAGCAAAAGGAACAACCAACTGCCAGGTCCCTGAGAGGAAGTATGCCTAGTGTATTAGAGAAACAGTAAGAAGACTAGCAGGGCTCAAGCAGATTGCACAATGAGGGAGAGCAGCAGGAAATGAAGTTAGAAGGAGGTAAATTAGATGAGACTTTGTGGACCATTACCAGGACCCGGGTTTTACCGTGAGCAAGATGGGAAACCATGGAGGGGAGGGTTCTGAGCAGAGGAGAACACTACCTTTGAAAAGGATCACTTAGGATGGCTAGGGTGGAAGCCGGGAAATTAGTTAAACTGCTGCAGTAACTCAGGCAAGAGGGAGGTTGCCTTGAATCAGAGAGAATGTCAAATTTGTCCAAATGATTTGGATTAAAAATACTTGGCCTAAAAATATTTTTTCAAAGGGCCCAAGTGTATGAGGTTGCACAATTTTGGCTTTGAAAATATTTTGCACTGGTTTCTTCTTGTATACTTTGATTCGTGAGTCTGTCCTTGGGAGTCTTTTCCCCTGTTAATTCTGAATAAGCCAGATTTACCACCTCAGCAATTGCTGGATCTAAGCAAAGTTTTCCTTCTCCCTCCTCACCAGGAATTCTTCTATTTACAGTTAAGGTTGTTTTTCCTCCCCTTTTTTCCCCAAGCTTTAATCCTATCTGGCTTCTAAATCCCTTCTGAATTGTTTGAAGCAAAAAATGCCTGCTGACTTCAAAGAGAATTTCACACTTGGATTTACTTGGTGGGGTATAGAGCAAGTAGTGAAACCTTTCTTTCTATGCAGAATGGTGTGTTTGGCAGTGATATATGCTGATCAGTAAGCAGTCTGTTAAGAAGAAACACATTGAAACATTTTTTTATTTGTTGTTTTGAAAAGGACTTACTTTCCTTTAGAGTACTTTTCAATTCTAAATATAATCTGTTATTTTGCAGGAGAAGCAATCTGTGTTAACAGAAACTCGATCGCTTCCCTCTCACTACCTTGTCCTTAAAGTTGTACTAGAGATTTGGTTATCTGTAGTGTAACATAATGTAAACGAATGCTTGGCTTGTATAGTTCTCTCGATCTTATTGTTTCACTCATTTCAATGAAAGATAAATATTTTACTACACCAGTCCTCAAAAGAAAATTCCTTGTGTGTTATTCTTGGCTTTGTGAAAAACAATTTATAGAGGCCTTATAATTAATACTGATACAAAAGAAGGCATTAGCTTGAGAAGGAATGATTCTTTGTGTAAAAATATTATGGTTGCTCATAAGGCAAAATCCATAAAAGTGTTACATAATATTAGTCTCATAAAATATGCTAGTCCTGCTTTATTTGATCTTAGCAACTAGATGGGATAGAATTGGGAGGTGAATGTGATGTGAATACACAAAAAGGTTTACAGTAAATTCTTTTTTCTTCCTGCCTCATCCTGCCTTCCATGAACTAACTATATTAGCCTTTCTCTAAATATTGCCCTATATCCATTAAAATTCTAGTTTCATAAGAACTGGACATAGTGACTGCTGTTCCTCGTTGGGTGTGTATAATGAAAACACCCAAATGCATTGCTAAGGGACTGGAAATTTTCATCCAGAAGATTATTATAAGAATAGTAACATTTACTTCTTTTAACATTTCTGAAGTTGAGAAAGTCTGTAAAACTGACATTTCAAAGCTGTACCAGACATTGTCCAAGTGTGGTCTTGCCAATTCCTGAGAGTCTTTTATAGAGTCTTCAAGGTCAAAAATGTTTTTGCAATAATCCTAAGAAGTTATTTGCCTTGCTCACTGTGTTATCATTCGCACTCATACTAAATCCATAGCATAAATCAAGGCAGTAGCACCAAATTGTATCAGTAGTCATCATATTGTCCAATGCTACATACTCATTTAAAAAAAAAGGTTTTCTTGAGAATATTTGTTGATTATTAATCTTAACCCCTGACTGCATTTTTAAAATTTTTCTTTCTGGGCAGCCCAGGTGGCTCAGCGGTTTAGCGCAGCCTTCAGCCCAGATCACGATCCTGGAGACCTGGGATCGAGTCCCACGTTGGGCTCCCTGCATGGAGCCTGCTTCTCCCTCTGCCTCTCTCTCTCTCTCTCTCTGTGTGTGTGTCTCATGAATAAATAAATAAAATCTTTTTTAAAAAATTATTCTTTCTGATAAAAGAGGAAATACGCATAAACCTCTTTTACTGCATATTAAAATACAATGGTTGTCAGCCTGGAGGAAAAACTCTTGTGCCCTTGTTTGATTTGGGAGGTGAATAATCCACTGTTATCATAGGGCACAACTTTTATTACTTTTTTAATTTTTTAAATTTTGAAAGATTTTATTTATTCATGAGAGACACAGAGGGAGGCAGAGACACAGGCTGAGGGAGAAGCAGGCTCCCTGCAAGGAGCCTGATGTGGGACTCGATGCCGGATCCCGGGATCATGCCCTGGGCCAACAGCAGAAGCTCAACCGCTGAGCCACCCAGGTGTCCCAGGGCACAACTTTAAATAGAAAGAATGGCAGAAAAACTATGGTCAATAAGACTTAAATATATGGTAGCCATTTTCCTGAAAATGAACAGAATAAGTCAGTTACTTCAAGAAAAATAAGAATTTGCTATCATTAATAAAAATTAAAGTATTATCTCAAGCAAAAATTAGATTTTAGAGAACTTTATTGCCCCTATAGGCTTCCTAAAATTGAAAGAATTATGTGATAAAATTGGTGGTGATAATAAAGTGGTTTTTAAAATATCATCAAATGAAAAGTGTCAACACTTGGAAAATCTGCATAACTCCAGAGAATCAAATATCTTCCAAATGTACAGTGTTATAAAATCATGCAGAGATGAAAGATCCATTCGAAGTGTAAGGCCAAAGGATTTCAATGTGACTAAATAATGCTTAATATGATTCAGATGCCACATTGCAATGAACATTTAAGAAACTATCACTTATTCGGTCTTGATACAGTATCAAAGATGAATATCCACAATAATCTGAAAAACCACTGAAAATCCTCCTCTCTATCTTAACGAAATATTTATGAGGGTCTGGATTTTTTAAAATACTTCAACCAAAATGATATATAGAAACACATTGAATGCAAAGCAAATATAAGAATCTACCTATCATTATAGTTAATAAATGCAGAATGCAAAGTTGCAGGATTCAAGATCAACACATAAAAATCTCTGATATTTCTATACACTAGCAGTGAACACCTGAAAAGAAAATTTAGAAAATAATTCCATTACAAAAGTATCAAAAAAGAATAAATACTTAAGAACATATTTAACCAAGGAGACACAAGACTTGCTCATAGGAAACTGCACTACAAAACAATGCTGAAAGAAATGAAAGGATATCAATAAATGGAAAGCAGTTCTGTGTTCATGGATTAGAAGACTTAACACTGTAAAAATGGCAGTACTCCCCAAAGCAATTTACAATTTCAGTGCAATCCCTGTGAAAATCCTAACAGACTTTTTTGTAGAAATGGAAAAGCTGGTCCTGAAATACATAACAAAGGGCAAACAACTAGTCAAAACAATCTTGAAAAAGAGAGGCAAAGTTGGACAGTTCACACTTCCCTATTTCAAAACTTACTCTAAAACTACGCTAATGAAAACAGTATGATACTGGCATGAGGAAAGACCTATGTTAATTGAATAGAAATGAGAGCTTAAAAATAATCTATACATCTGTTGATTTTTGACAATGTGACAAGACCAATCTTTTTTTTTTTTTTTAAGATTTTATTTATTCATGAGAGACACACACACAGAGAGGCAGAGACATAGGCAGAGAGAGAAGCAGGCTCCATGCAGGAAGCCCCATGTGGGACTCTACCCTGGGACTTCAGGATCACGTCCTGAGCCAAAGGCAGACGCTCAACTGCTGAGTCACCCAGGCGTCCCAGACAAGAGCATTCTAAAGAGAAAGACCGTCTTCCACAAATGATAGGACAACCGACTATCCAAACATAAAAGAATGAAGCTGGACCCCTACTTCATACTACATACATACGAAAATAACTCCATATGGATCAAAGACCTAAATTATAAGACCTAAAACTACAAAAATCTTACAAAAAGGCATAGGTATGATAAACTTTCATGACCTGCAACTTGGCAATGGTTTCTAAAGATATGACACAAAAGCATAGCCAACAAAAGAAAGATAGATACATTGGACTTTATTAAAACTAAGAATTTGGGGGCACTAAGGACATTATCAAGAGAGTGAAAAGATACCCCAACAGAATAGGAGAAAATACTTGTAAATCACACTTCTGGTCTAGCATATAGAATATATGGTGAACTCATAACTCAACAACAAGACAAACTCTCAATGAAAAAATAGGCCAAGGACTTGAGTAGATAGTCCTCCAAAGAAGATACATGAATTGTCAAAAAACATAGGAAAAGATGCTGAAGGATTTGTCATCAGGGAAATATAAATCAAAACCACAATGAGGGATCCCTGGGTGGCGCAGCGGTTTGGCGCCTGCCTTTGACCCAGGGCGCGATCCTGGAGACCCGGAATCGAATCCCACATCGGGCTCCCGGTGCATGGAGCCTGCTTCTCCCTCTGCCTGTGTCTCTGCCTCTCTCTCTCTCTCTGTGTGACTATCATAAATAAAAAATAAATAAAATAAAATGGAAAAGTTTTACATTAAAAAAAAAAAACCACAATGAGATGCCACTTCATACCAAACAAAATCTGGTATAAGCACACACTTCGGGTGATCCCTGGGGGGCTCAGCGGTTTAGCTCCTGCTTTCAGCCCAGGTCATGACCCTGGAGACTCAGGATGGAGTCCCACATTGGGCTCCCTGCATGGAGCCTGCTTCTCCCTCTGCCAGTGTCTTTGCTTCTCTCTCTCTCTCTCTCTCTCTCTCTCTCTCTGTCTGTCTCTCTCTGTCTCTCATGAATAAATAAATAAAATCTTAAAAAAAGCACATACTTCAAACAGGATATGGTATATACTTGGAATATAATATTACTCAGCCACAAAAAGAAATGAACTGCTGCTATATGCTACACCATGGATGAACCTTGAAAACATTATGCTAAATGAAAGAAACCAAACAAGAAAGGCCACATACTGTATGATTCCATTTGTATGTAATATAATATTCTGAATAGACAAATTCATAAAAGACAGAAAGCAGATTAGTTGTTGCCAGGGACTGGGGGAGGGGGGAATAGGAAGTGACTGCTTAATGGCTCCAGGTTTTCCTGTTGGAGGGTTGAAAATGCTGGTGGTGGTGAGGATCACATAATATTGTGAACGTACTAAATGCCACTGAACTGTACACTTTAAAATGATAAAAATGGTAGATTTTATGTTACATGTGTGTTACCACAATTATAAAAAAATACACGTGTCATAAGTCATTAGACAAATTTGTAAAATGGTAACTGATGCCACTGATCTCACTAAATATTTTTGTTTTGGAAAATACGGTTTTCATAAAAATAAATTTTTGACGTTAACCTGAAATGGATTTACTTTTACTTAAAGTAATAGATGCATATTTTGAATCATTCTTAGTTTTAGTTGTTAAATATTATAAATAAATATTATAAATATTGATGGCCATTATACCATAATTAAAAACTTGAGTCCTCAATTTTTAAGAGATTAAAGGAGTCCTGACTTTTCAAAATTTGAGAACCACTAAGCTGTGCTGTAAAGTGAAGCCTTATTAAAGCCAAGTTACTGTGTGAGTTTTAAGGCACAAAAATTTCTAATATAAGTCAATTGTGAATCTAAGTGTTACGGATTAAAGTATAACTTGTAAAAATATCCTTCTGACCATATTAGTTAACACAGTGTAAAAGTAGAAGTTTGGAAACTATTTTATTAGTGGAAGACATGGTTTGCAAGGAGGAATGGAGAAGTTAAAGAAAAACAGGTATTAGGATTGGAAAAGGGGAGCAGTAGGTGAAGAGTGTATTAGGTAATTTATGATTGAGTACATTAACTCAATTTGACAAATGTATACTAATTTTAAATGAGATTTTTTCCCGTTGTCTGGTTACTTGTGCTAATAATCCATAATTTACTCTTGCAGAATTGTTTATTATGTGCCAGGTATTGTTCTAAGAGATTTATGATGTGTATAACACTATTATTTATATTTGTAAGACAGTATTTTAAGGACTAACTTGAGAATAAGTTACAGATATGACACTTCACCTCTAAATACCTTGGCATATGTCTCCTAAGTACAAAGACATTCTTCTATAAAACCACAACCATCCCTCAAGTATAATACTGAGAGAATCTTATTCTTTAATATTCAGTCTACATTTACCCAAGATTGTTCTGATTTTGTTCTTTGCCGGGTTTTCTTTTTGTGTTTATTTACTTCTTTTAAAATGAGATCCAGAATTTAATTAAAGTTTACAGATTGCATTTAGTTGTCACGCCTCTTTAGTTTCTTTTATTCCAGAAAGTTCCCAAACTCCCCTCCCCCATTGCACTGTTTTTGGTCCTACATGACTTTGATATTTTTGAAAAATCTGGACTGCGGTTGCTCTCCATAGTGTACCTCAATTTGGATTTGTTTAATTATTTCTTCATGATTACATTCAGGTTAAATTTTCTTTGGCAAGAATTCTACATTGATGATGTTGGGTACTTCTCAGTGCATCAGACCAAAAGGTACACTTGTCAGTTTGCTTCATTGTTGGCAACCAGGCACCTTGGTACTTAATATATTTAATTTTTAAATAACCTAGGCTGTAGCTATTGCTTTCATTTCTTTTTTTTTAAAAGAATTTTATTTATTTATTTATTTATTTATTTATTTATTTATTTATTTAGATTTTATTTATTTATTCATAGAGACACAGAGAGAGAGGCAGAGACACAGGCAGAGGGAGAAGCAGGCTCCATGCAGGGAGTCCGACGTGGGACTCGATCCTGGGTCTCCAGGATCACACCCCAGGCTGCAGGCAGCGCCACCGTGGCTGCCCCGAATTTTATTTATTTATTCATGAGAGACACAGAGAGAGATGCAGAAACATAGGCAGAGGGAGAAGCAGGCTTCTTGCGGGGAGTCCAATGTGGGACCCATTCCCAGGGCCCCAGGATCACGCCCTGAGCCGAATGCAGACTCTCAACCACTGAGCTACTCAGGTGCCCTTGTTGGTTTTATTTCTTATAGATTTCAATACTTTGTACATAAGTACAAAGTTCAAAGATACTGAGACATTAGGTATCTTGTCTACGATCACATAGTTGGCAATAGTGGAGAGAGTTCTGAACTCAGATAGTTGTTCCAGAATCTGCAAGATTAACCACACCACTCCCTACCTTGTAAAAAGACTGATAACTGACTTTGAGATTCTTGGTTCATCACTGACCTTCAGGGTATACAAGTGGAGGCTAGAAGATTGGTCTTGAGGCCTAGAGTGAGAATTTTTTTTGAAGAGATCTGTCGTTGTACCTTCTCCCTCTACCACCTCTAGGCTAAAGTGGTGGAGAAGTAGAGAATCACTTGGAAGCCTTGACCTGTAGTTAGAGGTGGCTGACTCATCCTGAAAAAGTCAAAAGGTGAGTTTGACCCTGTCCAGCAGTCAGTTATGGCCAGGGAAAGATGCGATTTTCTAAGGGTCAGTTGTAGACACAACAGAAGGATCTAAATTGTCTAAAGAGGGGCACCTGTGTGGCTTAGTGGTTGAGCATCTGCCTTTGGCTCAGGTCGTGATCTCGGGGTCCTGGGATCAAGTCCTGCATCAGGCTTTCCGAAGGGAGCCTGCTTCTCCCTCTCGTTATGTCTGTGCCTCTCTCTCTGTGTCTCTGAGACCATACCCAAGAGATCTGTCTAGAGGGATGAGGTGACTCCAACTGATGACTGGAAGGTAGAGACTGGAAGGTTATTTACAAGTGGCCTGCCCAGGGAAACATAACTCATGTCAGATATCCCCATAGATGAGAGTCTCCAAAGAACTCATTCATGAAAGAACCTTTTTTTACCTCTATATATCTCCTCTGCTTCCAACCCTGAATGAGCAATTTAAAGAACAGAGTGAAAAGTAGAGGAGTTGGGAGGGACAGAAAAAATGAGTGATTGTGTCTTCCTTCCTCACTGCAGGCTTTGTAACCCGGGTCAGGCCCAAGCAAGAGAAGAATTTGCAAAACTTAAGTGGAAAGTTAAGCTTTGCTTTGCACTATCTGGGAATGAGACTATTTGTTAATAATTGAAAATGAATGTGAAATGTGGGGCCCACCCAAGATCTCATCCTGGGGACAGAAAAGAATTTTGAACAGTGTGGTGGTTTTTTTTTTTTGTTTGTTTGTTTGTTTGTTTGTTTTTAAGGTTTGTTTATTTATTTGAGAGCAAGCGAGCAGTAGAAAGGTGCAGAGGGAGAAAGATAAATCCTAAGCTGACTCCCCACTAAATGAGGAGCTTGCGGGGAGTGGGGATCTTGATGGGCTTGATACAAGGCTTGATCTCAGGACCCTGAGATCATGACCTGAGTCAAAACCAAGAATTGAGCACTTAACCAACTGAACCACCCAGGTACCCCTTGAACAGTGCACATTTAATGAGTCAGTGGTGAGAAAGAACAGGATTGTGTTAATCCAGTAAACTGGCTACTTAGGTATTGAGCCCTTTCCAGTATTTCCTCCTCAGGGTAGTCACATAACGGAACACTGGAAAAGAACTACTTTCTCAGGCAATGCCAGAGTGCCTCTGACCTTTGACTCTGATTTGGAACACTTGTTTAATGGTTATTCTCCTGTCAAATTGACCAGAATTGTGTGTTATGTTGCCTTTGTGTGAACTGCAAACAGAACCCTTCTGATTGCTGGGTGGAGTAGATTATCACTGACAACATGAAAAATGTTCAGTAATGGCACCCAAATTCTGCCCCTTTCAGGGGAGTCAAATGCCATTGTCTGAGCATAGGCTAAGCATTTGTTTGGATATTGATTCCACTCTGGCTGCTGAGCTCTGGCACACAGGCAGTGCCTATCCATTTCCTCATCCCACTTCCAGTGCTATCTATATTTTTTATTTTAAGATTTTTAATTCATTCATTTGAGAGAGCGAGCGACCACGAGGGAGAGCACAAGTGGTAGGAGATGAGGGGAAGGAGGATCAGAGGGAGAGGGAGAAGCAAACTCCCCACTGAGCAGGGAGCCCAAATGGGGCTCAATCCCAGATCCCATGACCTGAGCCAAAGGCAGTCGCTTAACCAACTGAGCCACCCAGGAGACCTTCCAGCGCTATGTATTTAATCTAGATTGTACAGGCATCCCTGAGTGGCATGGGGTTTTTTTTTTTTTTTTTTTTGTCTTTCAAGTCAGTTCCATTCTGCCTCTCTTCTTGCCTCCCTCTTTTCTCCTCTTCTTTCAAGGGTGGTCCCAAGGTGATCTAGGTTCTAATCTTTTTTGTCTTACCTTCTATTTCCGTCATGAGGCTTTCTTTTTAGACCCTACAGGAGACTCATTGTTTCTGATTGTAGATAGGATGATCATCCATGTGTAGGATTTGCTCTGGCCTCTAGTCTTGTTAGTATCAAGCTTTACTCAATTCCACTCCACCAGCCTTGGACTTCCCTCTGAGATGCTTCAATCTGTCAACATTCCCATGGTACCTGTCCCTGGGACCTTCAAAGGTGCCCAGAGGGAGAAGCCCTGGTATTTAGCTTTTACAAGGGTTATAGAAGCAGAGTTGGTCTGGTGAAGAGCATCCTCCTCCTATTATCATCTCAAGTGAGGAAGGGTTTCCCTTAAAGTGCCTTTTGATGCTGAGAGTAGGCTTCAAAAGACTACTCTTTTGAATGAGTGAGAAATTTTGGTATATCCAACTTAAACAATTTCTCGATTAAGGGGAGAAAAGGAACATTAATTGACTCACATGTTTACAGATGAGGTGGCTAAGAACATTAAACAACTTAAAATTAGATAAATTACCTGAAACGGAATAAAAATTAAATAAGTGACTCTAATTCCATTGAGTGATGATGATGAAGAGAACAGGCTGTTTGAAATCAGGAGGAAAATTAAGTATTAGGTTGAATCACATGAAATTTCTGTTATTTTCAGCCATTTTGCCCATGGTTGACCATTTTAACATAAGAAAATACTAGTTTCATATGGTTTGGCCTAATATTGATGTTTTAGACATCTTTGATAGTAGTTCTCCACTGTAAATGCTTTTCTATTTGAATGATAATATATGTCAGTCCAAGTTCTTTTTTCATATTATTTTCAATTTCTTCACACCACCAGTAGAGTGCATTGGATGCCTGGCGATATCAAAGGAAATTTTTATAATAAAATGTATGCATAGATACATCTGGTTATGATTTGCTTTTCCTTTTCTCCAATTGCATAATTCAAGTTGATACTGCATAATTCTTTTTCCTTTTATTCCATTCCATATGGTGGCAGAACAAGTACCAAAAGATGAATACCTTCAGTACCTTTCATATCAAAGCTGCAGCTCTCACATTCTGTTCTATTGATACTGCATTTTGGCAGTGGATAAAGGGACACCGTTCAAGTCTCTGCTCATAATTGGTTTTGTTTGGGGAAGATTTTCTTTGAACTACTGACCACCCGTGATTTTATAATTATCAGAAATTAACCAGCTCAGCATTTCTGGTAGGAAATACTCACAATTTACTCCCTTGGTTTTTGAAGAAATAAAAAGAGAAAAGAATGCAGAAAAGAAAAACTAAAAAGTATTAGAGAACTCCATTTTGTTTGGGAGTATTCCATGTGGGATTGCTCTAATGGAATGCTAAATCTGTATTTGTCTGCATGGTACTCTTTCAAGCATCGTCTCAAAAGCCTTTTTACTTTCTCAGAACCCTGCAAAGAAGAAAACTCAAAAAGAAATTTGATTTTCTGAAAGGTGAGACCATGCCAGTGTAAGTTTTCTGATATGACCTGACTTACATACAATCTACAGGCAAAGCGTTAAAGCTTTCTTCAGAATACTCTTTTCTTCTTTTTAGCCACTTTCTCGAGACTTAATCCATATAGCACACAATTGACTCATTTGAAATGTGCCATTCAATTTTTTTTATGTATAACAAAATGAGTTTTTTAAAAATTGTGGCAAAATAAATATAACATGAAATTTGTCACTTTAACCATTTTAATTCCACAATTCAATAGACTTTATTACATTTACAGTGTTGTACAACCATGATCTAATTCCAAAGCTTTTAATTTTTTTTTTATATTTTATTTATTTATTCACGAGAGACACAGAGAGCGAGGCAGAGACATAGAGGGAGAAGCAGGCTACCTGCTGAACAGGGAACCTGATGGGGGACTCAATCCCAGGACCCCAGAATCATGACCTACGCCGAAGGCAGACACTCAACCACTGAGCCACCTCAGTGCCCTTCAAAACTTTTTTGTAACCGTAAACAGAAACTACAGAGAATATTCTTATATGCCTTTCAATGTAATTTGAAACTCCTATGGCTACATAAAATTGTTTGAGTAAAACTTACTGGACATTTGGAAGGTAGAGCACTCCAAATGGAAGTCTTATGCTGCTGGCAGAGATGTCTGTATTAAGCGGACCAGGCACCCCTAACTGTACAAAGTTTTCAAGGCCCTGCATGATGCCGAAACATACCATCAGCCAAACCTGTCTTCCCACTGGGCTTGATTTTATCATCCATGTGGGAAATAGACAGTGGGAGCTTTGTTCGCAGTGGCTTTGTTTGCTTGCAGCCATTGGTAAAATAAACATTACCTCAGTGCATAAGTCCTTGGTAGAATGGGGGGGGGGGGGCGGTTCTGGGAGAGCAGATCCTATAACCCAACACAGATGACTTCATCATGTTATCTGGTTTTGACTCACCTCATTGAGGATAATTGCATTACAGCATACTGTGCAGATCCCAATAGGACCAGTCTAGGTCATGGCATGTTAAACCATAGAGTCCTCAGCTCTGAGAAGTGATATAAAAGAAAAATAATGATGAGAAGCTTGCCATATCTCACTTTAGCTTGGCATGACAGGTCAATGACGCTTTAATGACACTTCAGGATCTTGTCAGAAAGATCTATAACTAGGAAAAGTTCTCGTAATTTCATCCTTGGATGGTGACCTCTGCACTGAATTTGGTCCATTGCGAACTGAAAATACACACGGTGAGTGCTTGGATTGACAAATCAGATTCATTTTGTGACCCAATCCACTAGAAACATATGTGGTTATAAAACCATCTTTGAAGAAATCTCAGTACTTTTAAATAGAACAGGCCAGTTTTAGAATTCTGATGAATGGGGAAAGTATCAGTAAATGTTCATGATTAAATAGATTTAATAGATTATATGCTTATCCTGGTTCTTGTTAATTATGCTTCAAGATGGGATATACAGGGATGCCTGGGTGGCTCAATCAGTTAAGTGTCTGCCTTTGGCTGAGGTCATGATCCTGGGGTCTTGGGATCAAGCCTGGAGTTGGGCTCCTTGCTCAGTGGAGTCTGCTTCTCTCTCTCTCTTTCTCCCTCTGCAACTCCCCCCTGCTCAAGCTTTCTCTCTCTCTGTCTCTCTCTCTATCTCTCTCTCTCAAAAAAAGGATATATATATATATATATGATTCTTTAAATTATATATATACATATATATAATTTAAAGAATCTTAAATAAAAGATTTTATATCGGGATGCCTGGGTGGCTCAGCGGTTGAGCGTCTGCCTTAGTTAGGCTCAGGGCATGATCCTGGGATCTGGGATCAAGTCCTGCATCAGGATCCCTGCATGGAGCCTGCTTCTCCCTCTATGTCTCTGCCTCTCTCTCTCTGTGTCTCTCATGAATAAATAAATCTTAAAAAAATAAATATTTTTATATCAAAGGCATTACATCTCTCCAGCCCTGCCCTCTTCCCTGACACCTCAGGAATCCACTAAGGAATTAGCTATTTGAATTCAGCATTTGGTAAGTTTACCACAGCCCACAGAGTGTTTCTGGAAACTTTAAATTCTTTTCCACTGTACTATCAGGCCTGTAAATGCAGGCTTATTACAAGATAATTATGCAAGGAGTGGAAACCTTATAATCTATCCCCATAAATAAAGTGCAGACAGAAATCATAATCTCAGCCCAACAAGAACTCAATGTTAGGAATGAAGGATTTGTTTGCCTCGCCTGCTCCCAAACCTCAAGTAATAAATCTCAAAAGCTTCAATATTGATTCAACAAAATGAATGGCTGAGTCATTTCAGAAGGACTCTGACAAGTGGACAAATGCTGCCATGGTGACATTTTGATATGCAGTGTGGTTACTGAGCTTCGTGGGTTTCCTTCCCCTGCCATTAAAACAAAATGACAAACCATGGGAAGTACCACACACAGCGGGCCTATACCAGAGGCAACTAGGGAAAAAAGATTTAATTAGCTGTTCTTAAAGGATTAAAGATTCCATATACATTCACATTTGATTTATGGGGAAATTCCTTTTAAAATATGAGAAAAACTATTCTGAGACATGTTTCTTGTCAAGAAATAGAAACCATTATTAATCTAAAAAAGGTCAGCATTTTCTATGAATGTTTTAGAAATAAATTTCTTGAGGAAAAAATATTTTTGACTTGGGAAGACAAAGAATTAAAATACTTCCCAGAGGACATAAAATTGTATGTAATTTATTCTTTGCTAAGTAATGTAATAAAATATTGCACATGGCCATAATAAAAATAAAATACATATCTATAATCAAATACTATTATATATGTTTTAAATTTGTAAAGAGATGAGACTTTTTTACACAGCAATATGTACACTTAGCTATTACTTAATATTCATTTGTTAGAGCTATTAACAATTATATATATATTTGCTTATTAGTATAAAAGATATCCAGTTATGTTAAATACAGAGATAGTCACATTATAGCAATGAAAAGAAATTGTTTAAAAATTTTAATGGGAAAATGCTTTAAAATACATACTTATGAAGTTGTAAATTTATTTGTATATAAATACCACTGTGGTGTATTAGATTGGCTAACTCAGAGGAAAAACTTTCTCAACTACACTATAATACAGCTAGAAGGAAATAATTGTTTTTATTTTATTTCAATGTTTTTCAGCCAGTTATTGAAATCTTACTACATATCAGACTTCACTATTTCATTAAACCTATACACAATTCTGTGTAGTGGGTATCATAAAAATTTCCATTTTTATGGAAAGGCAGATAAGGAAACTAAAGTGTGAAAGAATAATACATTTATCTAAGTTTGCTCAATTTATCTACACTGTATTATCTTTTTGCATCGTCTAGACCCAATCATAAGAAAATGCTTTCCTTTTTGCTCTTCTATGCCTTTAGAAATAGAAACTGTGCTACTAATTTTACAAAATCTCAGATATGTTCTGTAAATCTACTTCTTCAGGAAAAACATTTTTAATCTAGGAAGATGAAGATTTAAAAACTTCGCAATAATAGAACATAAAAATCATGCAATTTAATTGACTCTTTGCTTTTTATTTATTAATTTTAGAAAAAATTATCAAGAATATAGAAATTTTTAAGCAGGAGACATAACTAAGTACAAAAAATATTTTATGTGAAATATTAACTTCATATACGAAAAGCAAGAGATAGAAAGGTTTTGATGCTGTTATTGGGTCTTGTTTTGTTGTCATCATATACCTGGTTTAAAATTTTAAAATGCCCTCTCAACTTCTGTTGTTTATGACGGTCTAGGTTGACTGTTACCTTGGTAAAACCTCAATCTTAAGGAAGAACTAATCTTTTTACACTCCATCTATGTAAAGACCAAATCATTTACAGAGAAGCCTCTGACACAGAAGGTTAGAGATTTTAAAACAATCATGATACATCATGACAAACTGGCCACCTCTAGGTAACTTGTAAGTAGTTTCTAGAAAAGACCCAGGATAATCAAAGGCTTTGGCAAGCCAGTAAAATATAGAGACCGTGACTCCTGTGAGCTGTTCAGCCTCTTTCAGTTGGCTTATTGTATAGTTTTCTGGACAGCGGCAGTCAGCGGCCCCAACTTGCCAAACCAGAACAAACCAGGGTTTAAAACACTCCTCTTTGCTTGAGAAGATGGGGAGCCACCTCCCCAGCCACTGGAGCTGTGTGTGAGCCTTTTCTGCAATTCTCGTTTGTCCTGGCTCCTCCCTTGCACAACTGTAAATATGTCACCTTTTCTGGGGTTTTAGTATCCATTTTGTTTTGTTTTTAGTCTGCACAAGTTTGATCATAGAAGTCTTGCATAGGATAGGAAAGATGTGAAAAATGCCTCTTAGGAGCCATGGAATTGAAACCTTCCAGCTCTTTTAGGCTTCCAAATTTAAGCTCTTTTCTGATATAAGACTTAAACCTGCTAGAAGGACTTATTCCCCTCAATTTTCCAAGACCTTCTACTTTTCAATCCCCTAATAAGGTACATGTTTTTTGTGGGGTCCTCATTGTTGGAACAACTCCAGGGGGTTCCCAAGAATTGCACAATCCCTGCATCCCTGAAGGGAATGACACAGGCAGGCATGGCCCCAAATCATAAGGATCTCAAACCCAAAGAAATAAGTTTCTTCCCACTAACTGCCCAGTTGGCATTTATTTGACTTTGATTTTAGATCCATAGCCAGGCTTTCATTCTTCTTTAGAACAGAATTGCCAAAAATGATGCATTTTGAGGAATATTAATGGAAATCACATGGGCAAAAAAATTTCTGTGATCCTAAAAAAAAAAAAAAACCCAAAACAGTGAGTTAAACAAATTTAAATTGGTTTATTTTTGATAATAGTGAGATCTTTTTACTATTTTATTATGTTTCATGATTTTCTAAGGATGTTCCCTATATTTCTGGTTTAATTCTGACTTTTGCCCTTTGCAAGTTTGGGGTAACTGAAATCCATAGTACACGCTTTCAGAAATGTTTATCTAACTAGTTTACTGGGGGGGGGGGTTTAATTCAGTGGAGTTTAAACATGAACTTCAAACATATACATGAAAGTATTATCGTCTCTAGACTCTTCCCTGTCTGTTCCATGTCAAGTAATTCTTTTCCACTGTCTTGGGGGAGATTCCACAACTTCATTATATGGCAGTCTCAGATCATATCCTAAGCTTCCTCCTGTTCATTACCTGAAATGGGGCAGAGGCAGGGTTAGAGCATGTGTAGAGCGTGTGTGTGTGTGTGTGTGTGTGTGTGTGTGTTCTGATTTTAGAATTATCTCTCTTTTCTACCTACTTCATTTCAAGGCTTAACTCTTCTGAGACTCCCTGGTTGTCCAGTGGTTAAGACTCAACACTCAAGGCTTAGCTCTTCTAATACTGAGAATTGAGGGGCAGGCCAGGAGGACAACTATCTCTTTGACTGCTTATGGACACAGTGCCCTTTTTTTTGGCTCTGGCTATTCTCTAGCAGATGAGCTAACCCCTGTGTGACTGGCATGCTGACTTTCTCAAAGGCACATGGATAAATTTTGTGCATTCTGTGAGCCCTCCCATTTGCATGGTTCCTTGAAGTGAGTTCTTCCTTGAGCATTTTCTTTCAGTTATTACCTGAAGTATACAGCCTCTTGTTGCTGGAATCCTCTAACTGCATGCACAGGCTGTCCATCTCTAGGGGCAGGTATTGGCAGGATTATGCTGTACTGCAGCTTCTGTGCTATCACAATCTATAGGAGATCTATAGAGATCTTTGTACACATTCTTGTACAAAGGTGAGAGTGAGTCTGCTGACTTGCACTCTTTCTCTCTCTCTCTTACCATCTTTCTTTCCTAGTTCTCTTTCCTTTTAGTGGCAGGGCAAATCAACAAATCTACCGGACCTGAGCCGATAATCAACAGCAGGATAAGTTGCCAGTCCTCCCTCTCTGGAGAGGAGGAGAGAAAAAAGCCTACCTCTCCTCATGGGTGATTCTTCTTTCCCCTGGGGTGACGATGGAGGTAGATAATTGTCCTATATTGTCATTTTACCTCTTAAAAAGCCCTGGGAGCAGAATCTGGTCTCAGTGTTTGGCAGCTTTCTTTTGAAGTCAGGTACTTGTTTATTTGGTTCCAACTTGGGCTAAATCCCCAGTTCTAGGGGAGATGAAAATGGCCGATTCAGAACATTGACTTATTATACTGTACAGAGTTCAAAGCAAATGAACAAGAAGCCCCAGTTGGTACACATGTTGATAATAGCTGTTAGCTGCTTCTTTTTTTCTTTTCTTTCCTTTTTTTGTTGTTGCTGTTGTTTTCAAAGAGGGTGAGAATGAAGAACTCCAGGCAAGACTGTTAAGGTAAGAATTTAGATTAGAGCAAGAAGAGTTTAGCCAGGATCTGAATATATAGATGTTGTGAAGCTCATAGAAAATATTGATCAGTGGGGATCCCTGGGTGGCTCAGAGGTTTAGCACCTGCTTCAGCCCCCGGCGTGATCCTGGAATCCCAGGATTGAGTCCTGCATTGGGATCCCCACATGGAGCCTGTTTCTCCCTCTGCCTGTGTCTCTGCCTCTCTCTCTCTCTCTTTCTCTCTCTCTCTCTCTCTGTGTGTGTGTGTCTCTCATGAATAAACAAACAAAAATCTTAAAAAAAAAATATTGATCAGAAACTAGGCAGAGAAAAAAGAAACAGTATATTACAAAACGAGTACCTAGGACAAGGAATAGTCCAGATTAATTACAAAGAATCAGACTAGAATATATATAATATGGAACAGGACAGCAAATTCAGCTAGGAAAGCTTCTTGAGGGACGCCTGGGTGGCTCAATGGTTGAAGGTCTGCCTTTGGCTCAAGGCATGATCCTGGGAGTTCAGGATCAAGTCCCACATCAGGCTCCCTGTGTGGAGCCTGCTTCTCCCTCTGCCTCTCTCTCTATGTCTTTCATGAATAAATAAATAAAATCTTAAAAAAAAAAAAAAAAAGAAAGCTTCTTGAGGATTGGGACCACATGCCAATTCATCTTTACATGTCCAAAGCATCATATATCACTGGCAATAAGTGGTGAGTGAATTAATCAATTTCGAATACAAGTATCAAAACAGAACCTGATAACTAAAGTAACTTTTGCTTCTACGTAGAGCAGGGGTCAGCAAACTTTGGCCCTTCAGCCATTTCTGGCCGCTGCCTGCTTTTGTAAATCAGTTTTAATTGGAACACAGCCATGTCCATCTGTTTACATATTGGCTTTGGGTGCTTTCCCACTACAGTGGCAGAGTTGAGTAGTAGTGACAGAGATTGCATGGCTCACAAGCCTAAATTATTTACTGTCTGGCCCTTTGTTGAAAAAGTTTTCTGACCTCTGCTGTAAAGGTTTAAAATTATTTTTATATATGTTTTCTGTTCAATGTGACTTGATCACAGCATGGCTAGGTTAAGTCCAGAGCTAACTGGGAGCACCGTCTGTTCTGTGAGGCAGAATTACAATAAGTCCTGGGAACCAAATCAGGGCAAGTGTGACCGATCTATTAGAGACAAGAGGAAAGTTAACTGGATGCAATCCAATAATTTCATCTCTCCCTTCTTTGAACCATCTTTATATGCTTTGACAGCACTGGTCACATTGTACTTTCAGTGATCACAATTTTGTATCTCTTTCCCCTATTCAAAGCAGGCTACAGGAGGGAAGTTCATTTTCAGAGTGTCTACAATACTTCTAGTTAGATAGGTACTCATTTAAAATATGCATTGCAGCCAGCAGGACTATGGTATTATCTGAAAAAGAGGAAAAGCAAGGTCTGGCAGCTCAGAGACTGTAGGCTTTTATGTATTGGCAAGCAAGAGAGAGTTAAATGAAAATCAGTTTGGAGTAGTGTTCAATTAAGTGGTAACACCAAGGATTAGCTCTGTGTGAGAGTGTTCCAAGAATCGCTCAGATTTTCGGAGGCTTTGTATTCTCGAAAGGTTCAAGAATACTTGTGTTTTCTGACCTGGGAACAGAATGTCAGCTTCAAGTATGCTTAGTTATTAGATGGATTCTCTGATCCCTGTGTTGCAGGAATTATTCTCTTTGGCTCACAAATTCTAACTGGTTCTGACACTGGGGCCTCCTCCTCACTTATCTGTCTGGTCACATCATTCGTCCAACAAATATTTCATGAGCTATTACTATGTACCCAGGCTCTTTGAGGACTTGGGTTTAAGCTCTGTTTTTCCTTCATGGAGTGCTAAGATGATAAACACTACATGTTATTGAGAACTTTACTACATACTGGTATGCAAGGGAGGAGAGATGGGGGACTAGTAGCCTGGGTGGGTCTGATGGGAACGTGGAGAGAAAAAGGCGTCTGAGTCTGGCAAGCTCCTGACAAGCCTTAATTTGTTTCCTGTCTGGGATCTAAGGCCTAAACAGAAGAAACCTCTGGCAGACAGATTTGGACACTCTTGCAGTAAACATCCTCCTTCTACTTTTTTGGAGGTGAGGCAAAGTGGAGACTGCCTAAGTTTGCTTAAATTCCCTCATGTATACCTACTCTTTGATACTTGCACTCAGAATGTCGATTATGAGAAATAGCTTTTTCAAGGAACTACAAAGATCTTTGGAGATTTATAAGGCTTAGTATGCAAGACTAGCTAAATTGAAGGTAGAAAAATTGTATGACACCAGTACTTTTCTTATAGGGTTTAAGCAAACTAATTACTTTTGACGGTGTGAAATTCAGAGTTCCCAAAAAGTGATTTGATGGAGATTACTATAGAGGAAAAAGACTTACACTCCATCAGTGCAGCATTTAGGTGGAGTTAGGAACTCAGCTACCTTTGTCTTCAGAAATTTCAACTTTCCTTTCAACACCCTTCTCTCTCAACAGCACCTGCCACCTCCCACGTCTACATGCCCAGGAATATACTTCCTTTCTATTTTCCTTGTCAAAGCATGACTTGAAGAACAAAATCTCTCAATGTTGCAAGTGGAATATCTCTGTTATAGGTGTACTTGTATTTTAATATGGGATCAAGTCATGTTTTCCAATGTAAAATTGTGAAGCACCAGGACATAGGCTTTAGGAGCCATAGTTATATGGCAGTCTTCCAGGTTCTTTATGAAACCCTATTCTATTATGTGCGCCTGCCTGCCCTTCCTCCTTCTCTTCCAAATGTGTTGTATTTCTACCACTATATCCGAGAGCCTATTCTAGCCACTAGGTAATGAATAGCAAATGAAACATAGGACCTATCCCTCATGGAGGGTTTTTTCTTACAAGTAGACAAAAGGACCTAAATAAGCAAATAAGGTATTTATTAGGATAAATGATATAAAGAAAATACAACAAGGTAATGGCTAAGAGTGCCTATAGAAGTTATTAGGACAGATGCTTGTGAGGAAGGGATAGTCCAGCTACTTCTCAAATGAGGGAGATGATAGAAGCCAGCCATATGAATATCTCCATCAAGAGTGTGTCAGGTAGATGGTAAAGTTAGTTCTCAGGAAGGAAGGATTTTGATGTGTTTGAGCCACAGAAAGAAAGTGAGCATGATAGGAATATAGTGAAAAGGAGAATGGTACAAGACGAGGCTAGAGAGGAATTTGGGGGCAGAATCATGTGGTCCTTTTAATCCATGTGAGGAATTCAGATTTAAATGTGTTGGGCATCCAGTGAATACTTCCCAGCATTTGATAGCATTTACACCACATTATCACATACTTGTGCTAAAAGTACCAGCTATTCTGTTTCCTAGTATTTTATTTTTCAAGGCAAAGATCATAAGCTCTCTGGAGAGGCTCTCACCATTCCACATAATCTCTTCCTCTTGGAACACCTCTAGCACTTTCTGGGATGCTCTTTTTTTTTTTTTTTTCCTTTTGCTTGGCATCTTCTGCTTTTTTGGCTCATTAAACTTTCACCCTAGACATTACGAGCCAGGGCACTTAGGGTTGTGTTGTAGGGATCACTGTTTTACCCACAGTGTCTTCCAGGGTCTTCTTCTCCCTAAATACTCAGTAAAAATTGTTAATGAATTACTTAGTTCCCTGAGGCAGCTTTAAGAAGGAGAGTGGGTTTAAGGTTTCATTTCAATTCATAACAGTGCCCAAGATGGTATCCTACACAGAGTAAAAATGCATGCTCAGTAAATCCAGTTGTGGAGAATGTGTTTCATCACAGGACCTGGTGAAACAATGATAAAGCCAGAATAGGTTGATAGACACTGACTTTGACAGGGTCTTCATAAATTAATGTAACATTTAGCCTGAAATAAAGCCTTTTTATGAGTTATATAATAAAACTGTTGTTGAATACAGAATATTGAATAATGTAGAAGCTGTAAATCTTTGGAGGCATATTAATAACACACGTTTAAATCAATGTTTAGAAAACATTTTTCTGGTATTGTATTTTTCTGTTTCACATTATCACCACATGAATAACTGATTCACTGTCTTGATGATAAATTGTCTCCATGTTTCAGTTTCCATACTGTAGGTTATAGTAAGCACATCTGTGTCTACTCTTTGACTATGCCCCCCATGGATTTACAGTTTCTAGACCCCGTCCACCTTTGTAGTTGAGCATCACAGGAAAGCTATTCAATGCCCTTGATCATTTAGGTTGCTTTTCTCACTACCTGCTCTCATGCTTTGAAGTGCAGCATTTGCATTCCTACAGTTTCTGTACCAGAACCCTTTTGTCTGAATCATCTTTGCCTTAGTGCCCAACTGTTTGTTGACTGTTGCAGCTGTGCCATGAGATGCTCGGCAACAGTCCATAATAATGCTAAATTAGTACTGCTTGAGAGCAGTTTGTGACCCAAAGTAACTATAGCAACTCAAAGTAACTACCTAGTTATTCCAATTGAGATTCATTACAAAGGGTACCCTTATGCCCTGTATTTGGAATTAGGAGACATAAGACCTACTCCTGTTTCTGACTTTAAGCCATTTAATCAGCATTGATGTTAATTTTTTTCATTCATAAAATCAGCAGTGAGGGACGCCTGGGTGGCAAAGCGATTCAGCGTCTGCCTTTGGCCCAGGGAGTGATCCCGGAGTCCCGGGATCAAGTTCCACATCAGGCTCCCTGCAAGGAGCCTGCTTCTCCCTCTGCCCGTGTCTCTGCCTCTCTCTCTCTGTCTCTCACGAATAAATGGATAAAATCTTAAAAAATAAAATAAAATCAGCAGTGAGGTAGTGTTGGACCGCTAATTGCTAATCTTTAAGCTCCTCCCGGGTTTGCAACTTCTAAGAATGCTGCGTGTGCTTTAAAAAAAAAACAAAAAACAAAAAACAATCTCTGATGTAGATAAGCATTTGCACTTTGCGGACCTCGGGGGTTTTACTTTTTTAAGCTCTGGAGATAATTGCCAACATCTATTGGGGTTTAACACGTGTCAGCAGTAGCACTGCAACTCTCAGTCTCATTCATCTTGTCCTTCTAACAACCGTAGGAGGGAGGAATTTACCTGTATGTTGACTCGAGTCTCCGCTCATAAGTACAAGTAAGGGTAGAGTCCTCATTTCTAATATTTCATCAATTCGTGCGCAAATTCTCATTTTGAACATCTCAATGGGGTGCGCCTGTCAAAGTTAAAATAAATGTCTGGAGCACGGGACAAGAATCCGTAAATGGCCTTTCTC
Source organism: Vulpes lagopus (assembly GCF_018345385.1). Taxonomy (NCBI): domain Eukaryota; kingdom Metazoa; phylum Chordata; class Mammalia; order Carnivora; family Canidae; genus Vulpes; species Vulpes lagopus. The sequence goes on along the minus strand of NC_054827.1, from coordinate 78,317,727 downwards.
AGAACCCTGGGAATTGCTCCCAGGGGCGTACCCAGGGCGGAGCGCCCGCCAGCCGGGGGGCAGGGTGGGGTGGGTGCCGCGCTCGGGCCTAAGCGGACAAACTAGAAAGTTCGGCCAAAGAGTGCAGCAGCCACGGCGCGGGGCGCACCTCCGCAGCCGCGCCGGCCCGGCCCGGGCTCCCGGTCCCCGCGCGCAGGCAGGTCGGCCTGGCGCCTCGCTGCCGGAACAGTCCATTCGCGGTGGCCTTCGCAGGGTGTTCCCGACGCCGGAGCGCAGACCTGGCTGCCCGCTGCGCAGACGGGGGCGCGCTGCCTTGGGCGGCCACCCCCGCTCCGCTGGTCAGGTGAGCGCAGCCCGGGGAGCCGCGAGTCCTATTGGAGCAGACGGAGGATGCGGGGGGGCGGGGGGGGCGGGAGGAGAATGGAGCCCTCGTCCTGACCCGACCGCGGGAGGCAGAGCCAGCAGCCCCGGCGAACCCTGGGGACGCGGGCGAGAGGCAGAACGGCGGCGTGCGAGGGGACCGGCGGGGACCGCGGCGCGCGCGGATGTCGGTGTCCCCAGGGCTAGGTAGGCCGTGGCCGGGGGTGCTGCTGCGAGCATCCCGGGGCTCCGGGGAGGGTGGCGCGCCGCTCGCGCACCTGTTGCTGCGGGCGGAGGCGGAGGCGGAGGCGCCGCGGGATGAGGCCGTGCGGGGGGGGGGGCGTGCGGGGGGCGCCCGCGTCCTGCCCGCGTCCTGCCCGCACTTTCTCCGCGCCCTGCCCGCGCCCTGCCCGCATATTCTCTGCGCCCTGCCCGCGCCCTCCCCGCGCCCTCCCCGCGCCCTGCCTCGTCCTCCCCGCGCCCTCCCCGCGCCCTGCCTCGCCCTCCCCGCGCCCTGCCCGCGTCCTGCCTCGTCCTCCCCGCGCTCTGCCCGCGTCCTCCCCGCGCCCTGCCTCGTCCTCCCCGCGCCCTCCCCGCGCCCTGCCTCGCCCTCCCCGCGCCCTCCCCGCGCCCTGCCTCGCCCTCCCCGCGCCCTTCCCGCGCCCTGTCCGCGCCCTGCCGCGTCCTGCTGCGTCCTCCCCTCACCCTGCTGCGTCCTCCCCGCGCCCTGCCCGCGCCCTGCCGCGTCCTGCTGCGTCCTCCCCGCGCCTTGCTACGTCCTCCCCGCGTCCTGCCTCGCCCTCCCCGCGCCCTGCCCGAGTCCTCCCCGCGCCCTGCCTGCGTCCTCCACATCCTCCCCGCGTCCTCCCCAGTCCTGTGCGCGTCCTCCCCGCGTCCTCCCCGCGCCCTGCCCGCGTCCTCCACATCCTCCCCGCGTCCTCCCTAGTCCTGTGCGCGCCCTCCCCGCGTCCTGCCTCGTCCTCCCCGCGCCCTGCCCACGTCCTGCTCATGTCCTCTCCACGTCCTCCCTGCATCCTCTCTGCGTCCTACCTGCGCCCTGCCCACGTCCTCTCCACATCCTCCCCGCGTCCTCCCCAGTCCTGCCTCGCCCTCCCCGCGCCCTGCCCGCGTCCTCCCCAGTCCTGTGCGCGTCCTCCCCAGTCCTGTGCGCGTCCTCCCCGCGTCCTCCCCGCGTCCTGCCTCGTCCTCCCCGCGCCCTGCCCACGTCCTGCTCCTGTCCTCTCCACGTCCTCCCTGCATCCTCTCCGCGTCCTTCCTGCGCCCTGCCCACGTCCTCTCCACATCCTCCCCGCGTCCTCCCCGGGCCTGTGCGCGTCCTCCCCGCGTCCTCCCCAGTCCTATGCGCGTCCTCCCGGCGTCCTCCCCAGTCCTGTGCGCATCCTCCCCTCGTCCTCCTCGCATCCTCCCCAGTCCTGCAGGGGTCCTCTCCGCGTCTATTCACGCCCTGCCTGCGTCCTCCCGGCGTCCTCCCGAGGTCCTCCCCAGGTCCTGCCCGCCGCCCCTTCCGAAGCAGCCTCCTCTCCAGGAAGGCAACACGGGAGTGAGCGGAGGGGAAACTGGCCTTTCTTCTCTTCTCGGCTCGTTTGAAACCCCAGCCCGAGCTTTAATTTTAAAAAGTGTACTTGGAAAATAACCGACCAAGAACAGCGCCCCATAGGTGATAACTAATAATGGGAACGTTGAAATAGACTCAGGGAGGCTTGGGTTCAAAAGTAACCACCGTGTAGAAGAATTTTCAGTAAAATGTTGGTTTCAGGGAGTTTGGAATTGGTCTGGAGCTGAAGAATAACATACTTTTTAAAAGAGCTTAGACTTTCTTTAACGTCTTCAAGAATCTGAATTTTTTTTTCTTAGAATTAAAACTAAGAAACTATGCTAGGACTCATCTTATGGTGCAGTATTAACTTACTCGTTATAACTTTTATTTTAGACTGACTTTTAACATTTCACAAAATCCACAACCTTTAAAAATGTGTGTTATGTGTTTATATGTAAGCTGTGGACTCTTAGAAAGTACTCATACCGACTCTTGAGAGTGCAAAGTAGCCATTAGGATAAAGCTAAAAAAATATACCTTAGGTAATATGGCATTATTTAAAAATTCTTTCTGAAGTTATTACTTTAAGCTACTAAAGTGCTTTTTCTCCTCTCTGTGTATCGTTTATCAAAACACTTAAGGTGGAACAAAAACAAGTAATTAAAAAAAAGATGTTCTAGTTGAGATACAAGTGAACACCAACAATTTATTTTTGGGTGATTTGCTACAGGGAGTACCAAATACTCCCTGAACTGTGACATAATAAAATCTTTTAAATATATGCAATTAGATACAAGTCCTGGCTTGCAATTAACTTACAGTGACTTTGGACATTCCTCCATTCTTCTATGCCTGACTTTTCCTAATTTACAAAATAAAGGGATTGGACCAAGTGACCCAAAAGACTTATTTCAGGTAGAAGTAGTAAGTCTCAAGATTATAACGTTTTAAAGGAAGTAGCCAACATGTATACACTAAAAATAAGTATGGCTAAATTCTTATCTCCAAGTTATTTTCATGCTAAGTGACGGTAACAGCCACCCCATACTGAATGCCTGTTATTTAATGAATTCTGAGAAGCCCTTTATATAGGTTATTTAACACTTACCATGAGACATAGATTAGTATTATCCCAATTTACAGATAATGATACTGAGGCATGGAAAGTTTAAGCTCCTTGCAAAAGTTCCCTAGTTATTAAGAGCTGATCAAGGATCTTTCCTGAGGGCTCCAAGCATCTACAGTATACTGAATGTGATGATTAAAAGCTGAAATCACCCATAAACATCAACTAAGAAATCATCTTAGACTAAAATGTAAATCCATAATGAGTTGCAAATTAATTAGGGAACAACATTGAATCTTGATATCGGAAATAGAAATGATGTATCAGTCAACGTTGATTATATTTTAATATCAGCAGTTCTATGCTGTGTACATGTCAAATATCGAATGCCAGTTGTATTCATTGTCAGAAAATGATAATGTGAGAAATGTTTGGAATATAAATACTTTTATGGTAATAAAAGCAATGGTTAGATATAATATGGTAAGGCAGAGGCTAGTGTTAAGCACAGTACTTCACATATCTTTCTACTGCTGGTGTCCTTGCCCATGTTCTACCCAAAGAAAAAGAGTGTTCACAACAGAATTAGCTGTGACTAGACCCTTTTGTTCATGTTCCCACGATGAATGATAATAGTGTACTACATTTATTGAATGCTCACTGTATAGTAGAATTCTAGGCTCTTTAAAAAGAGTAACTTTGTATTTAATCGTCAAATACTATTATCCTGATTTGCAGATGAAAAAACTGAGGCAGAAAGATCTATGACCAGGGAGGACCGACAAGGAAAATACATTTTGCCTTAGGTTACCTATATGATCCTTTCATGTTCAGAAAGTCATAGGCTGTGAATACACTGTTGCACTCCTTAAGCACTGGGAGGAAATTTGGAGTTAAACTAGACAACCCCTTTATTTCGTATTTGGGGAAACTGAAACATAGAGGAGTTGAGAGACTTAAAGTCATACATCCTCTTTTTGCATTTATGACTTGAGTCACCTGGATATTCCCATAAACTAATAAGTGAGAAGCATGATAACTGATTAACTTGGTCATTACATGCTTGATATTGACACTCAACCAAACACTGCCTCATGCTCTTCTTAATATTTCTCCTGCTGTTACTGGAAATTTCAAGGTCTCCCAGTTAGGATACTAAATTTTTGAGGCCAGTGACTATATTATATATTTATCTAGTATCTCCAGAGTTTAGCAAAGTGGCTAATATATTGAATTTGTTACAGGCTTTGTTACCTGTTTATGTTTGGTAAGTCATTATTTTATGCCCTAGGTCCAAAAATCTGCACAAAGCAGGCACTGGTGCAGTCATTACTTTCTTTCATGTAGATAATTTACAGATGCTTTTAAAGCATATTGAGGTCCTTAGATCTTGATTGCTTAATTTGATTATAAAATGTAGTGTGACCATGGTGAGAGAGATCTGGCTGGGCATTCCCCTGATTTTGTGGGAAAAGTCCAACAGCTTAGCATTGCATGCAGTTGAATATATATTTTTTTCTCTCTGTCTCTGACCTGGAAATAACTTTTTTTCTAATTGTAAAGATAATATAAAATCATGTAGGAAATTCAAACAGTACAGGGGAAAGAACCCCCCCGCCCCCCAGGAGTCCACTATCCAAAGATTTTGATGACCATCCAGCCAGAAAGATGTCTTTTTTTCCCCCCCATAACTCTTGCTGAATCAGGGTGAGAGCTGAATTATTTATTGGAACTGTTTCCGATTTAAAGCTCTACTTGGTATTCTTTGACTCCCAGGCAGCTCAAACGTTATACAAATGATGATCCTGTTGCGAACGGAAGATAATAAGACTCTATCTCCTTCAGCATGATATAGTACAAAAAGTTGATTTCCCTATGCATGCATGCCCGTTTTTTTCCCTTCACAAGGCAGGAGTCGGGGGACAGGAGGCATCTTTGCACGTATGGAGAGTTCCCCAATGTGTCAGGATGTCAGGCCACACAAGAGGCCGCAGCACCCGAGCTCTGTTGCCCTGAAGGAGGTGTGGTAGAGGAGGAGAAGGGTGGAGCTGGGACACAGGAGGCTGTGGTAATACAAAGGCTGTGTTTTCGGATTCCACTGTGACACACTATACACTTTCAAATGTACCAGACCAAGTCCCTCCCCCAGCTGCTGGGCAGGTGGTCATGGGGCCCTTTCTGGTGCAGTGAGGCGTAAGGCTGGCTATACCTCAGAGTGAGGGCAGGATGCTGATAGGGCATTTCTCATTCATTTATTCAGGATTCTGAAACCTCAAATGGACTCTTTTTCATATAAAGGGAGGAAATTGGCTGTTGGAATAATTCTCCATAAATGAGTTTTGAACTAATACAAAAATTATTAGGTATAAAGGGAGGCTGGGGTCTCTTTGAGATGGGCAATGATAACTCTTTCCGTGTGCATTTGAATATAATTACATTGAAAATATTAACGTTTTAAAGATCGTATTATTTGATTACTTTAATTCAGAAACTTATTTCTTACTCAAAATGCCCTTTTCCTAGGCACGTTTTCTTGATTTGTGCTATATATTTGAACATAGAATTCTTTCATGCCTTACTTTATTAGGGGCTTAACATGGCTTAAATCCAACCATCTGTTCGCATCTTGGCACTTCAGCGCATTGGAGGTGCTGGTAGGGGCTAAATAAATTTCCCACATTTTAAAGGTTAGGGAAAGAGCTACCTTTATGAATAGATTTCAAATGATTCTCAGCAAGACAATAGTGCAGAAGTGGAGTAAAAATGCATTTCATTCTCTGAAGCACAGGGTCCCCTGTCTGTCTTTAGTTTTGCTGAAAGGCAATTAGCATTTCAACTAGCCAATTTGGTTACATGCAATGAAGTACTTGGGTTTATAATTTGCTGCTCTCTGTCTGAGGCAGTTGAGCTCCAGCTCTTATGTAATCCTCTCCAAGTAGCCTTCTCTCCAGCATAGTTATTGTTGCTGGTCTTAAATAACTAATCAACAGAGAGTTTTCCTTGCCTTCAACTGTGGGGTGCCATAAGGCAAGGAAAATGAAATGCCAAGCTAATAAGGGGATGATTGTAATTATTAAATAGTCATTATTGAAATGTGGCACAGGTTGAAAGATGCAGAATGGTTTCAAATAGAATGGCTTCAAAATACAACTTCAAAAAAGGCATTGTGTGGCGTTCTTAATAGTTTATTTCTGCGTGTAGTAGGCAAAGTGAACAGAGGGTATATATGTTCTACAGGGAATTAAGTGAGATGACTCAAAATTAACAGAGAAGAAGCAGTTCTTAATTATTTATATTGACTTTGCACTCTTTCTACAAGAAAGAATTCTGTGGGGAATTTGTGTAAAAGAGAAAAAATATTTTAAGTGTTATAACAGGTGGGCAAGTGCTCTGAAGCACACTGGAAATTATTCAAGGGTTTGTATTTGTGTGCTAATCAAAGATAAGATTTTGTTAGCTTCTTTAGTTATGAATTCTGATAACTAGGTAATATTAATATACTTCTTGCACATACCATATTCTTCTTAAGGAACCACTCTATGTTTTGATAATCCTTTTGTTAGGATAATTGAAATGATATTATCCTTTAATCCACCATGGGGCAGTAATTCAATTTAGCTCATCTTTTTTATGCAACACTGTTTTTGCAAAGTTGTTCCTATGTAATTATTTGGAAATAAAATATTTCTTATTTTTCAAAGAATGTTTCACTGAAAGAAGGCATGATCACGAGAAATGTTTTAGATATAAGCCTGGCAAGTGATCAATATAATTTAAGAACGTATATGAAAAAAATTGCATGACTTTTCTATTTCCAGCCTCTGATATAAAGACAAAGCCGTATCTGCAGCTATAATTAGAGTCATTAGTATATTATGCAACTAAATTCAGTAGTGTTAATGAACAGGAATGAAATAAAGAAGGCTTATCTGTCCTCTGGCAGACTAGTCAGCTAGAGATGGAAAGTGTTATGGAAAAAGTGGGATTTGATCCGGACTTTGAAGAATGGTGGAGAAGAGGGAGTGGAGAGAGGTAGAGAGGAGAGCCCAAGGAGTAGCTTGGATCAGAGTGCAGAGGGAGGAGTGATCCAGGTGTCTTGTCCCAGATACACATTAGATCAACTTGACTGCAGCTGTTGAAAGAAGAGAAAGAGATGGCTAGAAGTGCAGCGTCAGTTGGATTTATTTATTTATTTATTTATTTATTTATGATTTTATTTATTCATGAGAGAGAGAGAGAGAGAGGCAGAGATACAGGCAGAGGGAGAAGCAGGCTCCATGCAGGGAGCCAGATGTGGGACTCAATCCTGGATCCTGGGATCAGGCCCTGAAGCAGAGGCAGATGCTCAACAGCTGAGCCACCCAGGAGTTGCCCCCACTTTAAAAGTGTATAATTTGGTTGTATTTGATATATTTACAGAGTTGGACAACTGTTATCACCATCTATTGCAGAACATTTTTATTACCTCAAAATGAAATTAGGTACTCATTAACTTTCCCTACCCATCATCTCCCACCCCAAGTCCCTGGCAACCAAGCTGTGTCTCTGCAGATGTGCCTGTTCTGGACATTTCATGTGACTGGAATCATACAGTCTGTGGCCTTTTGTGTCTGCCGCCTTTCACTCACCATAGTGTTTACAAAGTTATCATTCTGTAGCATATATCACTACTTCATTCTGTTTTTGTGGCTGAACAATATTTCTTTTTATGAATATATGAATATACTGCCTTTATCCATTCATCAATTGATAGACATTTGGGTTGTTTCTAATTTTTGACTATTATATTATGGACATTGATATGTAAGTTTTTGTGTGAACATGTGTTTTCAGTTCCGTTGGTTATATATCTATGAGTGGAATCGCTGGGTCACTTGGGAAGGTGGATATAATAGCCAGGATGCATTCAGGAGAAACTTCTTCCTTTTCTTTTATACCTTCTTTTAAGCTCATGGTTAAATTATGGGGCAGATGAATCAGGTATGGCTTGAAGGTTCATCACTTGGAACTTACGTTGCATAGACCTCTGTCAATTAACTAAGACATTTAAGACAAGATCAGATTGTGAGAAAACAAGAGTTTGCAGCCAATGATTTTTCTTTTTTTTTTCCCCTTATTTATTTATTTATTTATTTAGGCCAATGACTTTTCCCTCACCACTGGCTATAGGTTGTCCTAAGAAGGAATTATGCTCCAGGCTGACATAGTAATTGATCTGTGTTGGATATGCTAATGTCAGAAATATGATTGGATGTTATCTGATGCACACTGAACTCAATTCTCTGACTTCTGTGTTTTCTTTAGGGATTCATCTAAAGGATATTGGTTGAACTACCAAAATGAGAAAAAAATTATTTTTTGCTTCTAAGTCAGATTACAGAAGGTTTAAAATGTTGTTTTGTTAATGAGGGCAATTCAATAAATCAGTTAATTGAGAATTGGGCTTTAAGTAAAAGACAAGTCCAGTTCACTTATGTATAGTGTATTAGATCTCGGTAATTCTGGTTTGTGTGTGTGTGTGTGTGTGTGTGTGTGTGCATTTATGCATTTGTTTATCTGAAACCTTAACTAATTTCCTGAAAGAGTCTGGTGTATTTTATAAAGTGAACAAATATGAACAAACAAATTTCAACAAATTTTGGTGGAGGCAAAATATTTTAAGGTTTTTGAAAAAAAACTAAAAAATATATTTGCTTAGTATCTTGTGATTTGCAACATAGATCCATATGAATTAATTCATGTAATCTTAACCACATGCTTGTAAGTTATTAACTTTTACTTTATAGATAAAAAGAAAAATTGTGGACAACCCAGGTGGCTCAGCGGTTTATGCCGTCTTCAGCCCAGGACATGATCCTGGAGACCTGGGATCTAGTCCCATGTTGGGCTTCCTGCATGGAGCCTGCTTCTCCCTCTGCCTGGGTCTCTGCCTCTCTCTCTCTCTCAATCTGTCTCTCATGAATAAATAAGTAAAATCTTAAAACAAATTATAGAAGTCAACAAAATTTATTAAAAACAGGAACAAGCTCAAGTCTTCGATTTAATGACCAAAAGTTGTCCACTCATTAATAATCATGGTAATATCATAATCTATTATTTTTTGATGGCTCACAAAAATATTAATTGTTAATTTTAAAATGAATTGACTTATCTTAAATTTCCTGATATAAATAGATCTGTTTCATCAATTAGCATTACATTGGAAAACTCACTATAATAAAAATATTTCCAAACTTCAATCAAGAAAGACTTCACTTCTTTTGAACATTTGTTACCAAAATTATAAATAATTAGAGATAATCTTTGAATACCATTACAACCAATTTGATCCTGAGTGGCAGTTTTACATAATAATTTAAGTACCTTTCTTGGAGAAAGTCAGCAAACTCAGGAAATTGTTCTTGTTTTTAGGTGATTAGAATGCCCTAACTTTTGTAAGTCAGTGCTATATGTACTACTTGAGACCTCGAAATAATATAATTAAAGAATTTCCAGAAGCTGTTTTAGCTTAGAGGATTTTATTTCATCTTCTTTAATTTGTCACTAATATTCATGAGTGCTGTCATATTGGGAGTTGGCCATTCATTCATTCATTCAGTGTTTACTGAAGCACTCTTAACCACGCTTAGTTGGTGATTTCTACTTTTACATTTTATCGTAGCTACTGACCTCAAAATTCAGATTTTTTTTTTAAAATTTTTATTTATTTATGATAGTCATCAGAGAGAGAGAGAGGAAGAGACATAGGCAGAGGGAGAAGCAGGCTCCATGCACCGGGAGCCCGACGTGGGATTCGATCCCGGGTCTCCAGGATCGCGCCCTGGGCCAAAGGCAGGCGCTAAACCGCTGCGCCACCCAGGGATCCCTAAAATTCAGATTTTATAGTGATTTTTAACATTTTAAAATCCCAACCATTTCATTGGCACCATGTTTCTAAATCTTATAAATCTTCTTAACCCTACTCTTCTAGGCAGCTAACACCTTTTCCCTCCCTCCCCAGCTCATTTCGACACAGGAGATGAATTTAAGCATGAGAGAGTTAGGGCTGCATATTTGCCTTTTTTCATTGCTTCTACTCTTATTAAAGTATCATGTCAGCCACAAATAAAATCTATGCTGAGAACTAATTACTTTGCAAAATGGAAAATCACTGTGAGTGTGAAATTCTACATAATATGACCATTCTTATTACATCATTAAGCATTGAGTATAGGGCTGATGTCTTTAGTACACCATGTAGTGAGTAGGCTGCCAATAAGAGGCTGGGTTTGATTATAGAAGAAAATAAGATGTGCATTTTTCATTTAATGACTTTTTATATGATAGGATGTTTAGATATAGTGACTTTTAAAATTGTCTTTCCTACAAGATCTTTCCTAGCAAGATTCCTTTGTTAATAGAGAATATTAATCTAGTATTTAGTTAAGAGCATGGGATCTGGACCTTGAGCGCTTAGATTTGTATCCTGGCTTTGGATTTTTGAGGTCTAATCTTAACAAATGTATGTATGTACGTATGTATTTATTTGAGATTTATTTATTTATTCATGAGAGACACAGAGAGAGGCAGAGACACAGGCAGAGGGAGAAGCAGGCTTCCTGCAGGGAGCCCGATGCGGGACCGGATCCTGGATTCCATAAGCCAAAGGCAGACACTGAGCCACCTAGGTGTCCCTTAACAAATATGTTTAATCTGTATGTTAGGCTCCTCGTCAGAAAATGAGCATATTAATAGTACCTGTCTTATATTTTAAATGGTTGGTATGAGGATCAAAGAAGTTTTTTTTATTGGAGTTTGATTTGCCAACATATAGCATAACACCCAGTGCTCATCCCGTCCAGTGCGCCCCTCAAGGTCCATCACCCATTCACCTCATCCCCCTGCCCGCCTCCCCTTCTACTACCCCTTGTTCGTTTCCCAGAGTTAGGTGTCTCTCATGTTCCATCACCCTCTCTGATATTTCCCACTCATTTTCTCTCCTTTCCCCTTTAATCCCTTTCACTATTTTTTATATTCCTCGAATGAGTGAAACCATAGAATGTCCTTCTCTGATCGGCTTACTTTACTCAGCGTAATACCCTCCAGTTCCATCCACATCGAAGCAAATGGTGGGTATTTGTCGTTTCTAATAGCTGAGGAATATTCCATTGTATACATAGACCACATCTTCTTTATCCATTCATCTGTCGATGGACACTGAGGCTCTTTCCACAGTTTGGCTATTGTGGACATTGCTGCTATGAACATTGGAGTGCAGGTGTCCTGCTGTGTCACTGCATCTGTATCTTTGGGGTAAATCTCCAGTAGTGCAATTGCTGGGTGGTAGGGCAGCTCTATTTTTAATTCTTTGAGGAACTTCCACACAGTTTTCCAGAGTGGCTGCACCAGTTCACATTCCCACCAACAGTGCAAGAGGGTTCCCCTGTCTCCACAGAGGATCAAAGAAGTTAACACATGTAGAGGAATTAGAATAGCCTAGCTTTTAGCTATTAGCTAATATTTTCACACATGAAACCCAAATTTTTGATGATTAGAGTATATGAAGGATAACCTAACCTCTTCCTTTGCTCCTTTTGCCTCCTCTAGATTCCTGAAGAGGATTTAAATTTACCTTGAAGCTACTAGATCTCAAGCATCAGCTCCTAACATTTCTTTTCTTACTTTTATTTTGGATAAAATAAAAACTGACCATCTGTCACACAAACCCCACTAACATGTTAATTTTATGATATAAATTCTTTTGGATCCTTAGCACATTAATCTCGTAGTCTTTTTATTTTTATTTTTTTAAAGATTTATTTATTTGTTCATGATAGACAGAGAGAGAGAGGCAGAGACACAGGCAGAGGGAGAAGCAGGCTCCATGCTGGGAGCCTGATGCAGGACTCGATCCTGGGTCTCCAGGATCACGCCCTGGGCTGAAGGCAGGCACTAAACTGCTGAGCCACCCAGGGATCCCCATCTTTTTATTTTCTAATATAGGTACTTCCTTAGAGAAGTCTCCCTAAACTCTTTGATCAGGTTTTACATCATCAGTTTTTGATGCTGAATAATTGCTGCTTTGATGATAATGATGATGATAATAGTAATAATTATTGTTGCTTTAACTCATGAGCCTTTCTAAAGCCTTTTATTTTTTTAAAGAAGATTTTATTTATTTATTAGAGAGACAGGGAGAGAGGGAGTAGGGGGTAAGGGAGAGAGGCAAGCAGACTCCCTGCCGAGGGCGGGGCGACAGGGAGCTTGGTTTCAGGATCCTGAGATCATGACCTGAGCTGAAGCCAAGAGTTGGGTACTTAACTGACTGAGCCACCCAGAGCCCCTCTTTCTAAGGCCTTTTAAAAAGTTTCCAAATGATGCTGCTTTATTTTTATCTTTTTAAAAAATATTATTATTTTTTTTAAGATTTCATTTACTTATTCATAGAGACACAGAGAGAGAGAGACGCAGAGATACAGGCAGAGGGAGAAGCAGGCTCCATGCAGGGAGCCCGACGTGGGACCCGATCCCGGGTCTCCAGGATCACGCCCTGGGCTGCAGGCGGCTCTATAAACCTCTGTGCCACCAGGGCTGCCCTATTTTTGTCTTTTGATATTGTTAATTTATAAATGAATTTTATTGTATTCAGAACGCAAGCACTAGATGCTATCCAGTTTTTGGAATTTGTTGTCAATTTTTATTAACCTTTCCTCTGTGCTCAAAATAGCATTGTATTCTTTGGTTATTGAGGTATATTCTGTATGCCCATCAGATGAAGCTTAATATAACTTTGGGGTTCATGCCCTCCATATTCTTCCTAATTTTTATGTACTTGACATATTAAGTACAGAAAAAAGGGAGAGAGAATACTAAAGTCCCTCACTTCTCTTTGGTGTTCTAGCAGTTTTTTAAAAATATATTTTGAAGCTCTCTTTTAGCTTGTCTCCTAAGTTGACATTTTTTTTTATTGTATACTGCCTTTGTATGCTTTTTGCCTTGAGTCTATTTTGTCTGTAACAGACGTCAATAGCATTTCAGTGGCATTTGCATGTTATCTCATGAACTTCAGAAAGAAGGAAATGATCCCAGGAAGGTGTAAGATACAAGGAATGTTGACTGAAATCGAGAATGAACATTTGGATAAACAAAGAATACTCATGATTAAATTTTATAATTCTAATGTTACATATTGAGAGTTAAGTAAAATAAGATAGAGCTTATATTGTAAAATTAGCATGTTAGTGGGGTTTGTGTGACAGATGATCAGTTTTGAATATTGTAAGATCCTTTTATTGTTTAGTAGTAAGGTGAAGATATTTATCCTTTTATTGTTCAGTAGTAAAGTGAAGATATTTAACTCTAAACGTTTAAAGGTTTATAAGGCAAAAATGAAATCTCTCAGAGAACAAGCACATCAGTCCCAAGCACAGTGAAGGGAAGCAAGAGCAGAAAAAACTGCATAAGTGCAGGGCAAAAAGCACAAATAGAATGGCAGAGAAGGATCTAAATGGAAGACTAATTATAATACGTGACTATAAATTAAACTCCTCAGTAAGAGCACAGAGACTATCAGAGAGGACCAAAAATAATAGAAATCAATTACATGTTTATAAGGGACACATGTTAGACAAAAGGATACAGAAAGATTGAAAGCAAGAGGCTGCAAAGAGACATAACAGGCTCTAACAATTTTTGTGTTTAATTTTGTACACTCTTACTTGAAGAGTAGCCCCAAATTGTATATGCTTCAGTCATAGCTAACCACCCTAAAACTTAAAATCTAAAATAATTACTTTGCTCATAAATCTACAACTTGTGAGGGTTTTGTGAGCACAGGTATCCTTTGTCTTTTTGATTACAGCCCTTCTAGTAGGAATAAAGTGATATTTGATTGTGGTTTTGATTTGCATTTTTCTAATGACTGATTAATCATGTTGAGCACTTTTTCATGTACCTGTTAGCCATTTGTATGCCTTCTTCTAGAAATGTCTATTCATTTCCTCTGCCAATTTTTAAGTCAGATTGTTTTTTGGTATTGAGTGCCTCAGTTCTTTATATATTTTGGATATTAACTCCTTATCAATATAGTATTTGCAAATAGTTTTATTCTGCTGCCTACCTTTTCATTTTGTTGGCAGTTTCCTTCATGTTACAAAACTTTTTTAGTTTGATATAGTTTCACTTGCTTTTTTTTGCTTCTGTTGCTTTTGCGTTTGGTGTTAAATTCAAAAAATAATAGCCAAGACTGATGTCAACAACCCTACCCCCTCTATAATTTCTTCTAGGAGTTTTATGGTTTAGGTCTTATATTCAAATCCTTAATTCAATTTGAATTGATTTCTTAAATCTGATTGTTCCATCCACTAAATGATGACTTTAAAATTATTTTACTAGAAGTCGCAAACATGTGTTTTGTTAACTCTGTCATTCTTTCCACATTAGGTGGAATTATTTAAGGAAGAACTTTTCCTTAGTGGCTAGGCTATTTGGTTATTCTGAAAGGGAGTTTACCTAGGATAGATAAGATAAATATTTAATTCTTACCTTTTAAATGTTAATTTCAGAGTAAGCCATTGATGCTCCAGTTACTTTTAGTGGTGACCAGTGAAATTTATTTTTGTGTTTATTTTAGTATCCTTATAAACATAGGGATTTATATATTCAATGTGTTTCAAAGAATTGCAATCATTACCTTTTAGATGCACAGAAATTTTAATCTTTGGCTAATAGGAGCCCTTTCATGTTCCTTTGTCCCATTGATGTAACCTCATTAATCTTTAATAACTTCTTTGGTGGTATAAGATGACAGGTTCATTTTGCATATTTTCCTCCCCAGATACCAGTTAATCCTATAAGAAACTGGTTTTTCTGGCAAGTGGTATTTAGAGACAAAAATCTGAGCACTAGTGATGCTTATTGTTAATGAGTTGTCATTACTTCTAAGCCTTTTTTAAAAGATAAAGTCAGAAATAAGTATTTTACAAAGAAAAAAAGTCATAAGATGGTACTGGTGTTTCCAGTTTAAGTTTAACCTTCCATGTACTTTACATAATTTCTTTGGTTTTATGTCATTTCTCTTTTCTCATATGTAATTACTTCTTATTTGCCCTATCGTATAAACATATATAGTTTTAAAAATATATATTCTACAGCATATAAAATGTGGTTCCAAAATGTATATTCTACAATATAAAAATATAATTTAAACACAGTAATACTGATATTGCTACTGATAAAAAGAATACTGAATGAAGTATGTAAGCTTTCTTTGCAGCTATGTTTGTCATTAGAATTTATTCTATGGTCAGTCAAAATACTATGTTCTGAAGTCACTGGAAGTAATTATTTTGTCTGTGTGATTATATCGTCACTTGATATACAGTTGCTTTATTTCAGTTTGTCTATATGCAGTTATTTTTGCAAAGAAACATTGGCAACATAAATCAAGGGCTAGTAAAAGTGGTTATCTATAGGGAGAGGAAAAGAAGAGGTGGATGGAAGTGAGAATTCTCTAAATATACCTTGTTTCATAGGCTTAAGCTTGGATTTATGTAAATGTGTTATGTATTCCAAAGTAAAAATTAGGTTAAAAAATTATCAATTCCAGGAGATGTCAGACAGTCTGTTAGATGTGTGAATCTAGAATTTGGGAAGAAATTTGGCTGGAGATACAAGTTTGGAAGATTATGTTTAAAACAGTGAGGTGGGGATCCCTGGTTGGCGCAGCGGTTTGGCGCCTGCCTTTGGCCCAGGGCGCGATCCTGGAGTCCCGGGATCGAATCCCATGTCGGGCTCCAGGTGCATGGAGCCTGCTTCTCCCTCTGCTTGTGTCTCTGCCTCTCTCTCTCTCTCTCTCTCTCTCTCTCTGTGTGTGTGTGTGTGTGACTATCATAAATAAATTTAAAAAAATTAGAAAAAAAATAAAACAGTGAGGTGAACAAGATCACAGTGAGAGAGCATGTGGATGGAGAAGAGGTCTGGATCTGAGACCAGATCATGCAGAGGTCAGGAAGAAGACAAGAATCCAGCAAAGGAGGCTGAAGAGTACCTAGTTATTGAGAAGGAAAACCAGATGAATGTGGCATCAGGAAGCCTCATAAGAAAGTGATCTAAGAAGAAGGAAGTAACCATCTGCCCTTTCCATCACTTTTCCTATTACCATTCTTCTGGTATATCTTAAACCCCCAGTGAATATTTGAAGTTAGGAAATAGCTGAAGTTAGGGAAATGGAAGAAGTTTAGAGTGGGAGAAAATGTGCTGTGATAATGGGAAAGCAAATCCAAGTTAGAAGAGACATTCAAGTAAGCCAGTTCTTATAAAATTTTCACTTTTAGTCTTCCTGATACCTTCAATCCTTTCAGTGGATTTTGCTAAACTTAAATGGAACTCTGGATTTAAAGTGGGATCAAATTAAAATTTGAAGTTGGAAGAATAAGAATAAACAAAAAAAAATTATCTTTCTTGAGTTGTAAAAAAAATAGAGAAAAATCATATATAGATATCCTTTTTTTTTAAAGCCAGTTGATTAGCCTAAATTTTATGATTGAAGGAAGGGACAGTTACTGTGATAGAAAGTGAGGACACAGTGGGTGGTATAACTTCAAAGTATTTTGTGTCCTGGACACATTCATCAAAGGCAAAATAATGAAAGAAGCAAGTCTGGGGGAATCATTGCCTTATTAGAAAAAGACTTCCTTATTTCAATTTATGACAGCAGATCTCCTAAGGCAAAAAGTCAGGAGATGAAAGATACCGTAGTGATGCACAATGAATTCTATTAAAGGGTTCCTTTTCACTTGTGAATTTTCTTCAAAGGTAAGTTTTAGGTATAGAGAATTTCTTAGAAGAATGTGAAAAACGTGTGTGTGGGAGGGAGGATGGTTCTCTCTTCAAGGAATGCATTGCAGCTGAAGGAAGAAATTGAGGAATGGAAGATAAGGAGGAAAACATCTTAGGAAAAGTAAAAGATGATGAGAGATTTGTCTATATTCTTGATTAATATTTCTGTGTTTTTCATTTTATAAAAACAATTGGGTAATAAACACATCTGTTTTGATAATGGATTGAAAATATATTCATGTAACTCTAAGAGTGTAATTGTTAGGTTTTAATTGAGCTCCAAGAGTTTATATCTGTAATTCACGTATTCTTCATTAGTTTAAATAATTAAATAAAAATTAAAGTGACATTTGATTTGGGAAAACAGTATATATTAAAATGGCAGGATCAAGAACAGAAATGTTCAAGTTATGTATTTGCTGCATCAATAAGCCACTTCAACATTTAATGGCTGAAATTAATTTGTGACGATCTCTCATAGCTCTGGGGTTTAAAGGGCTTCCCTGGACTCTTCTTGCTTGGGGTCCACCATAAAACCGTGGCCAGAGAGTCACTGAGGATGAAATCATCTAACACTTAGTCACTTCCATGTCTAGGTTGTGATGTCACATCTGGACAACTTTCAGTTGTCCCTCTTTCCATGCAGGTTCTCCATGTGGCTAGCTTGGAATTCCATAAAACATGGTGGTCTCAAAGTAGTCAAATGTCCTACATTGTGGTTGGCTTCTTTTGGGGTAAGCACAGGCAGTGTTTATAATTTTCTATGATACATATTCTTTTTTTTTAAAGTCTTAATGATTTGGAATAAAACTAGGCTTGGTGCAGAGGAGGATGCAAAGATAGACAAAGTATAACATCCCTTCTTAAGTAGGCCAAAGTGTACTGGATGATGGATGCAGCTGTAAGCCAAAACATAATATTATAAGTCATTTATAAAAGAACTGAACTACAGGGATGCAGAGTTAGAGAATAGAGGAAGAGGGTGGGTTGGGAAGTGTAGCATTTTGTTTTGATTTGAGACATGTTTGAGGGACTGGTAGGACATCTGTATGGACATACGTAGCAGTTAGTTGAAAGTGTCTTGAGGTCAACATGTAGGATTGGGGTTTTATTTAATGAAGATTATTGCCTACTATAGTCAAAATGGTTTGCTAGATATTGTGGGGGTAGCTACATGGGAGTATCTAGGTAGTTGACAATATGAGTCTAGTTCTGTAGGATGTAAATAGGTATTGAGGGGAAAATTGTTCTGTCGTTATTACAGATTTGAAAAATGATGGATTAAATAAAGTCAATCTATATTTAGGCCTTCTTGGTGTTAGTTTAGTATGTTAAGTAATTTGAACATTTAATAAATGTTTAATTTAATAAACTATACTGTGTATAGTATCCATACAAATTTATTTCCTAAAGATAGTTCACAACAGAATTCTTTAGTTTGGCCAAAATTTGGGCCTAGCATCCATGGAACATGCTTTGGGGAACACACTTCTAAGAACTTCTGTGAAAATTTAAAAGTTGGAATTTAAAGTCTTTTATAGGAAAAGCTGAGATGTCTCAGAGGAAAACTTTAAATTTGATATTGAAGGGATGGATAGAGTTGAGATGAAAGCAAGGCTGAGGATGGGGGATTGTTTGTAAGTAAGAGGACTGTATTTGGGAGACAGGGAGGATTGGAGAGAGGGAGGGGGAGAGAAGAGAAGAGAAAGAGACTAATAGGAGTAAAGTCTTAAACATGAAAGAATGGAGTCAGAAGCATGGATGGTGGATTATTCTTAGAGGAGTATGGGTGTTGCATTTTTGGAGATACTGGAGGTGGAGGAATAAAGAATTCTGAGGGAAGGAAGATTGTGAAAAATAAACATTCAGATAGGCAGTTAATATTGATGGGAACTCTGATATATCAGTGAAAGCAAAGAAGAATAAACATTAATTTCTAATGTATAAAGATGTACAATTTATTTTCCATAACTGTTCACATATCATTGTGGCAGGTACAATTGGGAGGTAAAAACTGATCTAGAAATTTGCCTTTTCTTTACCTAGGAAAAGCCTTATTCAAGACAAATTCTAATTTAATATCTTGATTTTGCTCATATTTGCTGCTGCATGTCTAGGTCTTAGACAATACCTGGCATATCATAGAGACTGGCTATTCTTCGGAGGTTGCCAAATGAATGAATGTTAGATACAGCCACAGCTAAGACCATCACTAGGGTCCACATTCCTTTAAGCTCTATAAAAGTTGTGTCCATGAACAGAAAGACTAAGCTCTTGAAGGACTTGGCACTAAACTATAGTTAAAGCGAATTTGTGAGGAACATTGTGGACTGAAGATAGCACTAAAGAAGTCATAGAGACAGTTGTGTGGTCATTCTCTGAAAGATAGTGCTGACCTATGCCAGGAGATGGGCCAATGTGGCATGAGGGACACAGACTGAAACAGCAAGCCTAGGCAGATGGAGGAGGACCAGGTTCAGATAGGGCAGTGAGTTCTGAGGCGCAGTGGCAGATGGATCACTGTAGACTGGGAGACACCATACATCCTTTAGGAATGCATATGCCACTGGAATTCTTGGAGCCTGCAAATAGGGGGCCTCCAAGAGGTAAAGCTGGATTTTCTTGCAGCATAACTCATGGTGTTTGGAGTAGGATATAATTTTATTTGGAGAAATAATGTCATGGTGACATATTTGTACCATGAGTGTTCTGGGCTAGTTCATACTTGTTACATATTGATGATTCCAAGGATTTAATATTTTTCATTACATCACAGCCATAAGAAAATTTAAAACAAAATTAACCCTGTCATTCCCCAGCATAGTAGTGAAACAGTTTGGGCTACATTTGAAACAACAGAAATAAGCACCTAAAAGAATGGAAATTTAAGGTAAGACATTAAAAAAAAACTGAGATGATTTAGAGTGAAAAATTTTTAAAGATTTTATTTATTTTAGAGAGAGAGAGAGAGTGTGTGATAGCAGAGGGAGAGATTAAGGGGGAGGGAGAGGGAAAGAATTCAAGCAGACTTGGTGCTGGGCATGGAGCCCAGCATAGGGCTTGAGCTCAGAACCCTGAGATCATGACCTGAGCCAAAACCAAGAATCAGACACTAGACTGAACCACCCAGGCACCCCAAGAGTGAATGTTTTGAGAAAAGAGCAGATACAGCTATAAAACATGTTCAAGAAAGTGAGAAATAGTATAGTTAATATATTATTAGGTATTTGCTTCTCTGTAAAGATAAATTTAAATCAAACCTAACAAATACCTTACTTATAATGAAAGATCACAAGAAAAAAAATAAAATGAAAAATCAGAAGATCTTGTAAAATCTTTTATACAGCTCAGACCCATTCCAATGATCTGTTAACTGACAAACTCCTAGGTTCTCCCTGAACTCAAAAATTTCAAACTTTGACATAGAATTTTTGAATGTTCTGATAAAAATTTTGAACATTTTTATTAGTAAAAAAACCAGACTGAAATGAATCTACTCTGAAGTTAGTGGCACTTTCAGGGGGGCACTTAACAGTTTTGAATGGATTCAATGAAGAGTGTTTTATTCATGTTTGGAAATTTTGACCTGTTTGGTAGAGGTACTTTTGTAATCTTACCAGGCATTGTAGAGATTTATCAAAAAATGGATTTTAGGCTTTATCTTGATAAGTTGTATTTGTAAACTGCTATGCAATTGGACAGAAAGAGGAGCTCAATCTCAGCAATTTTCCTTAGGGATGCAAGTTTATTGACAAAATGTAGTATACTGAAATGACATTAAATCTATTTGTCACAACTTTAGTATGTATAAGGAGAGAAATTAATATTGTAGAGTCATTGACTTCCAACTTCCTGGGATGGAAATGTTTGTAATCCATGCTTAGGTTTTATAGGTTTCAAAGTCGTTGAATATTAAAGAAATTGGGAGGGGAAGTAGTGGTTGTTTAGATATTTTGGCTTCAAATTAAGGCTTTTGTTTAAATATTAGAGTTTTGTACAATTTTTGAGGCCCTGTGGAAAATTTAAAAAGTGTTTAATGAAGGAATTGAGTATCTAAAAAATATTTAGTTCAATAGCACCTGGCTGGTTCAATCAGAGGAGCATTTGACTCTTGAGAGATCCCAAGATTGTGAGTTCAAACCCAACGTTGGGGGTAGAGCTAACTTAAATAAATATTTAAATAAATAAAAAATAACAGGTATTTTGTTTATTTTTTTTTGTTTTTCTCTTCTTTTTTTTTTTTAAATTTTTATTTATTTATGATAGTCGCAGAGAGAGAGAGAGGCAGAGACACAGGCAGAGAGAGAAGCAGGCTCCATGCACCAGGAGCCTGACGTGGGATTCGATCCTGGGTCTCCAGGATCGCGCCCTGGGCCAAAGGCAGGCGCTAAACTGCTGCGCCACCCAGGGATCCCGGTATTTTGTTTAAATTAGGAAAATGACTACTTGCAGTGACAATAAATTATATGATACATAAGTACCTTACAAATATGGATTGGGCATTACTCAGCTGGACCACAAATGATTGTCAAGCACTTTACCTACTTCATGTGAACATCATTTATTTAGCCAGTATGGTCACCATTTTTTTTTTTGAGGATGAGAGCATGGGCTGGAGGTGGGGTGGGGTGTGGTTAGGGGCAGAGAGAAAGGGAGAGAGAATTTTAAGCAGGCTCCACACTCAGTGCCGAGCCTGATACAGGGCTTGATCTCATGACTGAGATCATGACCTAAGCCGAAATCAAGAGTCAGACACTTAACCAAATGAGCCACCCAGGTTCCCCACCAGCTTGGTCACTTTAAGGACTAATTTACCATAGTAAAATTCAGGTAAGACCAAAGAAAAAAATATTTTTTTTCATGTATCATTGTTAAGCTCACATAATTCTGTGTCAAAGTCAGTGAAAGTGTTCACCAGAAAATGGAGTGTTACGAATAAAATTAAATAGAAGCCTACCTTTTGTTCAAACAAAAATAAGTACTTAAAAAAAATCTCCTTTCTACTTGGAAACAGGAGAAACCTCAACTCTTCTAAGTAATCCTTGTGTTACAAAGAACTAATACCTGCAGTGACAAACTTTTTAGAATATAACAGCAAGAACTCAGCTTATCAAACCCTATGAGATATAGCCAAAGCTACACTTGGAGCAAAACCATAGCTTTAGGGCAGGAATAGTGAAAACCAATTTTCAATTTATAAATCTTAAAAAAAATACTATAATAAACCAATTAGCATACAGAAATTAATAAAGATTGAAGAAGAAATCAAGGAATTAGAAAACAGAAAATTTGTGGACTTGATAAATAAATCCAGGGTCAAAATAGCCAAAAGCCGTAGTCTTAGTACTTCATTGTATAGATAAGGAAGTAAACTCACAAGGTTAAATGACTGCCTAAAGTTGCCCAGCTATTAAGTGGCAGCATACTCTAAAGACACAGCTGATAGGCTCCAGTGCATTTTCTTTAGTATGAAGATTGGCATTAACCAACCGGTTCATTAGTCTGAATTCTGGTGAAGAGTGTAGACCTTAAGTGGCTAGAGGATGGCTTGCAAGTGATATTGCCAGAGATGTTACAATTGCTTCAAGTAACTAGTTGAGGAAATACAGTAAAAATCAGCCATCAGTTGGAGATTGCCAGAACCTTGAGCAATAAGAAGGGCATATAAGCATTACTACGACTCAGGACAATATAATCAGGAATTTTATTAACTTCAGAGAAATTGAGGAGCAGGATCTGAAATTGATAACTGGCCACATTTCTTCATAAACTCATAGTATAATGGCTCTGTATCCCATTAATTCTATTAGACTGCCATACGTATCCCCTGCCTCTTTTGATGAGGCTCCACTGCTATGTTATATAGATTTATAATACAAAATATACATAATGTTTTGGTAGTTGGTACAGTTTTTAATTAGTGGATAGATGGATGGAAGGAAGTTGAGTTTATTTGATTTAAAGGAAATCAGTGTGATTATTTAAACAAAATGTGGGGGTATGCTGCACATAGTGACTTCCTTCTAGAGTATGGTTTGGAAAGGAGTGGAGAGAGAAAAGTAACTTTGCAGGGGAGAATCCTGACAAATACTATCTTAGATAGAAGTACTAAGTCGTATTGATAGTATGTACCTTTATGTGATATGAGAATGTTACTCTGCCTCATTGTCTCCCTGCAAAACCCATAACCTCAGTCTAATTATGAAGCAAATCATCAGACCAATCTCAGTTGAAGAGCATTCTGCAAAATACCTGTCTAGTACTCTTCAAAACTGATAAGGATATTAAGAATAAGAAAAATCTGAGTAACTGTCACAGCCTAGAGGAGCCTAAGAAAACATAATTAAATGGAATGTGGTATCCTGGAACAGAAAGAAGGACATTAGGTAAAAAGTAAGAAAATCTGAATAAAGTATTGACTTTAATTAATCAAAGTGTATTTGGTTTTCTCATTTCATTGTGAAGATAATAAACACTTTAAAAATCATGATATAAAGTTATAGTTGTGGCTTAGTAAAAGCTGGGTCGTTAAAAGGTTTATGTATACCTAAAAGGTATAGAAAAAGAACAAAGCCCAAAGTTAGTACAAAGAAGGGAATGATAAAGATCAGAATGGAAATAAAATAGAGACTAAAAAACAATAAAGAACAATGAGACTAAAAGCTGCTTCTTTGAAAAGATAAACAAAACTGATAAACCTTTAGCCAGACTAATCAAGTATATGAGAGAGAGGACTCAAATCAGAAATGAAGGAGGAAAAGATACAACTGCCACTACAGAAATACAAAAAAATTACAAGATTACTACAATAAAATTACATGCCAACAGATTGGATAGCCTAGAAGAAATGAATAAACATGATTTTCCCCAAGGGCACCTGGGTGGCATTGGGCTCTGTGCTTGGCACAGAGTCTGCTTGAGGTTCTCTCTCCCTCTCTCTCTACCCCTCCCACTCATGTGCGCTCTCTCTCTGTCTCTAAAATAAAGAATTTTTTTAAAGCAACATATGAACTTCCCAGATTGAATCAGGAAGAAATAGAAAATATGAACAGACTAATAACTAGTAACAAAATTGAATTGGTAATCAAAAATCCTTCCAGGACCAGATGGCTTCACAGGTGAATTCTGCCAAACATAAAGAACAGTTAATACCTTTCCTTTTCAAACAATTCCAAAAAAAATTCATTCTGTGAGACTAGCATTACCATTTTACTGAAGCCTGACAAAGTCATTACAAAAAAAGAACATTACAGACCAGTATTCTGGATAGATGTAGAAGTCCTCAACTGAGTATTAGCAAACTGAATCATTCGCTAAAATCAACTGAGATTTATTTTCAGGTTGCAAGGATGGTTCAATAGCCACAAGTTAGTTAATGGGATACACCAGGGTGATTAACAAAATAAAAGATAAAAATCATATGATCATCTCAATAGATGTAGAAAAAGCACTTGATGAAATTCAGCATCTATCCATGATTAAAAACCCTCAACAAGGTGGGTATAGAGAGAACATACCTCAACATACTAAAGGTTGTATATGATAAACCCACAGATAATGTTGTATTCAATGGTGGAAAGCTGAAAACTTTTCTGCTAAGATCAGAAACAGGACAAGCAAAAAAAAAAAAAAAAAGAAACAGGACAAGCATGCCCACTCTCACAACTTTTATTCAACATAGTACTGGAAATTCTAGTTATAGGCATCAGAGAAGACAAAGATGTAAAAGTCCTCCAAACTGGTAAGGAAGAAGTAAAATTCACTATTTGCTGTTGACATAATATATAGAAAATCCTAAAGACTCCACCAAAAAAACTATTAGAATAAGTGAATTCAGTAATACTTAAGGACACAAAATACATATACAGAAATGCTGTGTTTCTGTATAAATGTTGCTAATGAAATACCAGAGAGAAATTTTTAAAAATCTCGTTTACAGTTGCATTAAAAGAATAAAATACCTAGGAATAAATTTAACCAAAGAGGTGTGAATGATCTAAACTCCAAAAACTATAAAGACATAGGTGAAACAAATCAAAGATGGCACAAATAAGTGGAAAGTTATACCAAGCTCATGGATTAGAAGAATAAATACTGTTCAAACTACCCAAAGCAATCTACATATTTGGTGTAATCTCTATCAAAATACCATAGTACTTTTCACAGAACTAGAACAAAAAATCCTGAAATCTGTATTGAACCACAAAATACCCTGAATAGCCAAAGCAATCTTGAGAATGAACAAAGCTGGAGAAACAAAGCTTAAAATCCCAGATTTCAAGATATACTGTAGGCTGTAGTAATCAAAACAGTATCATACTGGCACAGAAATAGACAGATGGATCGATAGAATGGAATATAGACCCCAGAAGTAAACCCACACTTATATGGTCAATTAATCTGTGACAAAAAAGGCAAGACTATAGAGTGGGAAAAGACAGTATATTCAATAAATCTTGTTGGGGAAATTGGATAGCTACATGCAAAAGAATGAAAATAGGGATGCCTGGGTGGCTCAGGGGTTGCCTATACAACCTTTGGCTCAGGGCGTGATTCCAGAGTCCTGGGATCGAGTCCCACATTGGGCTCCCTACATGGAGCCTGCTTCTCCCTCTGCCTGTGTCTCTGCCTCTCTCTCTCTCCCTCTGTGTGTGTGTGTGTCTCCTGAATAAATAAATAAAATATTAAAAAAAAAAAAAGAATGGGGCAGCCCGGGTGACTCAGCGGTTTAGCGCCGCCTTCAGCTCAGGGCGTGATCCTGGAGACTCGGGATCGAGTCCCACATCAGGCTCCCCGCATGGAGCCTGCTTCTCCCTCTGTCTGTCTGTCTCTCCCTCTCATGAATAAACAAATAAAGTTAAAAAAAAAAGAATGAAAATAGACCACTTGCTTATACTATACACAAAAATAAATTCAAAATAGACTAAAAACCTAAATGTTGGGCAGCCCTGGTGGCGCAGCGGTTTAGCGCCGCCTTCTACCCAGGGCGTGATCCTGTAGACCCGGAATCGAGTCCCACATCAGGCTCCCTGCATGGTGCCTGCTTCTCCCTCTGCCTGTGTCACTGCCTCTCTCTCTCTCTAGCTGTGTCTCTATGAATAAATAAATAAAATCTTTAAAAAAAAATAAAAACCTAAATGTTAAGACCTGGAACCATAAAACTCTCAGTGGGAAATATAGGTAGTAATCTCTTGGACATCAGTCTTAGCAATGTTTTTCTGGATTTGTCTCTCCAGGCAAGGGCAACAAAAGCAAAAATAGAAAAAGGACTATGTCAGGCTGAAAAGCTTTTGCACAGCATGGTGAAGGAAACCATCGACAGAACAAAAAGGCAATGTATTGAATGAGAAGATATTTGGAAATGATATATCTGATAAGGGCTTAATATCCAAAATATATAAAGAGCTCATACAGCTCAAGACTTTAACAAATTTGGGGTGGCTCAGTCAGGCTCACTGCTCAGTGGGGAGTGTGCTTCTTCTGCCCCTCCACACTGCTCATGCTCTCTCTCAGATAAAATTTTTTTAAAGCAAGGAGCCTGATGCAGGGCTCAATCCCAGCACCCTAAAAACACGACCTGAGCTAAAAGGCAGATGCTTAACTGACTGAGCCACCCAGGTACCCAAATAAATAAAATATTTTAAAGAAAAATTTAAAATCCCAAATTATCCATTTAGCAAATGAATAGACATTTTTCCAAGGAGGACACATAGATGGCCAAAAGATATATGAAAAGGTGCTCAACATCACTGATCATCAGGGAAATGCAAATCAAAACCTCCATGACGTATTACATTATGGCAGTCAGAATGGCTAATATAAAAAAGACATAAAGTAATGAGTATTGGTGACAATGTGGAGGAAAGGAAATGCTCATTCTCATAATGGAGGTATAGCCATTATGGGAAACAGTATGGAGGTTCTTTAAAAAACTAAAAAAAAATAGAAGTATTGTATGATCCAGCAATTCAACTAATGGGTATTTATCCAAGGAAAATAAAAACACTTGAAAAGATATATACACATTTATGTTTATTGCAACATTATTTACAATAGCCGAAGTATGGAAGAAACCTAGGAATCCATCATTAGATGAATGGATGGTGAAGACGTGCCATATATATATATATATATATATATATATATATATATATATATATATCACAGAATATTACTTAGCTGTGTAAAAGAATGAAGGCTTGCTGTTCACAACAACATGGATTGACCTAGATGCTAAGTTAAATAAGTTAGAGAAAGATAAATACCATATGATTTTACTTAGCTTGAACAAAACAAATGAACAGACAACAAAAAGAAATAGACTTGTAAATATAGGGAACAAACGTGGTTGTCAGAGGGTAGAAGGATGTGATCAGCATTTCATAATGTATGCAATTGTTGAGTCACTGTGTTGTATGTCTGAAGCTAATATGCCAAGTATAATTCAATTGAAAAAAATGAGTAAAAGATTGATTGTGGTATTAAAGGCTGAAGATGATTCTGGGCTACAGCACAGTTGTGACAGTAGTTTTAACCTCGAAACACCTTCAGGCCCTCTTGGTCTGTCTTTTGTTTTTTGTACACTTTTGTTTCTCAAGAGGAACCTCAAGTTATTATAGATAGAATACAAACTTATTTTTCTAACTCTTGAAAAGTACTGTTCTCCCTTTCTGGGATGATAGATGTGACCAGGTAAAGTTCCTAGGTCTCTCTCTTCTACTTGTACTTTCCATGCCAGTTACAGTATGTAGAGGTAGCTGATTCCCTGGTTTTGCAGACATTCCAGAACATCAGGAGCCCCACCGTTTTGTTCTTCAAATACAGTGTTGCAACTCATTCCTTTCAGACCTTGCAGTGCCAAGGTGGCTTTTCATTATACTTTGCAAATGTTCCTAGGTTCTGGATGTTTCCATCTTACCTCACACATCCTCCTTTCTAATGTTGCTACCATGATGGGGGATGGGTGGGAGGAGAGCCTCACATAGGACAGCCTAGGATGCCCAGCTTACTTTCTTTGTCTCTTGGCCATTGGACATTGAAGGAAGCTGGTACTTCATGGTGTACTGGCATGCATTTCCAAATACCCTAGTGCTGTAGCTTTTCTATTTTCCTTTAACAGTTGAGGGAACTTGGAGCCCAGAGAAGTGGATTAACTTGTCTATTGATGGTAAAGATGGGAAGATGGCAAAGACTAGAGGTGATTGGGGACTCAGCCTCCACAAGGGGCACTGGCAGTGTCCAGCTAGAGGCTTCATAGCTCCTATTGCAGGATCCCCAACTAAGTACTGTTAGGAATGCTCTCCCTTTGTCCTGAAAAATCAAATTCCTGGGATCGTACAAGGGGGCAGCCTGTAAGTGTGTGCATGTATATGTGTGGACACACATTTGTCCTACCTTTGAATGGCATGAATATAAGAAATATTTTACTCTCCTCTTTGATCCCAGTTAGAGGAGACATTGGTGTGGTACTGGAGTTCAGGTTCTCTTTATACTTAACAGTTGCTGTTCAGCTGGGGCCGACTGATACATGTAGAAATGTGGACTCAGTATTTTCAAAATAATCTAGAAATCCATTTTTAAGATGTGACATCCTCAAATATTAAATCTTGGAAAAATTCTTTTATTAATATTTTGTGGACACAATTTGACCTAAAAAACATGTCTCTAGACCTCTATGGGTGAAACCTCTGGGTTTCAACATGAAACATGAAACTGTCTACTTTGTTCTTTCCCCTACCTGCCATGAGCGCATATAATTTCTTTAGAAATGACAGCGCTTAGATTCTTCATTGGAAACAAATGATATTCAATAAATAGGTACCAAATAGAAAGAAACACAAAAAATGGCTGAGAAATTTTTTTAAGGTAATACCAAATCTCAGAGAAATGAAAGACTAGAACTAATTACAGCAGTTTTCAATGAGATCTTTTAATTTCAATAAAATTACCTTTGTGATTTTTGCCTTTGAATTTTATGAGGAATTGCAAATTATATTTTTACAAAGAGTTATAGATGGCAAAAATCTATCTTTAAATTCTTATGACCTTTTTTCATGATTCAAGAAAATGTTTGTTTTTGAAGATAGAGGGGTGCCATCTAATGGTGGTTCAAGAAATCTTTGTTTAGACACATGATCCTTATATTTCCAAGGAGCAAAAAGGCAATAGTGTCTTAGTTTTCCTTGACAGAGATACCTTTAACACTCTTCGTTGGAATCTGTGTGCACACATCTTCACTGATTTTATTGCTTCTGAATTTGCCTTATAGGATTTAGAGTAGTGAATCTTTCATTTGGTGCTTTGCCAAAGTAGGATACAGAGAGCACAATTGAAATCCATAATCTTCTGGAGCCCCACATGCTCTAAAGTTGAAGCTTCTGCACATTGTTCTTCCTGTTTTCTTGATGAGCGTTTGTAATTCAAATATGAGCAGCTTGAATGGCTTTTGTGATCTAGTTGATGACTCAAGCACATGGGACTGTATGGTCTCATGGAAAATGTCAAGCTTAAATATTTTGGAAATAGAGAAATCAGGAGTGAACATACATTATTTAAAAGATTTTACGTCTCAAGCATTTGCTTACCTGATATGTGTTTAGTAACATGTTACTTTTCTTGGAAGTTTTGGTTCAAGCTGTACAATTGTTTACTCAAATAGTTTTGTGGAACCAGCATCCTATGCAGGTGCCAAGGTGATTTGTTCTGTGCCCTTTCCCACATATGTTTAAAACTTCAAATTTTCATTTTGGTCTTTTATTCTTAACCATATTCAGATAAACAGATAGATGTATTCAGCATATCCAATCATCCTTTCAGTCTCTTACTTTTAAGCATATGCAGATAATCAAGAATTACCAGATGTTTGTAGAAATGTTATATAGAAAATCCATCCCAGATTAAATAACAAAGCAGCTTAGAGGTAACAGGGACTATAAAAAGAAAAGAAAACTGAAAAAAAAAAAGTACTTTCTGAGAGACAAAAGAAGGTATTTGTTGAATGGAAAAAGAATAGGATACCATTAAATTCTTGTAAATTGAAAACAATAGCAAAAATAAAATTGGTAGAGGAAATTTAATGATGAATTAAATTCTCAGGGCAAAAATCAAAGATTTGGAAATTAGCATAAAGGTTTAAAAAATGAGAGGGCCAGTCCCAAGATACTAAGATCAAATAGCAAGCGTTTTAGGGGTTTTAGGATGAAAGAGCAGTGAAAATGGAAGGGGGAGGATTCATTGAAGAATAAGGAAACTTTCCATTTGTGAAAGTTGAATGTCAGACTGAAGGGGGCCGACTGAGTGCTCAGACAAATGGGCAAAAATAAATCTATTTCAAGAACAATCCTGTGAAATTTTATAAAACTGTGGACAAAGAGAAGAACCTTCCAGAGGGAGGACAAAACAAACACATACAATATTTCATAATTAAAATTATTTTGGATTCTATACCCAATGAAAGTGTTAAATGGAAGATTAAAATACAATAATTTCTAACATACAAGATATAAAAGTGTTGTTTCTACACACCCATTCTTAGGAAGTTTCTGGAGAATATTCTCCATCAAAACAAAGGAATAAACCAAGTAAACCAAGAAAGAAGGAAACATGGAATAAGCAAACAGATCAAGGGAAAGAATAAAAGGGAATCCCAGGATGATTCTTGTGTTCCATGTGTAGAGGTCAAGAAGTCCTGATGAATGTAGGCTTGACAATGTATGGTCTAGGAAAAGTGCAAGTTGTCAGACTTGTGTCTTTTTCCCTAGAAGGTGATTTGATGGGTATAGTAAAAGTCAGTAGACACAGTCATTTAATTAATGAGATCTACAATGGTGATGGAGTGTAGTTAGACAATTATATGTGTTTCCATCATGAATGTCAACATCAAACTGTCATATCTATTTCCCTATCAACCATCATCTTGAGAAAATGTGCTGATTCCTGTAGTCTGTATGCAGAAGAAAACAAAATCTGTCACAAGAATTTTCTCCTATAGACATACAGCTTAATATATGCATAAGTCTCTCTTGTGAAAGACAGATGAAGTTGATAATTGTAATTGACTCTGAGTAGGAGAAGCATATGGCTGGTACAGGCTGGTGTAAGGGAGACTTACTTTTTAATATTGTGCCTGTGTATATATGTTAAAGATGAATAAAATAAAATATATTACTTAAAAATTTTAAATGAATTTTAAAACAATGGTAATAAGCTTTATGGGTAGTCCCAATAACTATAGAGACTATCTCCTTTTTTATTTAAAAATACCTAGTTTTTCCTGTATTTGTATCATTAGCTTACTTTTTTTTAAAGCTTTTATTATTCATGAGAGAGAGGCAGACACATAGGCAGAGGGAGAAGTAGGCTCCCTGGAGGATCCCCATGTGGGACTTGATCCCGGGCCCCAGGATCATGCCCTGAGTCAAAGGCAGGTGCTCAACCGCTGAGCCATCCAGGCATCCCTCATCAGCTTACTTTTTATTGAAAGCTGCAAATTTGGGCAGCCTGGGTGCTTCTCCCTCTGCCTGTGTCTCTGCCTCTCTCTCTCTCTCTCTCTCTCTCTCATGAATAAATAAATAAAATCTTAAAAAAAAGTTTTAAAAAAAAGAAGCTGCAAATTTAAATTCTGTTTTGGTATGGAAGAAGGAAACCATCAATTTTTTGTAGTACTCACCCATATTAATAACACAAGAATTCTTAGAAGCTGAATAATTTATGATATGAGTCATGAAACTTCTCTTGTTCCGTAAGAGTAACTCTATAGCCTTAGAATGCCCGTTAGTAAATGTAATAGAATTGAAGTAATTCTAAACTAGAAAACCTTTCTCCATTAGGATCATATTTTCAGTATCAGTTACCTGGTGGTCACACTGTGGGAAGATGCTTGCTATGGCATTGACAAGGCAACACTGAAACAAAGGGTCAATGCATCCCTTCAATTCTGCACTAATAATGTTTGTCATTTCACCATATCCAGTCACTCACAGGGGTTGTACAGTTGTTTATTCTGAAACTTAAAAAGACAAAGTTAACTTTATTTATTTATTTATTTATTTATTTATTTATTTATTTAGTGGGGGAAGGAGGAAGGAGCAGAGGGGGAGAGAGAGAATCTTAAGCAGCCTCTACCCCTAGCATGGAGTCCATGGTGGGACTCTGTCTCACAACCCTGAGATCAGGACCTGAGCCAAAATCAAGAGTCAGAGGTTTCACCCATCCAGCCACCCGGGTGCTTTGACAGGATTAGCTTTTAAATTGACCAGAGGTTTTGTATGAAAGCTGATTACTGCAAAATCAACTTTTTAATATATGTTTTTCTTTTTTTTAAATGTATATTTTTCTTTATATTGTCATCTGTTGGTGCTGATTCTCATTTATTTTATTCTATTCCTTATTCTATTCTGTTCCTATAGACTTACTGAAACTTAAAATAGCAGGCTATTCCCATTTACTCAGAATATGCTATATGTGCTACCTTTCCTAAGGTACCCAGTAATAAGAGGCAAGACAGGAGGAAGATAATACCCTTGATGACCAGAATTTAGAATTCTGTGATTAGTATGACATATTGTGTTGGAGGATATTATTTTATAAATGACATTTAATATGTTGTGTGCTAAGTAACCCAAGTGGAGATTCAAGTTAGTGAATACTAAATTTCCAAAGAGAAGGAAGAGCTAGGCATTCAGGAAAAAGAAAACAAGAGAAAGGAATTAACTCCATGCTAATTTAAAGAAGCATTGGGGTTCCTTGTGACAATCAGAGTGAATCAACTTATCCAGAACATTGGGTCAGTGTGGTGTATTCCTGTCCTACTTTGTTTTATTGTGAAGACATCTTTGGTTTGTCTGCATGTCCTGGATTTCCTTGCTAGACATGTTAGTTTTGAGGAGGAAGGGAAAATATAGATAGTGATAGTAATTGCATGGGAGCAGGAAAGATAGGGACCAGGGAAGCTAGTATGGTATCCTTTCATAAAAGTTTAGAAAGATTAAGACTGTTGAATTTTGGAATGGAGGAGGAAAGATCTTCCACTTGGTATATTCCGACATGGGTTCATAGTGTCACAGATTGGAGATTAATGGATAAATATTGATGTTGAAAGTGACAGAAACTTCATTCTAAGCTGGCGACTGAAAAAAATGTAATTTATTGCCTCAGTGACTGAAAAGGCCAGGGTAAAGCTGGATTCAGAAAGCTGAGCTTGATTATCAAGACTTGGCTCCTTTCCACCTCTTGGCTCTGTCTTTGACTGTGTTGGCTTCATTTCCAGGCTTTGGAAGAAATTGGCCCCAATCAAAATGATCTCAAATCCAGTAGTAGAGGGAATCTGCATCCTTAGCCCAAGCGAGAATCTCAGAATTGTCTTTTGGGCTTTGGTTGGTCTGATCTGAGGCATACGCCCATCATTGTGAATATCGTGGAGCCAAGAACCATATTTTATGGATGTTTATATCCTCCGCGGTGAGCCCAGGGTGCTGCACAATGTATAGTAGGAGGTGCTCACTATACAAACGTCATACTACATTTTAATGTGCTCTTCTGAAAGCAACCAATTTGTATTGTAGGAAATATTCTAATACATTCCTGATTTTAATTTTGAAATATTTTTTGCAGAATTAGATGACTTGTTGGATAGGCTGAAGGCAACTACTAGAATCTAAAAACTGAGGACTTTGTTCCTAGATCAGGATTCTATCAAAACTTCATAGTAAAATTCAGGAAACAAGCAAGAAAACAACAGATATCTCATATTGTTTTAGTATGATAAGAAATCTGTTCAGAGATGAGAGATCTGTTGGTAGGAACAGGTTTCATTCCCTTTGACTCATACTGAGCAAGTGTGAGGAGAACGTAGATGATAGTTGAAAAGAAGAGGGTTTGAATACTGGAACATCATGCCACTGCAGAGCAGCAGAATGCCTTAATAATGCTAAAATTATTCTTTTACAATTGTGACAGAATATGAATATTAACTAACTTTAAACACATGTTGTTTGAAATTCATTTCATAGAGAAGTTTAGAATAGGTGATCTGATAGGTTATGTAAAACTTTTCTTAAATCTAGTAAGAGAAAAGTGACTGAATAGACAGACTTATCTGTTGTGTCAGTTGCTAATGCCTTGTCTTCAGTTTAATAAAAGGATTTCCAAAGACTAGATTTTTAGTATGATAGAGGAAAATGTACCTAGTTACTCTAAAAAGGAAACCGGCATTGGTGTAATTATGTCTGTCTTCTAATGGGAACTTCACTTTCAAAGCTTTTTCATCATCTTGTAGTCTCTATTGAATGCCAACTTTGCCTCAACAACTTTTCTTACAAGTTGAAAAGATGAAAGCAGGGGAGATTCAATTATCAATGATGTCACAGAATTTGAGGCATTTCCAATCATGCTTGTTTGTTCATTTCACATAATCTCAAAATTCACTGATGTGCACCAATTTAAAATGAATTTACTGACTTAACCACAAGATCTTGGAGCTCTAATTGCCTGGGAAACTGCAAGAATGCACCGTTTGAGCTCATTGGTCCTGACATTAAAAGATGCTGTTAAATATTTGAAGTAGTCAAGAGAACTGTAGTTTCTGTTAAATAAATGTAATGTTTATTAGAATAGTATAATGTGAAGACTTTTAGGAGACTTGTAATTATACAGCTTTATGGTAGTTTTGGTTATTGTGCATGAGTTTAAAATATTTGACAGGTTGATTTGATAGTTTGGAAACATGTAGCATAAGCAGTCCACCAAATTTTTTAAGATAGAGACATCTAATTTGTAGGAAAAGAGACAGTATAGTGTGGTTATGGGGTAGAGTCTGCAAATGGACTGCTGATCCACTTGAATCTTCAAATCCTGCCTGGTCACCTCCTTAGCTAGGTAGCACCGCTTTTGTTCACTGACCTCTCTGTGCTTTAGTTCCCTCAGCTATAATTGGGATTAATGCCACTAGTGTCTTCTTCACAGGGATATTGTGAAGGTTAAATGTGTTGTTATTATATAAAGTATCTACAACATCAGTACTTCTGCATTAGTTATTCTGATTACTTTCTATAGTAATATAGGTCTTTGCAGTTCTTCTTCAGGATATATGGAATCTTAGAATATAATATAGTAATATATAAAAAAATGTATATAAGGAAGTCTGTAGTAAGTCCAAGCATATTGCATTGAAAAATTCAGTAATTACATCAGAGATGCACAAGCGGCCTGTCGTGCATCCACTCCGGAACACACTCCTCCCACTCTTACACTCTAGGACAGTGTATGTCAAAGTGTATCTCAAGGATCCGTTACATTAGAATCAATAGGGCTGTCTGTTGAATGCAGATTCCTGGGCCTCAACCTAAATTACCTGGATTAGAATTTCTGAGTGTGTGAGTTACCATTTTAACCAACATTTGAGTTGATTCTTACGCAGAACAAATTTTGAGAACCTATTTCATGATTCCCCCTTGTCAACCTGTAATTCACTTCCACTCTTTCTCACTTCAGGTGTCTTCTAATTTCTCTCAAAATTCTGTCACATGTCACATTCAAGGAATTTTTTCTTTGAGATTCACAACAGACCAAAGTTGATCTTTTTCTTTCACATCCAAGGCCAAGCTCACTGCCTCCTCACCCCTCCATTCTGTATTCTCTTTTTCATGCCTAGTTCATTTCTTTCCCACTATTTGTCATAAGTGAGGTGTGAAATCATTCTGGCTTTAGAATTCCACAGAAGATCTTCACTTGTCTTTGGTGGCCCAGAGCTTTTCCTAATCTCCTGCCTCAGGCTTTGCCATTTTCTTTCCCTTTCTCTCATTTTTTTTTTTTTTATTAACTTTCTTTTGGTTAAGGTTCCTACCTTAGATGTCAGGGAAGAGACACCGGTTTTATTTCTCCTCCCAAGTCCCTTATCTCCATTGCAAGTGAACATTCTTAGAGAGAAGGCACAGGTGTACAAAATGCCTTCATCCTCCAGGATCTCTGTCCCTGTTGGCCTGTTTCTCCTTCCTGGACTCCATCTGACCTCTGCATCCCTCTCTTTGCATTTTGCAGCCATAAATACGTGAGACATCATTAAGCAATCCCAGATTGCATTGCCTGAATATACTTGACTGAGAAATTGCATTTAAACTAAAATATATCAAGGTTTGGTGGTTTCTAAATAAAGCCATGTATAGCTAGGTGGAAGTACCACATACATGAAAGTTTTATTATTTCTTGACCAAGGTAAAGATTAATAGGAAGCATTTTGGCTCATAGAGTGCATAATGCAACTCTCCTTTAAAACACATGAACTTGTTATGTTCGTGTGACTGATCACATAATCCATTGGAATCTTAATGATCCGTGAGA
Source organism: Vulpes lagopus (assembly GCF_018345385.1). Lineage (NCBI taxonomy): Eukaryota > Metazoa > Chordata > Mammalia > Carnivora > Canidae > Vulpes > Vulpes lagopus. The sequence continues at coordinate 78,281,590 of NC_054827.1, read as the reverse complement.
TCAATTGTTCACATTTTTAGAGGAACATCTACATTACAAAACAACACTGCTTTCAAGAGTCCACTGCACTGTTGTGCTTTTGAAAACACTTGAATTACACAGTGCTGAAAGTAGGAACACTATTGATGAGTCATAAACACACACATTCTAGTTAAGAAAGAAACATAGAAGTTATGGAAAAGAAGGAAATACACACTTAGCCAAATTTGCTTATTTTTAAAACAACATAGACATCTTCTAAAGAAATGATATTAGAATTTTAGCTAATAAAATGGGAGAAATTTAAGTCCTGGAAATTTATGTTGAAAGCATTAGCATTTCTTGCAATAACTAAAACATTTTTAAAAACATTGTCAAGACAAATTTCAGGAAAAGATAGACACAACCAAGAAATCAATTTATTAATAAAGTTTTAGCTTCAGCTGCTTTTATATACCACTTTTAAGAATTCTCTCATATTTGTGTGATCATCAAATAAAAAGACAAAGAAGCCCCATTAGGATTATTGATCCCATTTGAATTTTTTACCTTTAGCTGCATTTTACAGTTTTATTTGGGGGAAATATGGGCTTTAATTCCATTTCCAAAAGTACTGCTTTATGTCTTTCTTAGAATAAATTAGAGGGTCAAAAAATTTTTAAATGCTAATTTAATAAATATGTTCAAGGCTACTGATAACTATTATCTTGATATGTAAGTTAAAGAACAAAAAGTAGTTACGAATTGAAAAAAGAACCACAGAAGAGATTGTAATTTTTAACTTAATTCTTTGATCACACATTTAAGTTGGACGCTTAATATTTGATTTATTTATGTCTTAGTTGCTTTCTGTCTAGCTCTTCACTCTGTGTTTATACCTGTAGGTAACACAGTCTAAAGAAAATATATTAGATATGTTTTGTGAACAAAGCTTTTTTTTTTTTTTTTTTTTTTCTCATAGGGATGCCCTCTGCATCTTTACTAGTAAATCTCCTGTCAGCTTTATTCATCCCTTTTGTGTTTGGAGAGACAGAAATAAGGTTTGCTGGACAAACAAAATTTGTAGTTAATGAAACAAGTACAACAGTTATTCGTCTTGTCATCGAAAGAATAGGAGAGCCGGCAAATGTCACTGCGATTGTATCGGTAAGAAATGATGTAGCTCTATTCTTACTGAAGTAGATGATATGAAATTTTTTTAGTTTCAATGACAGAAATTTTTTTTAACTGTTTGAGATTCTGAGTAGTTTCATTATGATAAATTATTTGCAGTTACACTATTCCACTTATATTTCGTATAGATTTTATACAGTGCCCCAAGGTAGTATATGTACTTGACAATAGTATTTAAAGATATAGACTGATTATTTTTAAATGTTCATATATTTATTTTAAAACAGATAAAAAACAAAGGTATCACTAAGTATTTCTAAGTAAAAGAAAATTTGAGTAATTTGAATTCAAGTCAATATCTCTGCTCAGATATTTATTTATCTGATATTTATTTCAGTGGTTTAGGGACAATAAATAAAATATTTAAAAGCAGAAAAATGGCAAATTAAAAATGAATTTTGTCAGAGAGCTTGGGAGAAATGAAGTACATTAACTTAAGTAGAAGTTAGGCATGGTTTGTTAAACTATCAAGCTGTCTCGCACACAGTTTAGTCATTGGATGGATTATGTATGCATATATTTGTGTTTAACCTGAAAGTAATGTCATATGACCACTAAGAATATTGCACTAGTTGAGGCCCAAAGTACTCAAAATTTTCTTTCAAAAGTAGGTTTTGAAGCAATAGGTTAAATTAGCACATCGCAAACATTGCAAAAAGAGATAAAGAAGAAAAACAACCTATGAAATAAATCCAGTTTTATAATTTTGTGCATTGCTTTTAGTTTTTAATTTATGACGTGCATATATATTTACTGAATTCATTTGAACTTGAGTATACATTGTAGTTGGTAATCTTTTATGCATAATTTTGATTGTATCATAGGAATGTTCAGGGGTTGCCCTGTCATTTTCACAGCTTCTCTGGATGATGACATCATCATTTCCCAATCATTTTCACCTGTTTTTCATTGAGGTTGCTTCCAGTATTTGCTGCTATAAATGCTACTTTGATGAAAGTGTTAAAATATGTATCAATTTTTGCATATTTTGGATTGTTAAGTCATGTTTTGGGTTGGATTACTCTGTTTTATTTGTTTCAGTGGCTCTTGATAGTTAATGCTTTTCTAAAAGTCTGCTATTTTCTATGTTAAGGAGTACAAGTTCCTTAAAAATACTCTTAACAGCTTGATTGGATATCTCAAGTATTTAAGCTTTATTTTTATAAACTAGACATTGACTATAATTTTTCTATACATGTTCTTCGTTTCTTATTTTTACTAAATCATAGTTTTTTTCCTAGTAGCTAAGTTCATTTTGAGTTGGTTGGCAAAACAAATCTCATTTAGATCTGCACAAGAAGTTGCTTCTTTATAATTTTATAATTATTATTCCCTTGAAAATCTTATTAGCTATGTCTGTGTTACAGAATGAGGTCTTAAAATGTTAAGGAAAAGTTTATTGGTGACTAATAATTTGGAATGCTAAAGGAATTGGGTCTTTATTTGAGTTACGGGAAAATATAAATAAAATTTCAGTTGAAAGTTTTGGAAAAATCATTTCTTTGAAATCCATAGGGTAAATAATTGATTTTCCTGATATATTTTGGCAGGCTATTTCACCTCTTCTTTGGGAGCATTTTAGCTACAATTTATTTTCTTGTGAGTTCTTCTGTTATCCACTTCAGACCAAGAGGCAGGGAAAAAAATTCACATCCTTACTTTGCTATATACTTATTACTTTTTTGTGTAATGATTTCTTTACCTTCCAGAGCATAAGCAAATATTTTTTGTTTCAAATCATTTTTAATAATGTTTTTTTGAGGATATTTTTTATCAGTTGTTAAATATTTGTTTTGTTTTTGCACATCCTATCTGTAAACATCAGTGTGAGTTGATGATTCCTGTTTTTTGTGTTGATCGCTCCAATTAGTATCAGTTTTGCTTGTCCTAACACTATGTTATAAGAACTATCTATATTTTGCGTTTGATAGCTGTATGGAGATGACACTGGTGACTTTTTTGATACATATGCTGCAGCGTTTATCCCTGTTGGAGAAACAAACAGGACAGTGTACATAGCAGTGTGTGATGACGACTTACCAGAGCCTGATGAAACTTTTATTTTTCACTTAACATTACAGGTAAGTCCTTCTTGCCCCTCCCACCCACCTGTAACTCATAGAAACCTTGCAGTGCTTAAAAATATGTTTCTCTGGAGATAAGCCCATCTAGAGACTGGAGGTGGTTTTCATAGAACTCAGAACTGACAACCTCTTTGGCAGTTCCACGGTCTGGTTATTATTCCTCAGACAATCTTGTTTAGAAGATTCTACAGTTAGTTTTTGGATCCACTCAGCTTATTTAGGAATTGCCGTGACAGATGCTCCAGAAAACCTGTCTTCCATTTGGCCCTTTTCTCTTTTATCCCTCCCCTGCTACCAGATGCACAAAGAATGACCAAGACTTCTGAGTTCAAAGGAAAGGGATACAAAAAGCAGGCGTGGAAGTGGGAGGTCCCTGCGCCTTAGAATCATTTTGGACTGCCCCTGGGAAAAATGGTTGAATAGCCTAAGGTTTAAATTGTCCTTTATGGTTTGATCTATTAGGTTGAGGTAATGCCTGCTAACACTGCTCTAGTTAATTTTTCTGAGTGGCATTGAGAATTTTTTTTAAAATGATTATGTCAATATAAGTAAAATTTTTGTGAAAATGATACTTTAAAAATAATCCTGTTTTGCTTTTATATATTACTTTTTTGCATATTCCTTTATGGTTCTGTTGCATATCAATAGAAATGTTATAGAAATGTTTTCCCTTATTGATTAGAAAAGATAGTTTATGTATTTTATTGTTTATTATTTTTTAAATATTTTATTTATTTATTCATGAAAGACAGAGAGAGAGAGACAGAGAGAGGCAGAGACACAGGCAGAGGGAGAAGCAGGCTGCTCGCAGGGAGCCTAATGTGGGTCTTGATCCTGGGACTCCAGGATCACGCCCTGGGCCGAAGGCAGGCGCTAAACCGCTGAGCCACCCAGGGATCCCCTAGAAAAAATATCTTAATATTTCAGCTTTAATTTGGTTCTATGCTTTATAGAATAAATCTTAAATTTTAGGACCTTTTGTAGTGTAAGAAAAAAATCATATTTGAATAGAATTTCATACTGCTTACTTCTCTGTTACATTAGTAATGACGTTAGAGTAATTATGTCATTACTAGCCAGTGATTACTTATCCATTATAATGATTTATATTTTAATAGCCAGTGATTAATGTTTTTTAAAACTTTTTGGAAAGTTTTTATTTGTAACTTTTTTTACCATGTTAACTTAGTTTGAATATATTTTCTTAATCTGCATTAAAAGTGTGCTTGTATTTTTACATATATTCTAAACAATTACATAAAGAGAGAAACTTTTAAAATGATTCTCTGGGCGCCTGAGTGGCTCAGTTGGTTGAGCAGCTGAGCATCTGCCTTCAGCTCAGGTCATGATATTATGAGATTGAGTCCCACATCAGGTTCCCTGCACAATCACTGAAGTCTTCTCTCTCTCCAAAATAAATAAATGAATCTTTTAAAAAAAAAGACTCTCTGTTCCTCATATTTTTAATTTCATTAACTTATTTTTGGGCTTTTATTTTAGAAACCTCCAGCAAATGTGAAGCTTGGATGGCCAAGGACTGTGACTGTGACAATATTATCAAATGACAATGCATTTGGAATTATTTCATTTAATATGGTATGATTACAATTTGATTAGTCTGTGGTTGCTAGATGATAATTATTTAATTTTTTTGGTTATTTTTCATGATGTCACCTGGTATCATCCTGCCATTTGGTATTTAAATAAAATTCACTCGATCTCTATCCATGTCCCACATTCTATAGACTATTCATTTGTTCTGCCTAGGATTTCTTTAGATCGAGGAGGCCTATGTGAGCCTGGCCATCTCTTGTCCTAATCTCCTGATGATCATTCCACCTGACTCATTCGTTACCTCCTTTGGTGGTCTCTAACTTGGATGTTGTCTTAGCCATTCCGCGTGCTGTAACAGAATTCTGTAGGCTAGTGGCTTACAAACAACAGAAATATCTGTCTCACAGTTCTGGAGGCTGAGAAGTCCAAGATCAAAGGTGCTGGCAGATTCTATGTCTGGTAAAGGCCTGCTTTCTGGATGTTGTCTTCTTACTGTGCTTTCATAGGACAGGCGGGGCAGAGGAGCTCTCCGGGGCTTAAGGACACTAATCCCATTTCTGAGAACGAGAACTTTGCCATCACGACCTAATCATCTCCACAAGGCCAAACCTCCTAGGATTTGAACATGACTTTGGGTTGGTGTGGGGAGGGGCACAGACATTAAGTCTGCAGCAGATTCTATAGTTCCTTTTGCTTGATTTCCTTAGCTGCCACTTAAAATATTGTTTGTCAGCCTCCTCTGAAAGTTGGGAGATAAGAAAAACTTATTGGAAGAGTGCTGGAAAAACCTATAATAAACTTAGAATTGAATAGAATGAAGATATTATAGTTCTTAAAAATTCTGTAGTCAATCCATACCCTGAGACTTTTCTCACTTATTAATATTTCTTAAAGGATGAAACTCCTTATCATCCCCCTTAGTTTTGCTCAGCAATTCATTTTTTTCTCCTTGATCATTGTATTCCTGTATCCCTGGCCAGTATGTTCAGAGAGTTTTATCTTTAGAAACAAATACTCAAAACAGATTCCTCCTTGAGAGAAATTGTTTCCAGCTCTTAAAACAAAATTTATCTTGGATACAATTGGATTTTGCCACTAAGTTTTAGACTACAATAACCTTCCTGATACTGAGTCTTTTTGAATCATGTTACTAATTATCATTACTAAAAGATGATGTGAAACTCCCCAGCTTTTTATTTATTTTCCAATTTAGATTGCTGCTACAATTGCTGTATTATATGTCATTTTCTTACCTTAAATTATCTTTGAAACAAGGAAGGCTATAGATAAATATGATCTTTTAATTGCAGTATCTTTATTAAAAAAGATGTGGATAATGTCAATATAGTAGACATTTTGTGACCTCCATTATATTGTCATTTACAAAATTAATTAAATTAATTAATCAGTCATTTCTATTTAAATGATAGGGAAACACTAGTTAATTATGAAGCAGGCTCCCTTAATTGCTTAATTTTTCTCCTACTGTCTTTCTTCTATATTCACTCCCAACTTATTACCCCTAACCTCATACTGACTTGTTTAAAGGTTTCATTTCTTTTCTTTTTTAAAATTTCTTTTCTTTTGCTCTCCCTTCCTCCCTCCCTACTTCATTCCCTGCTTCCTTCCTTTCTTCTTCCTTTTGACATACTACTTTTTAGCCTCTGGGGATGATCCTGGTCTCTAGCATTGGTCGCAGGTCCCTGACTATTCCAGGCAGCCCAGACTGGCCACCTGACCCATGTGGTAAAAATTAAACAGAGTAACTGTTGAGCTCACACTAGTTGCAAAATAGGCTGACTTTGGTTCCTGGCCTGGATAATAATTATGTTGATGATGAAGATAACACTGATTATGTTTGATGTCTTTGGGACAGGCATTCCTATCCCTGTTTATGGAGAGGGACACTGAGATTTGGTGTCACCATGGAAAGATGGTCACTGCCGCCCTAGCTAGCATGCACCTGGCTTCTTCCCTCTTCCTCTCTAGACCTGGTTTCAGGCAGCCAAACACATTTCAGTATTTGAAGTCCTGACTTCTTTCCTTCAGTGATCATGTCTTGAAAATCTTTAGCAGTTCTTTGCTTTTCATTGTCAAGCGGACCAAGGAGGAGGGCATAGTGGATTAGAGCAAAGCCTTTTGGTGGAGCTCCCAGTGAGTGGTCCCAATGAGCTGCTCTGGTGTGGAGACACAACTTGGTTTTGGGACATCCAGGGCCTTTGTGAGCATTTGAATTTCTCATCTTTCAGCTAGATGACCTTTAAGATCCTTCAGCAAAGCAGCTAGCTAATGAATGGTAGAACCAGGGCAGGAACTTGCATCTTTTGCCCGACTAGTTTTATGTTGCCTTTACACTATTATTTTGAACCTTTCAAGCATTTTTATTAGCTGCAGTTTATTAATGCTGGAAATGCTACCACATTCTTAGCATACCATGTAGATTAATTTGTCTACGTAAATACAGTATTTCTAAGGTAACAATTTGTACCACTTCTACCTCTGGTTGATGAGTGCCTGATTGTCTTTGCTCTTCCCAATAGCCTTTTTCAGTCACAGTGAGTGAGCCCAGGGGCAGAAATGAATCTGTGCCTCTTACTCTCATCAGAGAAAAAGGGACTTATGGAATGGTCACTGTGACTTTTGAGGTAAGTATACTCTGAAATTACTTTAAATGGTAAGACTTCAGAGTTTGTATCAGGTAGCTGTAACTTAAAAAATTAAGGTCTTTTGTATAATAAGCATGGCCCTTAATAAAAATGAAATAAAAGTAAATATTATCTGATAAATTTTATGGTTAATAAAAAATGTTTTGCTTGCTGCTCACATACAGTATACTATCATGAAACACAATGTATCATTTTATATACAAGGTTGGTAATAAACCACAACATAAAATAATAGTAATGTTAATCCTGTAAAATTCATAGAACCTTTATGATAGGGACTCCTGGGTGGCTCAGGGGTTGAGCATCTGCCTTTGGCTCAGGGCATGATCCCAGGGTCCTGGGATTGAGTCCCACATCGGGCACCCTGTGGGGAGCCTGCTTCTTCTTCTGCCTATATCTCTGCCTCTCACTCTGCCTCTCTCATGAATAAATAAATAAAATATTTTTTTAAAAGAATCTTTATGATAAACCTTTTCAAGGAATAAATTTTAAAAATGCCCATGGATTACTTAGGCTTATGTAAAATTATTTGATGTCTAGTCTTCCCCCATTTACATTCCCCATTTAAAAAAATACTCAAATGGATGCTGTTAAGAGCAGTCACACTTCACCATGGAGGTCCATAGATGTTACAGCATTTGACATGAGTAAGATATCATGTCAAGAGTTTTTCTTGTGCTTGTGGAGACTTCCATCATAGAATGGTTATGTTAATTTTATAAAAAAATAAAGTGTCATAAGGGAGTAATTCATGAAAAACATTGTAACTCTAATTAAATATGCGGTAGTCTTGCAAGTTCTACAAAGAAGCCTTAAGGAATGTTTCATGTACTTAAAGATATGTGCTTATGCAGTATATTTTTGAAAATGCATTGAATACATGTGGGAAGAATTGGAAAAAAATTGGCTGTGGAAAGGATAAACAAAATCACAAATTCTGAATTGTATTTTATGGATGTCTAGAGTCATTTTCCTGAGTCTTGAGCCTTTGTTTTATAGAAATAATTACAACTAACATTTACTAAGCACTTAATGTTGCCATATACTGTTTTAAGTGCTTTACACTGATTCTTAGTGCACATAAAACCAGTGTCTCTTCCCAGAGCCCCGTCTCCCTCATGCCCTTCTTAATTTTTTCTCCATAATACTTATCATTATCTGAAAAATACATATTTATTTGTCATTTTTCCCTTTCATTAAATGTAAGGTCCTTGTGGGTAGGGAGCTTGCTTGTTCCCTGCTATAGCCTTAGCACGTGAAAAGGATCAAGCACAGAGTACTTTTCAAAAGGAATGATTTTATTGCATCTTCACATCTAGCCTGTGAAGTGGCTGTTACTATGCCTATTTTGAGGATGAGGAAAGTGCCGCTCAGAGTTTTTTAATATCTTGCCTGATGTTACACAGTCAGTAGTGGTACTACCATTTGATTATATTACCTAAGAGAATTTACCAATTTTGAGTACCTTCCTCTTAAGAAAAGATAGATTTTTTTCCCCCTCAGGTTTAATATAATGGCTGAGAAAAAAAGAAAGCTCTAGGAAACCATGTAGTTTAATGTGATTATAGTCAAGATCTATAACTATTTTATAGGCCTTGACTGTTAACTAGAAGGGCAGACTCACATACGGTTTTCTATAGTTCTTCTGGCAAAAGGTTTTTTTTTTTTTTTTAAGATTTTATTTACTTATTCATTAGAGACACAGAGAGAGAGAGAGGCAGAGACACAGGCAGAGGGAGAAGCAGGCTCCATGCAGGGAACCCAACGCGGGACTCGATTCCGGGTCTCCAGGATCACGCCCCAGGCTGAAGCCGGCGCTAAACCGCTGAGCCACCCGAGCTGCCCTGGCAAAAGGTTTTTAAGTAAACTTCAGATTTTTGTTAGTCGAAGTCACAGCAATGCTTTCATACTCTTGTGAAAATTTTGTGTTTATTGATGGCACTGTGTGTTTCTTTGCAGGTAGAGAGTGGCCCAAATCCACCTGAAGAAGATTTGAGCCCAGTTAAAGGAAACATCACCTTTCCCCCTGGCAGAGCAACAGTAGTTTATAACTTGACAGTACTTGATGATGAGGTGAGATAATATTAAATGCTTCAGTGGAACAGGAACCGTGCCTGTAGTACTGGCATGTTAGAGAACATTATGTCAAGTATTAAATTGTATTCAGTATTTGAAATTATTCAAGAACATAGTCCTATGTAAAGTTAGTGTATTGTACTAACTAGTTAGTATATACTTTAGATATAAATAGTGATTTTGGAATCTATTTGGTTAATATTTGCCTGATTTATTTTATATTAAACTGTATATCTAAAAGCTGATGAACCTGAATATAATTGGCAACCACATTTAATACTAAGACTTGAGCATTTTATAAACCTTGATAATTGATTTTTGTTAGTGATTTCAGCTTTGAGCTGAGGTAGAGCTATACCTATCCTTATGCTGGATAGATTTTACTATAATTTACTATGATTTTACTATAAAAACAAAAAAAATTCTACTGTAATTGGTATTCTTTTGTTTGGATATTTTAAATGTTTGTATTCATGGGAAGGCTTTAGTTTTTTACATTTCTCATTGAAGTTACCAAGGATTGAGATACATGACACAGCTCAACTAAGAAGAAAATGGATTTGAACAATAATGTGCAAAGATATCTCTTGTGAACTAAATGAGAGAAAACATAACTTTTCTATGAAATAATCTTGGTAGTATCAGAAAAAAAGAGATAATAACATAGCTGGGAATTTATAACCATCTCTCTATCTTCCTACAAAAAAATCATAAAGACACATCACAACAAATCCCCAGGGAAGAAAAACAAATGAATTAGAAGACATTATTAGAAATTGTTTCTCTTGAAAAAACAAAACATTAGGTGGCATTGATAACTCTCTTTTGTCTGGTTCTTTAATAAAAATCTTTTGTTTTTAAATACTTGAAAAGGTTATAATTTAAGGCAACAATTTATTATACATTTTAAATAGAAACTTAAAAGATCATCCTCTGAGATCTAATGTACGGCATGGTGCCTGCAGCTAATAATACAGTATTGTATACTTGAAAGTTGCTGAGAGTAGATCATAAGCATTCACTCACTCACACCAAAAGAATCAACTATGTGAGGTGATGCATGTTTTAATTCTCTGGATCTCAGCAGTTATTCTAAAATGTATATGTGCATCAAACCATCATGTGTACACTTTAGATATATTACAATTATATTTGAATTATTCCTCAGTAAAATTGGGCAATAAAAACATCATCAATCAAAACATGGCATTTTTTTTTAGATAAGTAGCCTTACCTCTTATATTGCTGAGGTAAAAAGATTTATTTTTTCCCTTTCACTCATAAAATAGAATTTATGTGACGCTGAGGTGACTTAGTCAGTTGAGTGTCTGCCTTTGGCTCAGGTCATGATCCTGGGGCCCTGGGATCAAGCCCCACAACAGGCTTCCTGCGTAGGGGAACCTGCTTCTCCCTCTGTTGCTGCCCCTGCTTCTCTCTCTCTGTCAAATAAATAAATAAAATCTTTTAAAAAAATAAACAGCATAGTGAAGACTATCCCTAGGATTTCTATACAATTACAAAAAAAAAGAAAAAAAGAAAAGAAAAAGAAAAAGGAAAAGAAAAGTTTAACAGTGTCATCATTTGCCTGATAATGACTCTTATATAGCTTGTTCTCCAGAGGCATGATGTATATTTTGGAAATCATATGATTGGTTTGATATGATTATCTTATGAATTAGATATCATTTAGAGAAAAGAAGAATAATTCACATGGTTGAAAACAGTTTGCATGTGATGTTTAATGTAGTTTTCCAGATTTTTAGATATTATATATCTATAATAATACCATTCCAGATTCTTAAAAGTTCTTATATATTATTACTGGATAACTGTCATGTTATTTCTGACACTACCAATTTGATAAAACCATTAAATTTTATGTCCAGCTTTACTGTCAAATCATTAGCATTACCTAAAGATTGATCAGGTTCAAAGACATTATACCTTTGCTTTAATACCTGACCATACCATTGCTTTATGAACTTTTCCTTCCCTATCCAAAATATATATGAACAAGCCTCTGTATCTGCTCCCTTCAGTTAAAACATTTTTTGTTTCTGTGTTTGTACTGAAACATAGTGACTTGGTACACTTTGGTTTCTTTGCAGATATTTTGGCTATTGATATTTTTGCTACTGTTTATATTTTTTGACAGGTACCAGAAAATGATGAAATATTTTTGATTCAACTGAAAAGTGTAGAAGGAGGAGCTGAGATCAACACCTCTAGGAGCTCAGTTGAGATAATCATTAAGAAAAATGATAGTCCCGTGAGATTCCTTCAGAATGTTTATTTGGTCCCTGAGGAAGACCACATACTCCTAATTCCAGTGGTTCGTGGAAAAGATGACAATGGGAATCTGATTGGATCTGATGAATATGAAGTTTCAATCAGTTATGTTATTATAACTGGGAATTCAACAGCACATGCCCAACAAAATTTAGACTTCATTGATCTTCAGCCGACCACAACAATTGTTTTTCCACCTTTTATTCATGAATCACACCTAAAATTTCAAATAGTTGATGACACCATTCCAGAGATTGCTGAGTCATTTCATGTTGTATTACTAAAAGATACCTTGCAGGGAGATGCTGTGCTATTAGGCCCTTCTATTGTGCAAATCACCATTAAGCCAAATGACAAACCTTATGGAGTCCTCTCATTCAACAGTATCTTATTTGAAAGGACAGTTGTAATTGATGAAGATACAACATCAAGGTATGGTTTATTTTAAACCTTCTACTACAATTATTTTAATGTATTATTCTAAGATTTAGTATTTGTGATGTTGGACATAGTGCTGAACTCTCATGAGCTTCCACCATGGTTTCCCTATTTTCTTTCTTATTTTCAGAGTGATTTAAATATGCAAGTTAACTTATATTATGATAGACTCCTGGGACACATCTATGTGTCTACCCTTTCATATTAAAAATCACCATTCATTCTTTATTATATGGATTCTGCTTTTGCCAATATCCGATGGCCCTGTTGACATTGAAAAAGCCTAGCTAAGGGAAACACAGTATAATATGTAACCATATATATTTCTTTAAAATTCTAGATTTGAAGAAATTACAGTGGTTAGAAATGGTGGCACCCATGGGAATATTTCTGTGAACTGGGAATTGACACGGAATAGCAGTGATCCCTCACTGGTAACAGCAGATATCAGACCAAGTTCTGGAGTTCTCCATTTTGCACAAGGGCAGATGTTGGCATCAATTCCTCTTACTGTAGTTAATGATGATCTTCCAGAAGAGGCAGAAGCTTATCTACTTCGGATTTTGCCTCATACAATACGAGGAGGTGCAGAAGTGAGCGAGCCAGCTGAGGTAGATCATTTGTTATGCTTTACTTGTATACATATTTCTGTGTCACAGAAGAGCCAAAGAATGTGATCACACAAATCACTTCTCTGTTTAGTTTGATGAAGCAGGAACAACACTGGTTTTGGAAATGGCGTTTGTTTCTGTTGTTCAAGATTGTTCTGTAAACAAAAGATTTACTTTTCAAAAAAAATTCCATGAACAATACATTAGGAAAGTTATCAAATCTGTTTTTGATTCATCTTTTACTCTGTTGCATATAAAAAGTGATCATCCTTAGATATGACATGTAAATCAATAGTAAAAATCAGAATAGCCTAGATATTACACAGTTTGATATTCTCAGCTGTGAGAATTCTACATTTTAATATTTTATTTTTCTATCTGCAGCTTTTGTTCTACATTCAGGATAGTGATGATGTTTATGGCCTAATAACATTTTTTCCTATGGAAAACCAGAAGATTGAAAGCAGCCCAGGAGAACGATATTTATCCCTGAGCTTCACAAGACAAGGAGGAACTAAAGGAGATGTGAAGATGTTTTATTCTGCACTTTATATTCCGGCTGGAGCTGTGGACCCTTTGCGAGCAAAAGATGGCATCTTAAATATGTCCAGGAGAAATAACCTGATTTTTCCAGAACGAAAGACCCAAGTCACTACAAAATTACCAATAAGAAATGATGCATTCCTTCAAAATGGGGCCCACTTTCTAGTAAAGGTACTTTAATAATTAAAACAATTTCAATGTTGGTTAAACGTTGTGTGAGAAAGTTAACTAACCATTATCTTGTCCACGTTTACAGTTTGGATCTACCATTCACTGGTTACTAAAATTTGTTGAGGGAGCCCAAAGAGAGACTGTTTCTGCTCCTAAGTCATATAAGGATAAATAAAACCAGGGTTCTACTAAAGTTAATATTTTAATCAGGTGATAAAAGTACACCAACTTGAAATGCAGGTTAGAAAATAATGGGTAACATAATGGAGTAGCACAGATTGTTAATGGAGGAAGGGGAGGAGAGGGAAGATTGAGAGAGAAAGAGAAAGAGGTCTACCATTCTTTTGAGTTGGTTTGGGAAAATATGACATAGGAATAGTGTTTGTAGATGAATACTGTTTTTTTCATAATGGATGCTGCAGAAGAAACATTACAGAAATAAAGAAGCAATATGTGAAAGATTGTGTAGATATTTTTCAATAACATGCTAAAATCTATTTCTTTGTCTATTAACTACTGATAGAATCTCTGGATTCTTATCTTCTTAATAAAAAGAAGTTAGGGCCCCCTAACATATTCTTCCACTTTGTCTTTTTTATTTCTTAAATTTTATTAACCAAAACATTATTTTTATTGCCAAAATTAAAAAAAATCTGCACTTAACTTATGTTAGTTTGGTTCTGTTTTCCATGGATTTGATATTGATTGATTGATTCTGAAAATTAGCAATAAAGGGCGGTTATTAAATTTTGGTTATGTAAATAAATTTAATACAGATTCACCTAGTATGAATGGGTTGATAAAGAGTTTATCATCCTGTTAACACTTTGCTAACTGAAATATATGTCAAATGAAATTTCATATTCCATTAATTTTTTTGAAACATACATATTTAAATTGGTCTCATATTTTTGCCTAGACTTTGTTTTATGGCTTATTTTTGCTTCTGTAGTATTTCTAACTGCTCCCTTTCTATATGCCACCCTCACCACATTATAGCTTCCAGCTGTTTTGTATATGTTGGAGGGTGAGTTTAGCCATACTAACTACTTTCTACACTTACTTCACACCTGCTACTTGGGATGGTTTTTACTGAGCTCCTGAATTTTCTTGATCTCTTGCTTTTTCCTACGTGGATTGTGTTTTGGTTTTGTTGTAGTATATCTTCCTCAAATACATGTGCAGAAAAGGAGTTTACAAGGTAAACTTTTTGAGTCTTTGAGAAGCTAAAAACAAAACTTCAAACTCGCATTGATAATTTTGCTTGGTAGAAATTTTTAGATTAAAATAATTTGGGAGAGTGCCAGGATGGCTCAGTTGATTAAGCATCTGACTCTTGATTTCAGCTAAGGTAATGATCTCAGGATCGTGAGATTGAGAGCTACGTTGGGCTCCACACTTAGTGAAGATTCTCTCTCTCCCTCTGCTCCTCCTCCCTTTTCTGTCTCTCTCTCCCTCTCGAATAATAATAATAACAATATTTTTTTTTCTTTAGAACTTGAAAGGTATTGTCTTTTTTTTTTTTTTTTGAAAGGTATTGTCTTATAGCACAGTTGCTAATGAGAAATTTGAGGGGAAAAACATTATTTACTTTTTTAGGTAACTTGCTTGTTATCCCTGGAAGCTTTTTTTAATTTATTTTTTTAATCTTCTTGGTGTTCTGAATTCTGCAGGACTGTGTCCCACTTTGCTTAGCACTTGGTGGGGTAGGCCCTTTTATTCGAAGACTTGTCTTTTTTAAAATTTGTTTTCAACTGGGCCACTGTTCATGCTGGTACCATTTGTGTATTTCTTGAGGACTCCTAGGGGAGGGGGTCTAGTAGGTGACCTGTTACGGGGATATATGATTTATCAGTATATAGAGGATACTTCTTTGTAATACGTGGACCCAGAGGGAGACCTTTTGCCATTGTTTCTAAAGGCTTTGTCACTAGCAGTGGGAGATTCTGTTCTTCATCTTTTATTATTATTATTATTATTATTATTATTATTATTATTATTATTTTGTGTGTCCCCTCAAAATGGGGAACTTATGGTGTGATGCATACTTCTGTCTATGAGGATAACCCATTCTTTGGAGGACCCCTGAATTTCTCTTGGACTGAAGAATGAAGAGAACATGGCCTTGTACACAGTTGTATCTGCTTCCCCTGTGGCTTGTGGGATCCCCTTGTGAGATGAGTGGCCAGATGGGCCAGATGGATCTGTGAAGTGGAATTGAGCATGTGGTCCAGCCCAGGGCCCTGGCCGTGTTGAACAAAAATTTTAAAGGGAATAGAATGCTCCAAATTCACATTTGGAGATATATTTAGAAAAATTTTAAAAAGGTATACTTTTGGCCTTATAAAAAATATGTCACATGATTTTGGTCCTAACAATACATGGAAGTGTATTGGAAGTTACTAATCTTACCAGTTTGCACTTAGGGTAGCATTTCCCAAACTTAGGAATTTTCAGGAGTCTCTGGGAGATAATAACTTGTCAAGAGGAGTTTCAGAATTTAATGGAGCTTTTTGTTTTTATTTTTGGTGTCAGCTCTGTCTTTTGCCTTTACTGCTGTCCGTGTCCTCTGGATTCAGAGCAATCTCATTAATATACATTGTCTTAGTTCAGGCTGCTATAAAGAATACCATAGACTGGTGGCTTAAACAACAGACGCTTATTTCTTACAGTGCCAGAGGCTGGGAAGTCCTAGGTCAGGGTGCCGGCATGGAGAGTGTCTGGTGAGAGTCCTCTTCCTGGTTTGCAGACTGATGTCTTATTGCTGCATCCTCACATAGTGGAGAGGGGCAGGAAACAAGCCCTGTGGCCTCTCTTCATATAAGGCACTAATCTCATCGTGAGGGCTCTACCCTCATGACCCAATTATCTCTCAATGGTCCCATCTCCAGATGCCATCACACTGGGGATTAGATTTTCAATACATGAATTCTGGGGGAGCACAAACATTTAAATTCATAACATATGTTTAAGGTACGTCAGTATTCAGTTCTCCCTTCTGTCTGTCTCCAGTCTTGCATAGGGCACAAGTGATATGAGAACCAAATTACTAACCCAAGTGAAATGAACCACAGATTTTACAGTTGCTTTTGCTTTCATGGAGGCCTGGGCATCTTGGCATTCTTGTAGTTGTTGTAGTGATGCGAGGTGAGTTTAAGGACTGGCGATGCAGTAACATTGATTTTGAGTTGTGGAGAACTTTTCTATCCCCATTTTAGCTTTCCGATTTATTTTCTCATGCTTTCTCAAGGCTAGTTTTTACTGTGGATACAGACCCCTCCATATCTCTGCCAATATTAGTAACCTTTCTATTAAGCTTTTAGTCTTTTGAAAATAACCAATATCTCTATCTAAGTAGCTGCAGAGAATCTCTTGGTAAACAAAACCTTATTAAGGACCTTCTCTGGATCAGGTATTGGCAGAGCTATTTTCAGCATTCTATATGAACATGACAGATTTTATTCTTGTTGATACTTGAAAAGTGGAAACTTGAAGAAGCGTGTAATATCTAAATTTTGGTGATGCCGATTAAGAAATGTGTTTGCACCACTAATTCCAGACTCAATTCTTTCTCTCTCTGTATTCAGTTAAAAAACAAAAGGTCTTACAGTGCAGAGAGTTAATTTAACAGTTTAGAAAAAAAGACGTTATTAGTCACTGACACAGTTCCCCGAGGTTCAAAACAGCTGTAGGTTCTGGAAGGCTGGTTGAAATTAGAAGGTTGTGTAGTTTGTACAGTACATAATGGATGAGCAACTCAAGAATAGGAGGCATCAGATGCTGCATGGAAAGTTGAATGAAACTGAAGAAAGGAGAATCTGAGACATGAGCTCCTCATTCTTCACTAACCCTCACAGCTAAATACATTAGTCTGAGATACAACTTCTGGCAGGCTTGGGGTTTACTAATGTGCTGTCCCAGTTGCAGACCGTCTGAAAGCAAAGAACGACTCTTTATGAATGGGGCAGTTTGATTTAGCAGATGCTTAAGGAACCCAGACAAAAAGGCTTAGAGACTAGGAAACAAGCCATCGAAAATTAGCATTTTGCTTTTGATCAGTTCATTTCATAGCCTTCTATATCTTCTTTGTATTTTTCAAAAATCCTAGATTTAGAATTCTATAGTTTTTTTTGAAAATGTAAGATGCGACTTACTTTTCTCCTTTCTTTTTAGAAAGTTTTAAGGTAAAAATATATTAAATGTTTTAAATAGTATTATCAGTGTAGCTCTTTGCAAATATATGGGAATCAGGGTATTCATTCACAAACACATGCTTCCTCACACATGACCAAGTATTTCAAAAACATCTTTGCCTCCAAACAATGCACACCTTATATCTATATGCATTTTATATATGCATTTAAATACATATATAAATTAAATATGTATTATATATACATTTAAATATATCCATTTTATTTATTCCTTGTGATATTTTTTAAGATAAATAGAAATTTATATGTATGTATATTTTCTCTAGAAAGAATGACAGATATGTGGTTTTTACCATTTATGTTTTCATTGTATTTATTTTATAAAGTAAATGCAGTATGCTAAAGAATTACATGTTTTATTTTACTTGACTTGGTCTGCATACCATATTTGGCAAAATTGGTCAGTCTAATTTTTTTTTCTTTTACTCAAATGGCTACTTACCAAATAATGGAATTTTTCCTATCTTTCTTCTGTATATGGTTTTTAAACTTTTAAAAATATTTGTTTGTTAGAGAAGGGGAAAGACTGGGATGGGGAGGGACAGATGGAGAGGAAGAGAAAGAATTTAAGCAGACTCCATACCCAACACCAGGCCTGATGCAGGTCTCGATCTCACAACCTTGAGATCATGGCCTGAGCTGAAATCAGGAGTCAGACTCCTAACCAACTGAGCTACTCAGGTGCCTCTCCTGTTTGTGATTTTTAAAGCAAAATGTGTGACTTTAAAAAGGCATTTCCTGGAGCATCTCTCTGGCTCAGTTGGTTAAGTGTCTGCTTTCGGCTCAGGTCATGATTGAGGGTCCTGGCATCAAGCCCCGAGTTGGGTTCCTTGCTCTATGGAGAGCCTGCTTCTCCCTTTCCCTTTGCACCTCCCCCCGGTTCATGCTCATGTTCTATCTCTATCTCAAATAAATAAATCTTAAAAATATCTTAATAAAAGGTGTTTACTTTTGCCCTCTGAAATATATATCATTTATCATAATATATGACATTATGTGTGGGATATGAAGAACTAGATCTGTCCATTTGTGGAAATATGTCATAATATATGACATTATGTGTGGGATATGAAGAACTAGATCTGTCCATTTGTGGAAAATCAGTTTAAATCACAAGTCTCTTCTGGTGGTTACTTATGGACATTGTTTCCACATTACAAAGCCTAACAGAGAACTCTAAAGAGTGGGAGATCCATATGTCTTACTAAGTTCAGAGTTACTTTTCAATTTAAAATATTTTTTGTTTTTTAAGTCCTGTAATGATTATCTGTTTCTGTACTCCTCAAGTGAACACTGTATGGATTGATGAATTGAATTTTAGAAAGTTAGAATATAATATGTTGAAGGTTTGTGATATACCAGGATTGCTGTAGAGCTCTTTTTTATGTTGGAGGGATGGGTTGACAAACATTTACTGCATCTTAGCTATAGTTTTGGGTCTACATCATGAACTGAGAAAATGCTGAGAAGGACACAGACTCACAAGGGTTTTGTTGGGAAGTAAAAGTCTGGAATGCACAAAATGATGATAAGGAAGCAACATGTGAAATTTATGATGAAGTTCTAAGTTTAGGGAGAGTAGTTGGAGAAGTTCAGAAAGATAGAATAAAAAGGTCTGGAGATACCTTCATGAGAGAGAGGGAAAGAAACTAGTCTTTAAGAGTGGGTGCATTTTGTACTTGTGAGATGATGAAGGGAGGCCCTAGAGAACACCATGGAAGTTGCTTTAGTGGTCATGTTTGTTAAACACAGAGATATGTGTCATACATATGCTGTTTTTCAATAAATGAAAAGATAGGTTAGGTTACATTTGGAGTTCTGAATGATCTTCTGATATTGAATTTCCTCTGGCAGGGAAGTGGAGTGGGCAATTGATTGGAGATGTGGGTCAGTGGAAGAGAAGAATGAGATGTGGGTAACCTCAGTTTGGCTTTAAGGTCAAGGTAGTTGGGTATACGTGATGAAGAGGAAAAGCAGATGGCAGTGTGATGATGTTAGTGGTGAGGGGACATGGAACAGAGACAGTGGTTTCTGATTTGAACATTCTAACTATAAGGTCTATGTAACATTTCTGATGTCCAGGGGCAGTTGGTTACAAAGATTTGGAATTCAAAGGAGAGATCCAGAGATTACTAGGGAGAGGGTATGAAATTATAAGATAAAAGGCTTAGAAAGAACCTTGGGGAGTAATAGCTGAAGAGCAAAAAACAGCTCAAGAAGCCAGTGCAGGAGATTGAAATAGGATGGTGAATGAAAGAGGAGATGAAATTGCCACGTTTGTGACCTTTACCACATTTACCTTATTGCCCTGCACTATTAAGACTCTTTTTTAATTTAAAAATTTGTTCTTTTCCATTTTTAATGTGTTTTTTTGTTTGTTTATTATAGTTGGAAACTGTGGAATTGGTGAACATAATTCCCCCAATCCCACCTATAAGTCCTAGATTTGGGGAAATCCAAAATATTTCTTTAGTGGTTACTCCAGACATTGCAAATGGAGAAATTGGCTTCATTAGCAATCTTCCCATTATTTTACATGAACCAGAAGATTCTGCTGCTGAAGTGGTAAGTAGGCTTTTTCTCATTGACGGGGCCTGATGAGGGTCTGAGGTAATGCAAAGACACTATTCTTTTTTGTATAGTTAAC
Organism: Vulpes lagopus; assembly: GCF_018345385.1. Taxonomy (NCBI): domain Eukaryota; kingdom Metazoa; phylum Chordata; class Mammalia; order Carnivora; family Canidae; genus Vulpes; species Vulpes lagopus. Next base: position 78,261,145 of record NC_054827.1, on the reverse strand, counting down.
ATACAGAATGAACAGATCTTAAAAAGCTTCACCATTTACAGCAAGTCTTCAACATATCATTTGATACAAGTAACCGATAAGTATATGATTCATCATCTTTTACCATATTTGTTAGAGTAAAATTAGAATTAATTGCTCATGGCCACAATTGGGTATTTTGATGTGGATGCTTTTAGATAGTGCTATGACATTTGCCAGAGTGATAGCCAAATACACACACACACACACACACACACACACACACACACACACTTTTATTGGCTAAGTCACATGTATTGCAGGTATCCTTGACCTATTCCATTTATTAGTATTCCTCATGCTTGTCTTAGGCAGGACTAGGGTGACTGCTTTGGGTACTGTAATTGGTGGTGGAAGTGATGGTGGTAAAGTTGTGGAATGCCAAATCTGAGGAATATTATATTATATGGAATTATATATATGGGTTGTATATATGGGTTAATTATATATATGGGTTAATTTTTGTGTGCATGCACACCCACACACACACAAGCATACTTACATATGTAGCACCCCTACCTGTCCCCTACCCTGATTGAATTTTCCTGCCATCTATCTAGGGATGGCTCTACTTTCAGCTTTACCATTACCTGTGTCATGGTCTATCCCTGAAACCTTCTCTAAGATTCTCGTAACTTAGATTTGATTTAAAGCGGGTTGGAGTTCTGATCAAAAAAGAGAATTGCTTTTGTTATGAAAGTCTCACGTCAAAATATAGTGTCCACGGCTTCCTTTGTTTTTATATTTGATTCTGTAAATTGGCAGAGCAGCTTATTTTTCAAGATGGCTGTGATTCTTTTGTATTTTTTGTTAATATGTTGTTTCTAAAAACTAAAAAACTAAAAACATTTAGAGAGTAAATTGCTTTTATCTGCTGTCAGTTTGCCATTTCATATTTTTCCCTTGAGGGAGATTAGTTTTGAGGGAAAGTTTTGGGCTCTGTGAAACTGTGTTCTTCCCCTCTGGGAAACAAAAAGGGTAGAAATTTCCCTCAGTTATCTTTCTCTCTGTCCAATCCATAGCCCAGACTACACGCACTCCCTCAGGGTGATTTAAGGGCTCAGCCCTCTGTTATTTTTTTTTGTCTTCCCTAAGTATCTTATTTTGCTCACTACTCTCTAGCACTAGCCATTGCTAGTCAAATTAACAGGATGGTTAGTGAGGAAAATATCTTCCATTTTTCACGATGGGTTGTGTTAAAAAAGCAAAGAACAAAGAAGATATATTTTTAGGGGCTTAAAAAGAATAGTATAGCTACCATGAAGTATTCATTTATATTCTTTATTTGAAAAAAACTTTATCATTATCTTCAATGATTCTTTTATTTTATGTATTTGAAATGTACTGCACTTAGGTAAAACTACCAAATATAATTTGTTTCAGAATTATTATAATAGCTGTCATTTATTTAGCTCATACAGTGGAGAGGCACTCTAATCCTCCCCACAAACTTGCAAAATAGGGAAGCCCTAGCTTCATTTCACTTGAGGAGATTGAGGTCAGAGAGGTTAAGTAACTTGCCCAAGGTAACCCAGAACTATGATTGAGTATCTGATTTTGTTTCTACTGCATTTTTTGTATTGGTCACAAACATTTCTTTTTCTTATTCTTATTTATATTATTATTATATTCTTATTCTTGCCTTCATCACTTTAGGATGGATTTTTTTCTAATTTTCTAGTTTTAATTACAAAAGTTTATATTGTGATATTACATTAATTCCTTTTTCGGAGAAACTCTAATGGAAATTTAGTATTTAGCCAACATGTTCTATGTTTTTCATGATTCTTTGGGTTTTAAAATATTCTTTTTATTAAGACAAATAACAGGTTAGGGATATTTTTGGGTAGGGGCAGTTTCACAGATAAATTTGGTTAGCAAAAACTAATAAAAATTGTTTTATCTAAAATTATTTTTATGCTTAAAGAGAAGGCAGGTCCAGTTGTATCTTAATGCCATTTAATGGTTGGCTTCTCTGCAGAATACATATATATTCGTATAACATGTGCATGTACTAACTGAAAAACTTACATAAATTTGTTAGCATATATTTTAGAAGAAATTGTTTCATTCTTTTTTTTATAAGGTATACATTCCTTTACATCGGGATGGAACTGATGGCCAGGCTACTGTCTATTGGAGTTTAAAACCCTCTGGCTTTAATTCAAAAGCAGTGACCCTGGATGATATAGGTCCCTTTAATGGCTCTGTTGTGTTTTTTTCTGGACAAAGTGACACAACAATCAACATTACTGTCAAAGCTGATGACACACCAGAAATGAATGAGACGGTAACACTTTCTCTAGACAGGTAATAACCCGTTTAGATTATGTTTATTTAGTAACATGTGTATATTATATGTTTGAGTCCTCTGAAATAATTTTGTTTTTTGTTTTAATTCTTTCCTCCACATAAAGTAAAGAGAAAAAACTAAGTAGGTAGCATTTTCTGGGCTTCTGACTTTTCTGTTTTTTTGTTGATGGCTCTGGTTAGACTGTGAGTATTATAACGTAGTGAGCTTTTACCCTGCTATTCATTTTGGGGAAATATTACACACAGAATTTTTGGAAGGTATCAGATATAACATAAGCATAGTTAATAAGTTGCTATATTAAAAGAGTAGGCAGCAACAAATCCAAAATGTTAGGTTAAGTAGACAGCTCTGCCTCCTTCGTTTTCAACAGGGAGAGGACTAGAGCTTTTTTGAGTGAGTAAAAAGAAAGCATTAATCTTCATATAATGAAATTCTTGATTTCACATAGAATTTGAACACTAAATAATACGTATTTTTCAAAGAATCAAAAATACAAATTTAAGAGGTATTTTTCAGTAATAATAAGGATTTACTTAAGATTTCTCAGTGGGTAATTTATATTAGGAAAATATTACAGTCTCTCAAAGAGAGATTTTTTTTCAGTAATTCAGAAAATCTCCAAAAATGAAAAAAGTTCTTTTTCTAACTGATGTCAGTTAATTAAAAAAAAAAAATCAAAACCAAGCTTATCAGCTACAGTTTCCTATATTAAAGTTGATATATATTAGAGAAGTTTAGTGTGACTGGAGGGCTTTGCAAAGTTCATATTTTGTAAACAATAAAAATCACACATAAATTCAGCTGGCATTATATTATACTACATTAATGAGGACATAATCATTTTATGGAACCTCCTGATCCTCTCTATATTCTACTAGTAGGTTTTTCTTTGTAGGTATTTTGTGCAAACACCTTCTATAACCCTGATAATTAGCTGTTCTTTATTTTTATGTCAAAGAAAAATATAGAATGTAGGGAGCAAATCTAATAAATGTCAGCTGTGCAGTTTGTTGGTTTTCATAAGCGCATTCTATCTACTTCCCTTTTTACATAAAAAGTAAAACAAAACAACAAATCATATAAACAAAAATTAAAAAGCAAAAACCGAATATAGCAGATACACTGTCTAAATGAGTTATGCTTTTAATATGTGTGTCATATTAAATCTTAAAGAAAGGTATTTCAAATGATTTTTAAACATCAGTGAAATGTAATATAAATGAAAACTGAAAATTATCGTTTTTTCATTTACATCCTTTTTCCTTTTAGTTAGGTTTGAGTACTCATTAAATCAATGGGCAGTCGTCAAAAAAAAAAAGTAAAAAGTAAACAGTATTTATAAACCAAAGATATAGCAATTCATAAAAATTCTTAGCTCAGTTTCTGCTTTGGCTAAGAGTTTAAAGAATGATTTAAATTTCACCTTCGAAAGTTTATAGTAAGTAAATTTTAAAAATATTTTTTCTAAACAGTCATTTTTTAAACTTGATCATATAAACCTTTATATTAATTAAATATAATTTTTAAGTGTTTATTTCCTTCTCTCCTATGGACAAAAACAGTACAAAAGGAAGTATAAATCATGGGGTAGAGTATTTTGGAAATTATTGGTTACACTCTTTTCAAATACAGGAAATTCATTCAATTTTATATTAAAATGTTTTAATTCAATTAGTAATAGTGCTTACTTATATTATCTCAATTGTGCATGAGTAATGAGCAAGTAACGTTTGAGTGTTCTAAGACATATTTAATTAAGTAAATGTGAGAATAAAATCTATGATTTAAAATTATATTTTATCTAAACCTCCATCTCAATTTTGCAAATTTTTAACAAAACTAAAATGAAAGAATGAATGGTAGTAAGTGTTATTACAATGTTATGATATAATAATGCAACAAAAATAACATTTTATTGTGGTACATTATACACTCTCTAAAGTCAAATTCAAATGCAAATTCTCTGTATTTAGTAGGGATAAAAGTTGCTCTGGATTTAAAGTTTATTATGCTTTCAGAATCATAACAGTTAAAAATATTTTACTGGTTAGTTTTCTCCAAATCAGAAAAAATTTCACCATGCCAGTTTATTTCAGAAAAATTTATATATATATGTAGTATATAACTTCATATTTATAAATAGTATTATTTGACTTTAAAAATGAAGCACTAGGGTTGTGCATGTTGTCATGTGTTTTTCAAGGCTATTTGAAAATGAAATACATTGGGGATTTGGAAAAGCATTTAGATTTCCTGATAGGAAGTTCTATTTAAGTAATATTTGTCAAAGTTAAAAGATAAAATGCTATCTATGGCTTCTTAAATGTATTTCTATGTAAATGATGAAAGGTATGTATTTCTTTGCTTCTAGAGTTTTTTATTTTTTCAAAGAACAACTGGCTTTAGATCTGAGGATGAAGATTTTTGTTTTTTTAAAAACCTCATTAAAGCTACTAAGTAATTATAAGTCAAGCTGAATGAGATTTGCTCAGCTGCTGTGGCTTGTGAGCATGCACAGTGCTTGGCAGGCCCCAGCGCCTTGGAGCAGGCCTGGAAAGGAATGTCTTCAATGGGTGTTGACATGCTGGCTGGCCATGGGGTCATCTTCCCTAAGTGGGAACTGCTGAACCTCTTGCTAGCATTTGTCAATAGCAAAGAATCCAGTGTGCACAGTTCCCATAAAGTGAACATTACTAGCCTGTGGGGGGAAAAATGAAAGGCTTTCTTTAGCTTATTTTTAAAGCTCGTTCACATTTCTAGCAGTATTAGTGAGATTTTGGCAAATGGTGTCTCTGTCTCCTTTTTTCCCCTCCCACACTTCTTTCTGTATTGACAGGGTAGAAACAGAAAGGTTTGTCGTGTATTTTGGGTAAGTGGACAAAATAATGCCTTGTTTTGGGTTATTCGACCTTTTGCTTTTCAAGCCATTGTTTTGGACAAGGCTGCGGTTCTGCATGACCACAGGTCTTGAGAAATTTTGCTTGATGCCTGTGCATGCTTTGTGTGCTTTCATTTTCTAATGGTAAGGGAAGCGTGTATGAAATATGGGTATATTTACTATGAAAATCACATGACTGCATTAACAGTATAACAAATAACTGTCCTATTATTTGAACTGTCTCTTCTGTGGTCATGAGTATGCTAGGTGTTGGTTGTCAGATTTCCAAAAGTAGCAGAGGATGCTAATTCTGATTCTGTATTACATAGGAAGTGAGCTGTCTTTTCTACATATTAATTGTGGTTTCATTGTAATTTTGAGGTCTGATCATGAATACTTTGTAGTTCAACAGAAAGTGACATTTTGGAAGATTTAGAGCAGATTGCAGAATTGAGAATTCTCGAAGAGTATGCTGGCTTTTATACTCCCAGAGCTCTGTGTCCCAGTCTCTTTGATCATTCTAATTATACACTGAGCATAAAAACTAGAAATAATAAAAAATTCTTGTTTTAAATACGTTCTTTTGAGAGATGTATAGGAGTTGTTTAACAAGTCATGCATCTCAGATCCATTCTATTCCATTTTTTTGTTTATGTCCTATATTTTCTTTTATAATAACAAAAGATAATGAGGTTAAAATTGAGATGAATAGAATCCTATGAAAGGTCACAAAATATTTCTAAAATATAATCGTAATTTCATTTATTTTTGATTAGTGTGGTTTGCTTTAGTCCATACAGTTATCCAACTTTTATTTAGTTAGTATAATCTTATGTCCGGTTTTTTTTTTTAAATTCAAGTGCATATAAAATTAAAATGATTTTATTTAAATGTATTTTCTAACTACATATCACAAATTAAATTTTCCTAAAACTGTAAAAAAAACTGTAGATTTAGTACTTTATAAAAATATATTTACAGCCTTTGATTACTTATTTTTTGGTGTAGCTAGACAATAGTTTTGGTGTATTTTTGGTGTACTATGACAATATTTGATTTCAGTCAAATATGAAAAATATAATGGATTCAGAAATAAAAGTTCTTCCATAAATATTTTGAGTAAAAAGTATTGTGATCTTAGGTAATTTTAATACACTTACATTCAGTTTAAGTTTTAACTCCTAATAACCTTCATATTCATTATCTGGAAGTGTTGTAAATATTGTAGATAAGGCTACAGAATTCAGTAGTAAGATTATAGGTGGCAGGTCCCTTTCTTTTCCTTCTGACTTCTCCAGGGTCAATGTGGAAAATCAAGTGCTAAAATCTGGATATACTAGCCGTGACCTAATTATATTGGAAAATGATGACCCTGGGGGAGTTTTTGAATTTTCTCATACATCCAGAGGACCCTATGTTATAAAAGTAAGTATGAAAGAAACTTCAATCCATTCTATAATCACAACTTCAGAAGAACAATCTTGAAGGACTTGAACTTTCATGGATTTTTTTTTTTTTTTTTTTTAAGGAAGGGGAATCTGTAGAGCTCCACATCACCCGATCCAGGGGAGCTCTGGTTAAGCAGTTTCTTCACTACCGAGTAGAGCCGAGAGATAGCAATGAGTTCTATGGAAACACAGGGGTGCTAGAATTTAAACCTGGAGAACGGGAGATTGTAATCACATTGCTAACAAGATTGGATGGGATACCAGAGGTATAGGATTTTATTTTTTTCTTGTGCTTTTGTGGAATGCTAACAATATCTAGTTTATTATGAATATGATATTTTGAACATTGACAAGGAGATACAGGACTAAGAAAGGATTGAGAAGTACTTATGTTTGCAGAAGAAAAAAAACTTAAAAAACAAAGTAAGATTCATTCAACTTTGAATTACATATGTTTGTCCTACATAAAGAAATAACAAACGATCTGAAATGTGTATGATCAGTTTTCATCTTCTTTAAGCTTTGTTTATGTTCAGCCTTATACTAATGTAACCTGTTGGAACTTTTAATGATATGGGTCTGAACTGAGGTTTTTCTGTAAAATCACTGTTTAAAAAGAAATCAACTTAATTTTTTTTTCAACTTAAGTTTTATATTAATGGAACACATACTGCTCTATTGTGTTTGCACCCCAGTACGTAGGTAGCTTTTTCAGTTAATTTTTATTTATTTTTATTAGTTTAAATGACTAGATCATCAATGTAAGGTCTAGTCTTCTTACTATTTTAGTATAGTATCACGGCTTATCTTTTCCCTTTTTGGATAATATATATTTTTATATCTGATGTCTCCCTGAATTGAGGAGAACGTTAAACAATGTTTTTAGAAATTATATCAATTCTTTTGTTTTTTCAGTGAGTGGGATATTTCTGAAAAATAGTATTAATATTCTTGAATAGATATATTTTTATTTGCTTTGAAATAACTTTATATTTTTCCTAATTTGACATGTTCATTTTAGTTGGATGAGCACTATTGGGTGGTCCTTAGCAGCCATGGTGAACGGGAAAGCAAGTTGGGAAGTGCTACAATTGTCAACATAACAATTCTGAAAAATGATGATCCTCATGGGATTATAGAATTTGTTTCTGATGATCTAATTGTTATGATAAATGAAACTAAAGGAGACGATACCTATAGTGGTAATTGATTCTGCTTCTTATATTCTAGTACTGTTTACTGAAGGGGAAATAAATCATCTTTTAGTTTATTTCTTTAGAAAATAGTTATTTTTAGTTGTTTATCTGCCTTAAAAATTACATGTAGTATAGATACCGGCATTTTTAAAAAATCATGTAGGATTGCTATTTTTATTTCTTACATCAGTATTGTGATGACAACTGATGTTTTGGGTATATTTTTATTTCAATTTAATTATATGTGATAGAATTCAGACACTGAAGAATGAGTTGAGTCAAATAGGAAAGACTTTGAAACTGAGAATTATTGCTAGGGAAATATTGCAGTGGCCTGAAATAAGAAGGTGCTTATTTTTAGAGCATTGTCTGTTTAGGTAAGAAAATTGCTTTTGACTGTGCAACTTCCTCTAGCTGCTTTTAGCAAATATCCTTGTAGAACTTTGTCATGGATGTACCTAATTAATTACCATTTTGTTCCCTGTGCAGAATGATTTTTAAAACCCCAAACTGTGATAGAAAAGACCAAGTCCATTTATTTTATAAATTTTTATACCTACAGAAAGAAGACTAGGTTACTACATTTAGATATATACCTTGAGGCTGTCTAGGTAAATGATTGACTTTTATTAAAAAGAGGTCTTATTTTTACTTTTGTTTTTTTGAGCAGTTTCTTTACTCATTTTAAAATTGTTAACTATTCATATATGTTATGTACATTTGTTTTTCACAGCTGTTTATGATGTAATAAGAAATCGAGGCACCTTTGGTAATGTTAGTGTATCATGGGTGGTTAGTCCAGACTTTACACGAGATGTATTTCCTGTCCAAGGGACTATTTTCTTTGGAGATCATGAATTTTCAAAAAATATCACCATTTATTCCCTTCCAGATGAGGTAAATGTTGCTTATGTAACTCTCTTTATTTGTTGTCATTGCTTAATAATTATTTTTTATTTAATAATTAGACATCTGGCAATATATTTTGTCATGAAAATAGATGATAAAGAATGCAGGTATGAAAATGTCTAAATAGAAGCCAGAAGAGAAATATTTTTGGTTTCCCTGATGGCATCTTTAACTCTTAGAACTCACAGTTATCAGTGACACTGTGTAGGTGCTAAATATCAGGGATTCAAGTTGAGGTTAAGTGCTCCACTTGCACTTCAAGCCTTTGAAGATAAGGGTACCATCTACCAAGCATTCTGTTGGTGCATTCTCACCAGATGGATCATGGATCCAGGGTGGTGCTCATCTTATTGGTAATAAAGAGAAAGAACTTAATTACAACAGGGATGGACTTTTCTAAGTGGAGCTATACTTTAACGGTCACAGAAACCTGCCTCCTTTCCCTCAGGCTTGTTCATTGAGACACAAAATTCCAACACTTCCATTTTATTTTATCTTATTTTTTTATATTTTGTTTATTTATTTATGAGAAACACAGAGAGGTAGAGACATAGGCAGAGGGAGCAGCAGGCTCCCCATTAGGAGCCCAATGTAGGACTCAATCCTCTGACCCGGGATCACAGCCTGAGCCAAAGGCAGACTCTCAACCACTGAGCCACCCAGACCTCCCCCAACACTCTTCATTTTAGGCTGCAGAAAATACCAGCTTACGTGGATAGAATGAAAGAGAAACAATGTCCACCCAGAGATTTCTATAGGCTCAGAGAATGGTGGGGAATCTCATCTTTGTAGGACATGGGAATAAGGCCTTTATGGGTAAAGCTTCAGTAAGGTTTATTAAGAGATCTTTGAGAGCTAGCTGAGCTTTTGTTACTATTACGACCTCTTCTAAATGCACCAGAAAGTTATTTTTCTGTGTTTTTTTTCTTGTAAACAACATATCTCATCTTTTTACAGAAATAATGTGACCTATGTAGTATTTATATTTTTAGCTTATATAAGGCAAAATATCTCTATTTCCATTAAATTTTTTGAGGAGTCCCAATAAAGTGGCTTTTTGTATGATATGCATATTAAAATGGTATTTTTGGGTCTGAGTCCTACTTGAATCAGAAATGGCAGTGAACATTAGTACTGTCATTAATAGAGTTTTTTTAAAGATAAATAATTTAGGAAAATATGATAGAATTATTTGTACAAATCACCTAACTTAAAACATGTGTAACATTTTCCAAGATTCCAGAAGAAATGGAGGAATTTACCATTACTCTACTTAATGCCACTGGAGGAGCTAAAATAGGAAATAAAACTACTGCAATTCTAAGGATTAGAAGAAATGATGATCCCATTTATTTTGCAGGTGGTATTGCTATCTTTTTTGAGTGAGTTTACATCTTTTCAAACAGTAGATATGTTTTTGATGGCTTTTTAATTTTATTTTTTAATTTTATTTTATTTTTAAGGTTTTATTTATTTCTGAGACAGAGAGAGCAAGAGCACACAAGCAGGGGGAGCAGCAGGCAGAGGGAGAGGGAGATAGTGGGAGGTGCAGGCTCCCTTCTGAGAAAGGAGCCCCTGATGTGAGTCTCGATCCCAGGAAGCAGACGCTCAACCAACTGAGCAGCCCAGGCATCCCTTGATCACTTTATTAACTGAACATTTTCAATAAAGCACAATTGAAGCTTGTTTAAGTATAATTTCATGATTTGCGTGGATGCTCATTATTCAATCTGTTTGATGTTTTATGAAATGTTTTTAAAGGTCTTCTGAAGGAAAAATAAAATAAAACAAGTACTGTTGTTAGCTTTGTTCTCCCTCTGCCTTCAAATTTCAAGGGATTTCTTTTGTGTTTGTGCAAGAAAGGTTACTCTTCCTTGAAGCTTCTTCCAGTACACAATGTAGCCAGTTGAGGGTCTGGGTATACCTAACAGATGCTCACTTAATACCTCATCTCTTTTGGATATGTAAATTAAGGCTTCCCTATTTGCATTTTAATTCTTTCTTTAGAACTCTCTTTGCCACCTGAGACATTTCTTAGTTTTTCTTTTAATTACAGTATAGTTAACATGCAGTGTTTTATTAGTTTTAGGTGTATAGTATACTGTTTGGGTACTTCCATACAATACCTGTTGCTCATCACAAGTGCACTCCTAATCCCCATCACCTATTTCATCCACTACCCTACCCACCTCCCCTCTGGTGACCATTGGTTAGGTCTCTGTAGGTGATTTATTTTGGTTTTCTTTGTGAGCTTAATTGGTACCTAATTCTTTCTTTTTTTTAAAAAAAAAGATTTTATTTATCCATTTATTTGACAGAGAGAGTGAGTGTGCACAAACGGGGAACAGCAGAGAGAGAGAGAGGGAGAAGTAGGCTCTCCAATGAGCAGGGAGCCCAACACATTGCTCAGCTCCAGAACCCTGGGTTGAGGGCAGATGCTTAGCTGACTGAGCCACTCAGGTGCCCTGGTGTCTAATTCTTTATTAAGCCCTTTTTTGTAAGCCCTTTTTACAATTGTAGGAATCTTTTAGAGCTCTTGAATTTTATGGATTCATATTCTTAACCTTCAGTTAACATGTACATAATGAACTAGTCCCGTATTCAGCCTTCTGCTAACTGCTGTGGCAAAAATAAAACATAAGGTACCTGGGCTTATTCTCAAGGAAGTTACAGTCTAAATTTGGAAATGAGGCATATGAAACAGTAGACCAAGGATTTCAGATAGCACCTAATTTGCTGACAAATTAGGAGTTGAAGACCATGGATTTTGTAGGAATTAAGGCAAGGGGAGTGTGATTGACTAGAAGTAATCAGAGGAGGCTTCATGGAGGATTTGGCACCAGAGCTCAATCTTTAAGCAAAGACACAATGGAGAATATTTCTTGTGTGGGCAGGGAGAAACATCAAGTGATAGGAAAATATGTAGATAGAAAAGCTCACATGTTCCTTCTTCATCAATATTTCAGAACCTCGTGTGGTGAGAGTTCAGGAAGGTGAGACTGCCAACTTTACAGTTCTCAGAAATGGATCTGTTGATGTTGCCTGCACCGTCCAATATGCTACCATGGACGGGAAGGCGACCGCAAGAGATGGAGACTTTGTTCCCATTGAAAAAGGAGAAGCCCTTGTTTTTGCGGTTGGAAGTAGAAAGCAGAGGATATCTGTATTCATTAATGAAGATAACATTCCAGAAACAGATGAGCCCTTTTATATAATCCTCTTTAATTCAACAGGTAAATAAATGATATTTTTATGGCAGATTTATTCTTTCAGTGCTTTTTTTTTTTATTAAGTATGTAACTGTCATCTGTGACTGTTCAAGAGCAGAATGTGTTCTTGAGGGAAAGAGTGAAGAATATATGTGTTGAATCTTCATGTACCTGGTACACTCTGTGGCATTATTTGAAATCTTTTTTCACAATGGAGCATGGAGAAGAGTATGATATTATATAAGGAATAGGAATCTTCTAGCTAAAGCTACCCTGAGCCTTGTTTAGTAACCCAAGGGCCTAGGGCATCAGTATTGTGAAGCCTGTGCCCTTCGAGCATGGTACGGGGCTTACTGTCTGGGAAGCTGCATTCTGTAGAAGGCTGAACGCAATGGGCTGTTTGATAATTCTCTGGAGCCACAGCCCTAATGTATGATAATTTGCAAGGGGGAAAAAGACAGACTCTTTCTTTTTGTCCGTACTATAAATGAAGCACGGTGTTTGGACCTCAGTATTTGGGTCCTGAGAATACTTTGACCCGACTTTTAGTAAATTGGAGGCGCTGTAGCTTGTTTTTATATTAATTCTTTTAAGTGTACAAAGAACTATTTTTTTCTGAACCTTTTGAGAGTAAACTGAAGACACAATATCCCATCACCTCTGAATACATTAGTGCATTTTTCTACAAAGACATTCTCTCACATAACCACAGCATAATCATTAATATCAGGAAGTTAACTTTAATATGGTCATTGGCTCAGATCCCATTCAGATTTCTCCAATTGTCCCAATCATGTCCTTTCTAGTAAAATTATGCTTTGAATTTAGTTGTGATGACTCTTTAATCTCTTCAGTTGGAGTAGTTCCTCAGTCTTTCCTTATGACCTTTATAATATGGAAATTGCAGGCTATTTTTTTGAACATCACCCATTTTGGGTCTGTTTGATATTCCCCCATTATTAATAGTCTCAGGTTTTGTATTGTTGATGCAAATTCCAGAGAAGCGATTCTCTGTTCTTACCATCTCTTCAGTTGACACATGATTTCGTTTTTTCCCTTTATTGCAGTGTTTATTTTGACTACAATATAGATGGTGGCTGCCAGGCTTCTCTACTGTATTTTTTTTCTTTTTCTTTTTTAAACTAATAAATATTTTGTGGGGGAGATACTTTATGTAAAAATCCTATAACTCATCAAACTTTCACCCTTTATCAGTGTGGACTCAGGATTTCTATTTAATGCAGCGGGTTATATTTCACTATCACTGTTTGTTTTGGTGGTCAAATTTTCCCAGATTTGGCTAGTGGTAGCCTGCCTGAGATGACTTTTTTGTGTTTTTGACATGTCCCTATTATCCTGTGAGCATTTTCTTACTTCCTGGCACAGCAAGCTGTTCCAAACTCATACTTTTCCTGTCACAACCCTGAAATTAGTCATTTTTCCAAGAAGCACTGGTTCCTGTTAGTGAAGAATGTTATTTAGAAACCAGAATCTGGTGCTCGCTGGGCTGATTGTTGCTGAGCTTACGCTCCTCCTGGGCCTTTAGGGTGACATAGAGTGGGAATATTTTTATGTATGTATTTCCATATATATACATGTACATGTTTACATCTGCAGTTCTATGTCCAACTGTGTGTATTGAAAACCATTACTTCACAACAGCATTTCTATCTGTGCCTAGGGTTTGCTCTAGCTTTCTTTCAATATTTGTCCCTTCCTTCTCTGACAGTATGAAATTCAGCCCCCTTTATTTTTCATTTATTTACTTCTTTGATCAATTCCCCCATATCCACTTTCCCATTGCTTCTTTTACCCTCCTGCCACAGTGAGGTTGCCTTTCTTATCCCGCTAGGGTTCTAGCTTACTGCTCTAGAATCTTCCCACCGCCACGTGGATGGATGCCTTTGCCCTCTGCTCAGAGTCCAACATCCAACACTAAGGTTTCCTCGAGTGGAGGTGCCCTCTTTCTCCCACCTTATGCTAGGTCACTGTTATGCCACAATAATCCACCGTTCGTATGAATGCCTGGCTTGTGCTTTACCTTATACCTTTTTTTTTTTTTTTTACCTTGTACCTTTTGGATTGAAATGTTCAGAAAGAAGAAAGAGATCATTTAATTTGTGTTTGTGCTGTAATTCTCTACCATTTTCCTTGTCTTTATCTCTCGTCAGTTGTGTCTCTCTTCCTATTTCCTGTTTTTCTTTTCTCATTTTCACACAGCTTAGTATAAAAATCAAAAAAGTAAAAAATAGAAACTGTCATCTTATGAGGAAAATTTTAACCTTGTAGAATGCTGGCCACAAAAGAAGTTTTGTATTTGCAGAAAAACCAGTTAGGCCTTATGTAGATGAACAAACATTTTGACGAATTCAGTCATTGTCCTAGAATTAATTAATTAATTAATTATTTTTTTTCCCTAGAATTTAAATGAAATAAATTGCTACAGGTAAAAATAACTTTAGTGACGTAAAAATGAAAAACAGATAGTTTTGCTGTCATATATAGAAAGTGGATGAAGAAATGCCGTGGTCTTAATACAATTTGTTGTAGGAATAAGTTCTTGATTCCATTTATTACTTTGGTGTCTTTCTGGGCAAAATTATTGTATCCTAAGCATCCCTTTAAGCCCAGAATGTCACTAGGCTTTTACTGTTATCAGGAAAAAAATGTCACTGTGATTAAAATAGTGGATCAGAACATCCCAAACCTCTTATAAAGATAATGGAAAATGACTGTGCAAGGAGAGGATTGGAATTTACTTTGTAAAATGTATCATTGGGGAAATATATATTTGTTATTAGAAGAGAAAGGTGTCACTGGATGACTAGCCTGAAGTACACTGCCACTGCATTTGTCTCCAGTGTTTTTCCACGTGGTGACAACTGAGGATCTAATGACGTCAGCTATGAAGACTTGAATGACATAATTTGTGCTTTTACATCCCTTTCTAGTTCTTTCTCTTCCACTTTTCTCTCCTCTTTCATGACATCAAAACATTGAGGGTCTGAGAGGATCAATGGTGGGAGGGCTGGAGGTGGCAACTCCAATGTGACATCATGCTGGCAGTGGATATTTGTGCCTGATGTTTACTGTTCACAATATATATCCAGAGATTTAATTATTGGGTCAGAGGATATGGCCATTCTCAGAGCCCTTGTTAAATATTGTCAGTTCTCCCTGTGGAGATACAGAATGAGTTTTTCGTACCACCTCTGATATGTTGCATGACAAATGCACATGATAGCAGAACCCTGACAAAGTGAGATTTCATTATTTTTATTTTTCTTAGATTTTATGATACAGTTTTTTTTTTATCACTCTATATTGTTAGCCTTTTCTATACAATGATTTACGGTCACTTTTTGTGTATTTTTCTCTTTTCATTGGCTACTTATCAAGTAAGTCAGTACAGTTGTATATTTATATAATTTATTTTTAATATGCTGGGTTGCTACATATAATAATTTATATGATTCTATAATTTTAGTTTTAAGTGTTTCCCTATTCTAATTTTGAAAGTTTTATTTCTTTCAGTTCAGCTAACATTCATAAATAACTTTTGTGAGGGTGCCTGGGTAGCTCAGTGGCTTAAGCATCTGCCTTCAGCTCAGGTCACATGATCTGAGTGTCCTGGGATGGAGCCCTGCATCAGGCTCCCTGCTTAGGGGTGTGTGTGTGTGTGTGTGTGTGTGTGTGTGTGTGTGTCTGCCTGCTTCTCCCTTTGTCCCTCCCCTTGCTCGTGCCCTTTCCCTGTCTCCCTCTCCATCTCTCAAATAAATAAATAAATATCTTTTTGAAAAGTAACTTTTGTGTACAAATTATGGAGCTCTACTCTGCTAGAACATAAAAATTTTTTAACAAGCATCTATTCAAGAATCCACAGTAAAATTATGTGGGCGTGTGTACTAAATACAATAATTGCTACGATAGAATGACAAAATAGGAAGTGCTGTGGGAACACAGTGGAGGTGTTCTTACCTTAACTTTGGAATTCAAGAAGAATTCCTGGAATATGCGTTGCTTGAGCTGCTCCTGAAAGCTAACACGTGTTGCCTTTCCCGTCGCCCGCTCCCCGCCCTGCCGGGCCGAGTGGGGCCGGTGGCGTCAAGCCGCGCCCCCCCCTCCCCCCCCGAGGGACCCCGAGGCTTCAGGGGCCGGGCCTCCGGCGCAGCGCCACGTCAGGTACCGCGACGGCTCTGTGAGGCCGAGGCCGCGGCCGTGGCGCTGGGCGGCGGGGGGGCGGGGCCGGGCCGGGCCGAGGCCGCTCACGGGCCGCCGCGACGCCATCGCGGGGCAGGAGGGCCAGGTGCGCTGGGTTCTTCACGCCCTTTTGGACGGCGATCTGCCGAGGTTTCAGCCGCTGCCCTTGAAGATCTCAGAGAGGCCTTTAAAGTAAGACTGCAAATGGCGTGTGTATTTACCATGAACCGGATGAACTCCCAGAGCAGTGGTTTCACTCAGCGCAGGCGGATGGCTCTTGGGATCGTCATTCTCCTCCTTGTTGATGTGACATGGGTCGCTTCCTCAGAACTTACTTCGTATGTTTTTACTCAGTACGACAAGCCATTCTTCAGCACCTTTGCAAAAACACCTATGTTTGTTCTATACCTTTTGGGCTTTATTATTTGGAAGCCATGGAGACAGCAGTGTACAAGAGGATTTCGAGGAAAGCATGCTGCTTTTTTTTGCAGATGCTGAAGGTTACTTTGCTGCTTGCACAACAGATACGACTATGAATAGTTCCTTGAGTGAACCTCTGTATGTTCCTGTGAAATTTCATGATATTCCAAGTGAAAAACCTGAGAACACAAACATTGATGCTGAAAAAACTCCCAAAAAGTCTCGTGTAAGGTTCAGTAATATCATGGAGATTCGGCAGCATTGGAAGCTAAGTTGTCTCGCATGTCATATCCTACTGTGAAAGAACAAGAATCCTTACTCAAAACTGTGGGGAAACTTACTACAACTCAAGTAGCAAAAATTAGCTTTTTTTCTTTTTGCTTTGTGTGGTTTCTGGCAAATTTGTCATATCAAGAAGCACTTTCAGACACACAGGTTGCTATAGTTAATATTTTGTCCTCAACTTCTGGACTTTTTACCTTAATTCTTGCTGCAGTGTTTCCAAGTAATAGTGGAGATAGATTTACTCTTTCTAAACTGTTAGCTGTAATTTTAAGCATTGGAGGTGTTGTGCTGGTAAACTTGTCAGGGTCTGAAAAATCTGCTGGAAGAGATACAATAGGTTCCATTTGGTCTCTCGTTGGAGCCATGCTCTATGCTGTCTATATAGTTATGATTAAGAGAAAAGTAGGGAAGATAAGTTGGATATTCCAATGTTCTTTGGTTTTGTAGGTCTGTTTAATCTGCTGCTCTTATGGCCAGGTTTCTTTTTACTTCATTATACTGGATTTGAGGACTTTGAGTTTCCCAATAAAGTAGTATTAATGTGCATTATCGTTAATGGCCTTATTGGAACAGTTCTCTCAGAGTTCCTGTGGTTGTGGGGCTGCTTTCTTACCTCATCGTTGATAGGCACACTTGCACTAAGCCTTACAATACCTCTATCCATAATAGCTGACATGTGTATGCAAAAGGTGCAGTTTTCTTGGTTATTTTTTGCAGGCACTATCCCTGTATTTTTTTCATTTTTTATTGCAACTCTTATGCCATTATAATAATTGGGATCCTGTGATGGTAGGAATCAGAAGAATATTTGCCTTTATATGCAGGAAACATCGAATTCAGAGGGTTCCAGAAGACAGTGAACAGTGTGAGAGTCTCATTCCTATGCACGGTGTTTCTCAGGAGGATGGAGCTAGTTAGCTGTTGTCTGTAGTCCAGCTTGATAATGGAACATTATGCAGCGAAGAGACAATGTCTGGCGTTTTTGTAGAAAATGTTTCAGTGCCTAGTCTGAAAAATAACGGTTTCGGGATCCCTGGGTGGCGCAGCGCTTTGGCGCCTGCCTTTGGCCCAGGGCGCGATCCTGGAGACCCGGGATCGAATCCCACGTCGGGCTCCCGGTGCATGGAGCCTGCTTCTCCCTCTGCCTGTGTCTCTGCCTCTCTCTCTCTCCCTGTGTGACTATCATAAATAAATAAAAAAAATTAAAAAAAATAACGGTTTCAGTTCTTTGGAACTCTAAAATATATTTTCTTCATATCTGTTTTCTTCATTTCATAATGAAGTACTTTGCTATGTAGCCGTGTACATATCACTACAGTTATAGGAAGTTCCAGTCCACAGTCCCTGTAATGACCAACCTGCCTTACAAATCTCAAGGAATTCAGCTGATGAAATAATTTGAACTAATCAAGGAATAAAATTCTAATGTTCTGCAGACTATTTTCACATATTATTTGTTAAATGCTGGACTATATTATGAAAATGTTTTCAAGAAATCATTTAAATGTATAGATCAGTGTTTCTTAACAGATAAAATGATAAAATAAGCTACCTATAATAGGTACAGATTATATTTTTGAGTTTTGTAGAGTATTGCAAATTAATAATACAGAACAAGTGTTTAATTTTATGTAGGTGTGTCCATGTAAATTTAGTGGGACTTTAAAAAGAATATTTGAAAAGCATCTGTTTCACTTACACTACATAAATTATATTATCCTTTCATAGCATTAGGTGCCTTGTATTTTAAATCTGTGACACACTATGACAAATTTTTAAAGGGGAAGTATTATGTAAAATGAAGAATTACGTATTTCTAAAGACTGTATTGCTGTAAATTTAATTGATAAAGCTCTGCTTAATTTAGAGTTTGAAGAACTATTCTCTCTTCAATTAAGACATTTTCATAATGGAATGATTTAAATTGAAGTGATAAAGAGTATTATTAAAATAAAATGTTTATATATATATATATATATAAAAGAAAGCTAACAAGTGTTGAATAGAGATGAGGACTTTTGCTTGCATAGGGAACAGCAGGAGCAAAGAGAAAGAGCTTTGGATCTCAGGGAAGTGATGAAAAGAGACCTAACGTCCTGGTAGTAACAGTACTGACATACTGTGGCTGGAATTCGGGTAGAGGAGGCAAGTTCAGCACCATAAAGATTGCTTTGTTCTGTGTATGACCAGATCATACTGCTACCTAGATTTTTTTTTTCTACCTAGATTTAAAGGGAAATTCTCAAGCCTTTCATTCCAATTAATATGAACAGGAGTATTTTTATGTTATGGGATAATCCTTTCATTATTTTTATTAAATAAAAGAATCTTCCACAAAAATTTGAAATGACATAAAGCTATGTTTTTGATTTATTAAACTTTGAAGTAATATTCCTATTGCTAAGAAAAGGATCATGGGTCTTTTGCAATGAAGTACGTCTTCTGGAATTAAATATTTCCACAAAGACAGTCACATTAAACTTATTCAGGCATCTCTTTTTTATTTATGACCTTTAGTGAGAAAATGCTTGCTGAAATTTGAACTTCATTATAAACTTTTTCATAATTTAAAAATAAGAATTTACCAACAACTTAACCACATCTTTGTTATTTTTATTTTTTTAATATAGGTGATACAGTAGTATATCAATATGGAATAGCTACAGTGATAATTGAAGCTAATGATGACCCAAATGGCATTTTTTCTTTGGAGCCCATAGACAAAGCAGTAGAAGAAGGAAAGACTAATGCATTTTGGTAAGCAAATTTGGATAAGGTAAATTCAAAATTGAGTAACATAAGACCTTTAAGTATGCATAAATTTGAAATATTGACAATATTTCAAAAATTTAAAGTTGGTTAAGAATTGGATAATTTCAGAGTTGGTAGTCTGAATGAATGGTCAGCTTTGTTTATGCTGTTGCCCTTTGTTTAAAAAGAAAAAAACACTTTAGCTGGTAAACAGAAATTATCATTCCTGCCCTTTTCACCCCAAATTCTGTCATCTTTCAGGACGGAAAGACTTGAGTTATCTGAGGTCTTCTGTAACTCTTCTTTCTAATGATATATGACTACCCTCACCCTGTCCTTTGCTTTTGAAGAACTTATGCCACCTCTCATCTCAATATTTTTCGATTGGTTTTGAAATTTACCCTTCAGTTTGCACTTTGAAGTCTATGACTTTTAAGACTGCTTCTCTTTGTTATTTAAAGTTCTGCCTCATTCTCTTACTATGAGATTCATCATGGTTACTCAGCAAGGACTGGCTGGCTGGTTTTTATTACAGACCATAAATATTTCTGAGATAACACAGAAAGCTATCATTAGGGTAAAATTCACTACTTACAGATTTTTCATAAAAATTAATTTTCTTTAATTTGTTATATAGGATTTTGAGGCATCGAGGACACTTTGGCAATGTTTCTGTGGCTTGGCAGCTGTTTCAGAATGATTCTGCTATGCAGCCTGGACAAGAGTTCTATGAAACTTCAGGGATTGTTAACTTTATGGATGGAGAAGAAGCCAAACCAATAATTCTCCATGCTTTTCCAGATAAAATTCCTGAATTCAATGAATTTTATATTCTAAAGCTTGTAAACATATCAGGTGCTGTGTTTTTCCATGTTTTTTATTTCACTACTGAAATTTAATGTTTTAAAAATAAATAATTAGAGCTGTATAGAAAATGCGATTAATGAAGAAGTAAGTGCATCTTGATTTTATAACTTTAAATGTCAAAACACCCTTTTTGGTAGAAGTGTTATTTTAAACATTCATTTTGTAGTCTTAGTTTGGCTAAGTTTTATGGATGGAGACTTTACATTCATCCTCAAACTTGTAACTAGATTTTTTCCACGCCAAGTAGAATATATTCAATGAAATATTAATGGAAGTTATGAGGTACAGAGTCATGATAGCTTAAAGCTTGCTCTTTGTGCCATTTAAACAATTTAAACAATCAATTTTCCCATAACTTTTAGTTTTAAGCACAGGAATTAAAACTCTCTAGTTAATATTCTCTTTTAGGGCTTAATTGGTTAATAATGAAATTATTCTGAGCCAAAATACCCCTGAAAACATGATGAAAACCATATGGGGACACAGGTGTTCATTGATCGATCAATATATTATTTTACCAGAAGTTTGCTAGTCAAGTTCCTTTTGTCTTCACCTTATACTATAAAGGACTTTAAATTCTGATTTCTTATTTATTATAAATCATCTTATTACAGGTGGATCCCCAGGTCCTGGAGGCCAACTAGCAGGAACCAACCTCCAGGTGACAGTAATGATCCCATTCAATGATGATCCCTTTGGAATTTTCATCTTGGATCCAGAGTGCTTAGAGAGAGAAGTTGCAGAAGATGTGCTCTCAGAAGATGATATGTCTTATATTACCAACTTTACCATTTTGAGGCAGCAGGGTGTGTTTGGTGATGTACGAGTAGGCTGGGAAATACTGTCCAGTGAGTTCACTGATGGTTTGCCTCCAATGATAGACTTTTTGCTGGTTGGGATTTTCCCCAGCACTGTGCATTTACAACCACACATGCGGCGTCACCACAGTGGAACAGATGCTTTGTACTTCAGTGGACTAGAGGGTGCATTTGGAACTGTTAATCCAAAATACCATCCTTCCAGGAACAACTCAATTGCCAACTTTACATTTTCAGCTTGGGTAATGCCCAGTGCCAACACAAATGGATTTGTTATAGCAAAGGATGATGGTAATGGAAGCATCTACTATGGGGTAAAAATTCAAACAAATGAATCTCATGTGACACTTTCCCTTCATTACAAAACTTTGGGTTCCAATGCTACATATATTGCCAAGACAACAGTCTTGAAGTATTTAGAAGAAAATGTTTGGCTTCATCTTCTAATTATCCTGGATGATGGTATAATTGAATTCTACCTTGATGGAAATGCAATGCCCAGAGGAATCAAGAGTCTTAAAGGAGAAGCCATTACTGATGGTGAGTGTCATTTTTATAGCAAGAATACTGAATTTTGAATTTTTAAAAATTTTGATTTCTTAAAAAGAGCTAATAGGTCTTAAAATCTGCTTAGGTATTGGTTTCATTCCTTAAAATAAAACTTATACCTACCAAGACCATAAGTTCCGTACTGAGTGTTGCAGAAATGAATCAGGCAGCCTTTGCCCTTGGCCAAAAATAGGTTCTGGAAGGGAGATATATAAAGAGATCACTTCAGTGTGTTGTAGGAAGAAAGAAAAAGATTACGAAGGAGGAACATTTATCCTTCCATTGGTAGGAGGGATGGGGGGGCATGATAGGAAAAAGAGCAGAGATATAGAAATGTGAAAGATCATGTTGTATTTGGGAAACTGCTGCTTGGGAGGTTTTGTTGGAAGCGAAAGGTGGTGGGCATAAGGTGAAAGAGGAATCAAAAAAGAAAACTTACTTTTAAAAGTCCAGCAATTACAGGGGTACCAGTAGGTAAATTGGTGAAATCTGTGGAGAGCTTTGAAGAAATAATCTTTGTTGTCTTTAAGCTGGATTCCATGCTGTTTCTTTGAGAAATATATTTTTGTGCATATTTAAGCATAAATATTGGTTATCCCATTATAATCACCACTTCCTTCCCAGCCCCTCCATCCTATGATGTGATTATTTTTTGTTTAGTAAGAAGTTAGAACACACAATATATGATTATAGTTTAACAATCTGTTCCTTCTGAACCTCCTTCACTGGATATCTGGTTGTATTTTTTGTTCATAGTAGAAAAAAAGATGGGCAAAAGGAAATAACATTCACGCACTACTGATTCCAACTATAAGTATTATGCGTATAGCACTCTCTAGCATTAAATTAATCACCTTTTGATTGTGTGAATACATTGATTCATTTGGTGATGACACGTTGGTAGAATGAAAGTGGGAAAGATTGGGGAAAGTGAGAGCTGGCGGTTTCTTTTCTCTATTTAGCTTACTGTAAGGAACTTAGATTGTTTTTGTAATTTGTAACTTGGAAAGAAAAAATTTTAAGTATATTTAAAATTTATTAATGAAATGTAATATATGCTATGTATTATAAAATACATAAAAGTATACATATCATACGTGTGCAGGTAGATCAATTTTTAAAACTTTAAATTCATTAGTCTTAGCACCTGTGGAGCTAGCCGCCAGATCATGAAACAGCATTCCAGAAGCCCCTAGGCTCTTCTCCAGTCACAGACTCACCACCGTGCCCACCTATTATTGCCATTTCTAAGAGCATAAGATGAGCTTCTCCTGTTTTTTACTTTGTGTAAATGGAATTGAACATTGTGTATACTTGAGTGCCTGGCTTATTTTGCCCAGTGTTGTTGATAATGTTTATCCATATTTTTGCCTGTTGTAGATATTTTCCTCTTATTACTAAAATAGCTTAGAACCACTGAGAATGCGTGGGGACCATTGTGATAATAATGTGAGGATACCTGTGACTACCGTAAAATAGCTACCTGGATAGTGACTTGTAAAAACTGCCTTGGTTGATGATTTTGATAAAAAATATTACTTGTATTTTTTCCTCAAAGCTGCCAGGTGATCAACTTATATAAATGTCTTATTTGAGTTGTTGGAGAGGGAATAAGTAAAGAAATAAGAACTGGTGAATTTTCAAAAAGAGTTGTTATTGATATATAGTAATGTAATTGGGCTGCATGTTGTGATTACCATGAAAAAAATCTGTAAGACTTGCCTATGATATTTTTCCTGGGAAGGAATACTACTTTTTCTACATCTATTGCATTACTTGTTTGGGTAAGGAGTTATATTTGGTCCACTAAAACTTTTGTTAAATTCTCATAGCTTTATTTAACTCAAGATGCATTTCTAACAGATCAAGCCTTGAAGTTCTTGAAGAATAGCAGTACAAAAGTCTAAAAAATTGTGACTGAATTGAATCACCCCATTTTTAGATGCACAAGGAAAATTTTAAATTTCCTGGAAGAAATGTCTATTTAAATATACACATATATACCTGTATACATATACACACATATATATACACATGTACAATATATCCTTTAGTGCAAAATATCTTAAATCCCAGCAATTACTAATTCATTTTTCATCATAACAGAAAATAACTTTTATTTGATTGTATTCTTATTGTATGTTTTACTTATCTAATAAAAACTCAACAAAATTGCACCACTCTTTTGAATCGCACTTCTAATGTGGGACAGGATACTTGTGGATATTGTAGTCTTTAGACCCATTTCTAATTTCAGGTCCTGGAACACTGAGAATTGGGGCAGGAATGAATGGCAATGACAGATATACAGGCTTGATGCAGGATGTGAGGTCCTATGAGCGGAAACTGACCTTGGAAGAAATTTATGAACTTCATGCTATGCCAGCAAAGAGTGATTTACACCCTGTTTCTGGATATCTGGAGTTCAGACAGGGAGAAACTAACAAATCATTCATTATTTCTGCAAGAGATGATAATGAAGAAGAAGGAGAAGAATTATTCATTCTTAAACTAGTCTCTGTGTATGGAGGAGCTCGCATTTCTGAAGAGAATACTACAGCAAGATTAATAATACAAAAAAGTGACAATGCCAATGGCTTGTTTGGTTTCACAGGAACTTGTATACCAGAGGTAAGTAATGAGCTTGGGGAATTTTGGAGTTAAAAAATTCATTGTAGGTGGAATTGTTTGGGAGTGGTCTTTCTATTTCCTGGTAAACATGCTCAAGTATCTACTCTAAGCCCCGAAGTATGCTAGAGTCAGTGGTTGCAAAAGTAAATTATAAAGTCCTTGCTCTTACAAGTTCACGGTTTGAATCAAAGGCTTAATCAGCATAGAAATAATAACAAGATAGCAAATGAAACTTTGGCAGTTATCTTTAAAGTTAATGCATTTCACAAAATGTCATTTACTTTGGCTACTTTTTGGATACTGTATACATAAATGAAATAATATATATTGAAAGCTTCTATGAATAATAGTAATTGAAACTATTAAAATGTGATTTTTTGAGGGTTTTTTTTTTTCACATGTGAAATGTACTTAAGTAGTTGTAACATTCTTCCATGTTGGGTGTAATGCCTTCCTTATCACCCTTCTTGTCCAGCTTCATTCATTAGACTGTTTTACTGTCTTTATCAGTTCTTTCCAGGTTTTCAAAGATTCGTAATCATCTTGGTTTCCTATTCAGTAATGTGAGATCTCCCGACACCACTTCACAGGTGTTAAGTGTGACAGCAGCTCCATGCCCATGAAAGGATGCCAAGGAACAAGAGTCTTTCCCTTAGCAAGTTGATTCTTGTAGATTTAGAAGGGCATTTTTGAAAATTGAAGCAACTAAGAAAATTATGAATCAGTAGAGGGTGAAAAAAGTATCCTGCCTTTGCTCAAATTGGGGAGCTATGTCTCTGAAATGTCTTCTTGCCCTTCCTAGCTCTTTGGTTTGGTGATAATCATAAGAGATCTTCAAATAGTGGGCATTTTCTATACCAGAAATAAAAGAATATCCTACACTAGGGAGGACAAATGTCATAAAAATCTATAACTTAAGAAGAAATATGTTTATTTATAATGATAATACTTATAAATACTCAATCATTAAAGAATTTTACATGTTAAATTTTTTATATACCTTACAATCCAGAATACAGTTGCAAAAAATATTAGTTATGATTCTCTCCACTTAGTAAGGTTAGAAACTGAGGCCTAGAGACCTGAAAAAATAACCCAAGTTGAATTAAATAAGACAGGATCAAATGCCTCTTTCAAGCCTGGCAGTTACTAGCACTAAATAAATATTAATTTTACTTTTTTTTTTTGTCCTAAGATACAGTGGGAAGAACTGGAATTTGAACCTATGTCTTGTGACTTCTGATCTTTATCTTTAACCCTATATTTTTAGTATTATCATCTCTATTTTTAAAAAGACAGGTGACTTCCATCAGGTTGTGACACCATTAGGGTACTGTATAAAATCACCTTCCCTTTCATTCCGTTTACTACCTGGCACCTGCCTGTGCCTCTGGCTTCCTCTTGGTCCTCATGTTGGTCAGACTCCTTTTTGGTGAATATGTTTCAGTCAGAGTTGCAGGTTTTAGTTCCAGTCTCAGGGCATCAGGGCTTTCTAGCCTCTCTATTTGGAACACTCTTGGTCCAGATTTTCAGAGTCAGTCATTCAAGTCTCAGTTTTAAAGACATCTCTTCAGTGAAGACTTGCTTCTTTAAAGTAATCCACCATTCCCTTCTCCCAACTGGTTGTTCTCCATCCCTTCACCTAGTTTTACTTTTTCTGTAGCACTGAATACACTCTTAAATTTCTTTTTTTTTTAATTTTTATTTATTTATGATAGTCACACACACAGAGAGAGAGAGAGGCAGAGACATAGGCAGAGGGAGAAGTAGGCTCCATGCATCGGAAGCCCGATGTGGGATTCAATCCCCGGTCTCCAGGATCGCGCCCTGGGCCAAAGGCAGGCGCCAAACCACTGCGCCACCCAGGGATCCCTTAAATTTCTTTTATTATTTAAAAGTTTACTTATTTATCGGCCATCTCTTCCCACCAAAGAGATAAAAGAACTCTGAGTGTAATAAGGTTTTATTGTTCATTATTGTATCTCCAGCACCTAGAATGGAACATATTAGGTACTCAATAAATCTTCATTGAACTTATATTTTAATAGTAAGGCATGAAAAGGCTCATAGTTCAAACCACAAACACATTTAGATTCAGTTAGCTGCATTAACAACCAGGCTGAGAAAACAAAAACAAACCCCAGAAGTTTTAAAAACCTGTCCAAAATGGGGAATAGTTTTTGAATGTTTCTCTGGCTTCATGGGCCATTATTGTGAGTTTTCAATTTTTTCTTGTCTCACAAGTTCCTCTGATAGATTATGTTGGTTCTGGTTTATCTCGACATAGGTATGTAGCTTTGCTGTTTCTAGAAATCTTGGAATTTGAACAGAATCAGTAAGACTTTAATGGCAGAAGAGAGAACTTAGTTCTGTAGGCTACAATACCTATACTGTTAGAACTGCTGGAAAGGAAAACAGGATTAGTTATTCTCCAAGCCCAAATAGAGGTAAATAGAATATATTGGAAGGGATAAAATACAGACAGTTAATATAAGAAAGTACCGTTGAGTCCAAAGATCCAACATTGGAATTTGTCAGTAGTATTATAGCATTTTCATTCCTGAAAATATTAAGACTACAAGTATAGAACTCTTATTTACTTTCATCTTGGTGTGATTTGAAGACAGGAGAAGTATAAAATATTTCTATAATCATCAATAATATTTATTGATTGCTTACTGAAGTCGTGATTCAAAGTGCAAGGTAGATTTAATGTATTAGAGTCTGATTTCATATTGCAACTAAATTTGAAGAAACTACCATTTGTCAAATAGGTATAATGTGGAGGAGGAATATCCACAACTATCTGCCAAGACCATTTAAATACTCCCTTTCCAGTTACATATATATATCTCTGTGAAGCTGGATATTTTATATATCTTTCAACCAAAATAACAAGTGGCAACAGAGAAATTGATTGTGAAAGGAGGTATGAGAATTTGTCTTCTATTAAGCTAGACATTAAAAGACATTTACAGAAATGTAAAACAATGCCCCTTTGTCACTAGTTTTTTTTTTAAGAATATATAGCTATTCACATAAAATACATTGCTTATGTTAGCATGTAATGAGTTTTTATTTATTTATTTATTTATTTTTAGATTTTATTTATTTATGCAAGAGAGACACAGAGAGAGAGGCAGAGACACAGGCAGAGGGAGAAGCAGGCTCCATGCAGGGAGCTGGATGTGGGACTCAATCCCGGGTCTCCAGTATCCCACCCTGGGCTGAAGGTGGAGCTGAGCCGCTGAGCCACCAGGGCTGCCCTGTAATGAGTTTATTATTGCTATTTTAAAATGAGTTAATTTGTCAATATTTAAATTCTTTTCTATTTTCATTAGTAAAAGAGTAAATATAATCAGATTTCATCAAAATAAGCAAAATATCATCAGATTTCATAAAAATGGGGTTTTTCGTAATTTTTATGAGTGTTTAGGGGTCCTGAAACTGAAATATGTGAGGATTGCTGGTTTATGCTAGGCTTGGAATTGTCTGGAGGGATTAAATTTTATAGTTATCTGATCGATTTTTAGAAATAAAAACCACTATCACTTCCATAGATTCTTCTCATTGTGTTGTTGCAGTGACATTGAAAAGTTAATTTTTTTTCTTATCCCTTCGGAAATGCTGAAGGTAAAAGAGCTGTTTTAAACATCTTTAAGAAGTCTTTAAGACTTCTGTCTGAGTCATGCTTTTACAGTTTCATAGATTCATGAAGTAAAATAATACAAAGATTAAAATAAAAGCATAATCACATCTAAAATAATGAGAATATGACATAGTCTATACTTGCTATATTGAAAGAGTTGATCATTATTTTGTAATTTGCTCCATCTTAACCAGGTACACCATATTTTACTAAATAGCAGGTGCTTAATAAATTATAATTGAAAGAATGCATGTAGTTGAGAGCCCTGATGGGGCTGTGCCAATAGTCCTCTGGATTCCAGGTGGTATCTATATTGAACAGATGACTGAGTTTTGTTGGATCTGTAGCATAGCAACCACATTCTCATGTTTTCCTCCCATGTTTTGTTATTCTGTGTAATCTTTAATGTTACTTTCTCTCCACCTTATTTTAGCACTATTTTTGTATGTCCTATAGTTGTGTATATCAGATAATTATAAAGTAATGAGATTGCCTTTCTTAGTGATTCATAGAGCTTGCTAGTCTCATTTTTTAATAATACTTGGATTGCATTTTATACTTCTAAACTCACAGCTTATGAATAAATTTAGAGACATTTTGAGAGGATCTTTGTAAAAAATGAAGTATTATTTAACTTGGACTGTGGTTTTTTTAAGTGCTTGCCATATGTTATGTGAGTAGATTCCTTTAGATATGTGTGTGATATTGATATAATCTGGTATCACAGATTTTTACCCAAGTGTGAAACAAAATAAAAGATTAATTGGCTGTGTAATTATTAGGCATTAGCTTTCATCTTCTCTTCTAACACAGAAAGCCAATTTATGGCTCAGTGCATTATTTTTTCTGAGAAAATATGCTTCAAAAACTTTTCTGATTGTTAACCTTTATAATTACTCTTCTGCAGATCTGAAGATTGAGGAAATTTCTTACTCAAAACAGTAGTGGCTACTATTGTTCCTTGTGAAAAACTGAATGATATTGGTTTTGAGGATTCTTTCTTGATATTATGCTTCTCATATACTGGCCTGATCATTTGCTTTCATCATGATTCCAGAGGCAATTAGATGTATATTTTAATAGAAAATATATTTTAACTTTATTTTCTATGTCTTAATTATCTTCTGGTATTAATAATTCCATAATCTGGTTCAGTATTTCCCAAAGTATTGCATGTGATGACAATAATCAGAAATATCTAATATATATTCCAGAGCACCATTCCTGATTGAGGATTCACTCCATTTCTTTTCTTTTTTCTTTTTGGATTCACTCCATTTCTGAATCAGAATCTCTGGCGGGGAGATGGGATGGGACTCAAAAAGCTGAATTTAGAATTTTTTTAAAAAAATATTTTATTTATTTATTCATGGGAGACACACAGAGAGAGGCAGAGACATAGGTAGAGGGAGAGGCAGGCTTCTTGTGGAAAGCCAGATGTGGGACCGGATCCCAGGACTCTGGGATCATGCCCTGAGTCAAGGCAGACGCTAAACCCCTGAGCCACCCCGGTGTCCGTAAGAAATCTTTTAAAATGAAAATTTTATATATCTCTATATAAAACCAGAGAAAATAGAATAGTGAACCGCAGTGACCCACCATCTAAGTTTCAAAATTTATTGGCCTTTTGCTGATTTTCTCTCCTTTATTTTGGCTAAAGCTATTTTTATTTATTTATTTTTAAAGATTTATTTATTTATTTATTCATGAGAGACAGAGAGAGAAAGACAGACAGACAGGCAGGCAGGCAGAGGGAGAAGCAGGCTCCATGCAGGGAGCCCAATGAGGGACTCGATCCCAGGACTCCAGGATCAGGCCCTGGGCTGAAGGCAGACACTCAACTGCTGAGCCACCCAGGGATCCCCTGAAATTATTTTTATTTATATTTATTTTTTTAAGATTTTATTTATTTATTCATGAGAGAGAGAGTGAGAGAGAGAGAGAGAGAGAGAGAGAGAGGCAGAAACACAGGCAGAGGAAGGAGCAGGCTCCGTGCAGGGAGCCCGACGTGGGACTCGATCCCGGGTCTTCAGGACCAGGCTCTGGGCCCAAGGTGGTGCTAAACCGCTGAGCCACCCAGGCTGCCCCCAATTTTTAAAGCAAATTTCAGACACTGTCATTTCTCTGTAAATTCTTTAGTATGAAAGGTGGATTTCTATGGACCTTCAGCATTTGAAGCTTTTTCCCTATTGGTGGTTTCTAATTTACTAAATAAGTTATTCATTAAATTTTGTATTAAACTTATGTATAGCATATATTTGTATATAGTTGTATTGATATGACAGTCTTTGTTTTTCTTTTTTTTTTTTTTTAAGTTGAAAATAGTAGCTAATACATTTTGATTAGGGCTTTACTAAATGAAAGCATGGTTAAATAGCTTTTCCTGTGTGATTACTGCAAGTAAAAAGCTCCTTTCTTAGTCTTGGGTGCTACATGGTAATAATGCTTATTGACTTGGTGAAAAGTTGTAAGGAGACATAAAGATTCCTGAGT
The DNA here is from genome assembly GCF_018345385.1 of Vulpes lagopus. Lineage (NCBI taxonomy): Eukaryota > Metazoa > Chordata > Mammalia > Carnivora > Canidae > Vulpes > Vulpes lagopus. The sequence continues at coordinate 78,230,510 of NC_054827.1, read as the reverse complement.
GTGTCTTTGGCCATGCCCCTTGCTAAAAAGGGAAAGGTTAAAAATATACACATCGGGATTAATCGCTTATTAACAGAACTCACTGAAAATGTCCATTCTAGTTAAAAATTTGGGGTGGTATAATGGAGCAAATGTGTTCGCATTGTGATAGGAATCAAAATGGATGGGGATTTGTATTTTTCAATATGTAAGCATATGTATTTCTTGATAAAAAAAAAAGGAATGTAGCATTTTTTTGCAGTTGTGTATGTGTCTGTGTATTTGTTAAGGAGAAGAAATATAACAATTGTTCAGTACTTAATATATTACTATAGGTACCATACAAGACACTTGTTGAATCTCCACCAAAATCCATGAGACATTATGATCTTCATTTTAAGAAGAAATCATGTGATAAGTGGTAATACCAAGAAGCTCAGGATTGTTTGACTTTTCTTTTTTTTTTTTTTTAAGATTTTATTTATCTATTAGCACAAGCAGGGGGAATGGCAGGCTGAGGGGAGAAGCAGGTTCTCCTTGTTGAGCCGAGAGCCCGACGTGGGCCTTGAGCCCTGGACCCAGGATCAAGACCTGGGCTGAAAGCAGACGTTTAACTGACTGAGCCACCCAGGCGCCTCGGGACTGTTTGCCCCAACTTAAAGCTGTACTCTTTCCATCACGCGTTCATGTACCAGCAGCTATGGTGAATATGCTGCTGTAGATGCCTAGGTAGAAGGTAGGAATTAAATTAGATGCTTTTTGAGGACTTGGGTTTTGTGCTGCTTCCTCTTCTCTACAGCCTCAGGGTTGGAGGGCCCCACCTGCAGAGCAGTTAGTTCTGCCATCATGTGATAGAAGGGCTCCTAAAAACATTCCTACACTATGCCAAAGTAAATAAAGAAAACACAGAACTTAAGGGAAAAATAGGTTAGGAGAACACTACTCAAAAACTTGGTCAGTGGCATGTAAAAAAGGAAGATAAGGACCTAATAAACAGTTTTACACAATAGATGTTTAATACTTAAATACTGCAAGAAGTATGGTGTGTACCTAGAGAAAACTTAAGTTTCCTTAAAGTATGTGTCAGAGGAATTGCAGATTGTGTATTCTTGTGAAATCATGGGAAGAGGGTTATCTGCTATCAAAGGGAAAGTTGTCACATTAGATGCAATTAAGTGTGGCTAACAACACACGTGTTGGATTGAGGTAGCTAGTAGATGTTTCAGGTATGTTTGTGTTCCCATGTGGCATGTTTCAGGTTGCTGCAGTTTTCTGTGTTCACCATTTCTTGAAGATGAAATCACATAAGCAAATGTGAATCCACATGACAGATTATGGATTATGGGTTATCTACATTATGCTCTCTGATATATCAATTGCATGGGAACTATTTTATGATTTTATTTTATTTTTTAAGATTTTATTATTTTATTCAGAAGAGACAGAGAGAGAGAGAGAGAGAGAGGCAGAGACACAGGCAGAGGGAGAAGCAGGCTCCGTGCAGGGAGCCTGCTGTGGGACTCGATCCGGGGACTCCAGGATCATGCCCTGGGCTGAAGGCAGGGGCTAAACCACTGAGCCACCCAAGGATCCCCCAATTTTATGATTTTAAAACCAGTGTTATAGCATAGCTGATTATACTTGGTCCATTTCTTTCCATCTATAGTTACTTCTTTTGTCATCCCCTCTAGTCTTTCAATAGCATTTATATAATGATGTATTTACATACCATTTGTATGTAACCTTAAATACATTTTACATTGATACATCTCAAATTTATGTCAATCGTGGCCTCTCTCCAAAGTTCCAGACTCGTTTCTCTAGCTGCCCCCTTGACACATCTCTTGGATATTTAGTAGACATTTCATACTGGACATATTTAAAAGTCAACTCTTTGCCTTAGAACCTGTAACTAACTGATGGAGGAGGAAAAATCAAGCCTTTTCACACAAGCCTCACTGGCTTGATGTGTTGCTGCTTGTAAAAGTGAGCCACCACTACTCTAATGCTCCGTTCAGGAGATGCTCTGAAAGATGAGGGCAGAGCAATGAACAGCCCACTTAGCCATTCATCTTCTGTGAATGGAGAAATGGTCTGAAGTTATGAAGATCTGTATTTGCAGTACTAATGACATAGTGGTCTGACAGGGGCTTGGGATCACCAAGACTAGGGATAAGGAGGTTCTAGGGAGAGTGACGTGAATAGGCACATGGAAGTAGGCACTAAGTGTGAGGCTTTTACTCCAGAGAGGACAGAAACTCCTTATTATTGGAATTAACACTTACTTTAGCTGATGAGTTTATGTTCTTAGTAGTTCTGCTAGACCATCATCTGAATGCTAAAATAATGCCTGCTGCGTGCCCCCAGAAGCTTGCCTCAAAGGGACTCCCTTTATGTGAAGGAGGCGTAACAATAGGCACACAGTCCTAAGATTCCCTGCCCTTACTATATGTCACATCACTTCGGAAGCAGTCGGCTTCAATAATGGGTTGGGATATTAAAGACTCAGCTAAGGGGATGCCTTGGGGGGCTCAGTGGTTGAGCATCTGCCTTTGGCTCGACATGGTCCTGGGGTGCCAGGATCGAGCCCCACATCGGCTCCCTGCGGGGAGCCTGCTTCTCCCTCTGCCTGTGTCTCTGCCTCTCTCTCCATGTCTCTCGTGAATAGATAGATAAATCTTAAAAAAAAAAAAAAAAGACTCAGCTAAGTTGCCAGCTCAAGGATCACATCTTGTAGGGTGGGGGTATTGTCCCCCATGATCCAGTATGTTCTCCAGTGACTGATACTTGTTCAGTGTTCTCAGTACCTGGACTACATGGGTTCAGAAGGCAAGACGTAGAAGTAAGAGTGGCTTTATCTCCATCACTGCCAGTGGCCACCTGCCAGAATTTGTGTTTCCCACTCTCATGCTTTAGGCTCTGCTGGGTTAGAAGTTCTGGTTCTGCCTGGGTCAGAGGTATCTGCCAGGAGACACACTGGAGGCTCTGCTGAGCAACCACCTGTCATTTTGGGCTTCTCATGTCAGGGACCTGCAGGCAAATAAAAGAGTTATAGTATTGTCCCAGGAGTGCTTGGTCTTGTTTACTAAGGGCACCTAAGGTTGCTATTACTTTTCGAAGCAGAAGTGCTGATGGTTGGAGAAACTCGGGATTTATTGGAACATCTCCTGGTGTTTCCATGCTCATTGATAACTGTTTTGACTATTGCCTGTTTGTGGATAAATTTAAAATCTGTTCTTTCCAGCCCCAGAGTTGGCACCAAAGTGGCTCTGTCTAATGCTGACAGAGGTGCTTATGATTGATATGAAAAATAGAATGACATTATCTAAATTAGGATTTGTATTTTGAGCTTTATTCATTCAGTTTCAGTACTTTTTTTCTATGAATTATATATCTGCTTACTAACATAAAAATAAAATTGAATTTAAAAGACTGAGAATTTAAGAGTATGAAGACTTTTTTCTAAAAGATCTTCTGGAGCACCTGAGTGGCTCAGTCCTTTAGGCATCTGACTTGATTTTGGCTAATGTATGATCTCAGGGACATGAGATCGAATCCCATGTTGGGCTTTGCACTAGGGGTGGAGCCTGTTTGAACTTTTTGCTCCTCCCCTGCTCATGCATGTGCTCGCTCTTGCTCTCTCTCAAGAAAAAAAAAAAAAAAGCTCTTCTAATTCCTTGCTTTATATAATTTTTAAGTATTAAGTGTTACAGATAAAAATATTTTCCAGGTGAAAAATACCTACAGATGTGTGTATACGTTATGTATATATGACAAAACTATCAAAAATATTAAGCATAACATAAATGCCCTCGTTGACCTGAGTCTTATCTCCCCAGTAGACATTTCTCAAGGCTCTCGCCACTTATCACTTTATGCTATCCTTAAAATTATTTCATGAAATCCACTCTGTTACTTTTTTATCCATGCCTAGATTGTTCTCCCTAGTAGCATATTCTATCCTCTGCCCCTCACTTCTGCTCTCCCCCCCCCCGATTTGGTTTGTCTATGCTCAACTTATCATAAAACTTTGAGTTTGTCTTCCTTTTTAGATTTATCCAGAGAACAGACTGTGCTTTTTTTTGGTAATCTTTTGTACCATAGTGTCCAGCACAGTGGCTGGCACACACATGGTATCAGTGAATGAAGTTTATTTATAGTTAACTGCTTATAAGAATTATTTTTGTAATTTCTGTATTTTGTAGCTTTGTAAAATCTATAAAACACCAAGAAAAGATTGTGGAGGTCTCAGAGTGTTAGAAAGTTAAAGAACTAAGGTTATGGTAAAAGGATTCCATGAAAGCATAATAATTTTATCACTGATTTGAATTAGTATATACTTATAAATAATTTATATTCAATTTCAGATTGCAGAGGAGGGATCCACCATTTCATGTGTGGTGGAGCGAACCAGAGGAGCTCTGGATTATGTGCATGTGTTTTACACCATCTCACAGATCGAATCCGACGGCATTAATTATCTTGTTGATGATTTTGCTAATGCTAGTGGAACTATCACATTCCTTCCTTGGCAGAGATCTGAGGTAAACCCTACCTTTTGTTTCCTTGAAAGCCTCCTGGAAGGCTTTTTCCTTATCTGTTGGTTCTGTAATTTGTTTGCAGGGTCTTGCTATTTAAGCAATTTATAGAGAATTAAATCATCATGTAAATATCATGGTTTAAAATGTTTTTGTACTTATTAAAGATTTTATTTAATTATTTTAGAGAGTTGTGTGCCGGGGTAGGGGTAGAGGCAGAGGGAGAGGAAGAAGCAGACTCCTCACTGAGCAAGGAGCCCAACTTGGGGCTTGATTGAAGGACCCCAAGATGATGATCTGAGTCGAAAGCAGATGCTTAATTGACTGAACCACTCAGGTGCCCCTGTTTTTGTATTTATTTATGTAAAAGAATAACAGGATTTTTGAATGATGTATATTACAGTTTTATCTGTTTTTTTTTACGTTTTTTAAATCTCAGTGTAATAAAAATGGTATGGCTTGAAGAGTTGTCAGTGTGAGTTTTTTATTATTTTTATTTGATACAATGTAGAATTCTTAATGGTACTCTGCTTTCAAATACGCCACTGAAAAATTCTTGTAACTGTAATCTCAACTTTATTTTTTAATATGGAAAAATGAGATAATTTTCTTTGCTTTGAAAATACAAGTCATCTCCAATTTTATCAAAACTTTCCATGAACCATCATTTCATTTCTGAATAGATGCTCCAGAAGTAAGTGGCGCTTCTTGCAAGTGGAATCAGGATGAGACTGTGTCCTCTATCGAATATTTTAAACAGTCTTTTAATCTATCATGTTAGAGTAGTCACATCAGTATAATTTTTCATTAAAAATATAATTAGCTTATATGTCATCAGTGATAAACAGTAAAATAGCTTAATGCTTGCAAATAAAATCTTTGAGAAAATTTCTAAGGGATTTAGGAGTTAATTGGGTGAAAAATATAAAATTGAGAGAAGATAGATTTAAAGAGTTAACACTAAACAGGAATGATCAAATCTCAATAACTTTGGGGAAGAAGGAGACTAAATATAATAAAATTTCTCCTATAGCAGGTTGCAAATAGATCCATGATAAATATTTTCCTAGTCTTTGGTAAAATGAGGAAAAATAGAACATCTAGCAAGTTTTAATAAGGCTTAAAGTATTCAATTTAAAGGACTATATTTAATCTGATACCATTTTTTTCACTACCCTTCTGGATTTAAAGTTTTTTTGTTTTTAATCAAGTAATTATATTATATGGTCCTTTTAAAATTGTTTTAACATTTTTTTTAATGTTTCTATTTGGAAAACAGGGCTGATCCCACAGATTTTCCCCTTGGGAAATTTACCAACTATAAAATGAAAATATAACTTGAAACCATTGTTGTAAAGTGGATTCATGCATATTTTGGAAGAGATAATAATCACATTTTGATCAGGAAAATAGTTACACATATTCTTGTCAAGATTTATTTAAAATATTTCCTCCTATCATTTCATTTTTAATTTCTTTAAAAAAATAATTGACCTTTAGAGCAAAAATAATAACACTGAACTATGGGATTGACTTATAAGACTACTGCTAGATACACCAGCCTCTCATTCTTACAAAGCCAATGACAGGGTCTTGAGATGTCACTAGTGCTCCATGTCTGTGCTTTATAGTATGCACAGCAGTAAGGTAGCCTCCACTTTGCTGCTGCCTTCCAGATATCTGGAGGGTGCAACTAACTGAATATACATAAATCATATCTGAAAACCTAGCTGCAAGGGAGTCTGGAAAGTGTGTGGTATGTCTGTGTGGTGTTTCTCTAAGGTACAGGAAAGTATATTGAAAATGTCTTTTTCAAGTTTTTTTTAAATGACCAATTAATTATAAAATCAATTAAGCAAGTTATGAAGACTTTAAAAATAGAACAGAGGGACACCTGGGTGGCTCAGTGGTTGGGCATCTGCCTTCAACCCACGGTGTGATCCTACAATCTGGGATCGAGTCCTATATCAGGCTCCCTGTGATGATCCTGCTTCTCCTTCTGCTTGTGTCTCTGCCTCTCTCTCTCTGTCTATCTCTCATGAATAAATAAATAAATCTTTAAGAAAAAAATAGAACAGAAAGTAGAGTATATATCATGTAGTAACATAAAGGTAAATACTTTTTTGGTTTACTGAGTTACTATGTAAAATACATTTATTTATATCTTGATAGGGTCTTCATTCACTAAAATGAATGATTACTTTGGTATGCTTTAACCCCTTAAAAATATTTGCTGCTTTATTTTTAGTGTACATCTTGATGTTTTGGTGTTACTTTTCAGAGCAGCATTTATTAGCTTGCTTCCTAGGGGCAAGACATTTTAAATCATCAAACTAAATATTGTTCTCTTTAGTTTAAAAATGATGACATGATTTGGGTAGTAGGTGTCATTTTTACACTTCCCTCTCAGTATATCGGCTATGCCATATATTACTTTTTTTATTTAAAATCTTGATAAAAATGAACATAAAAACTGAATTCAGATTCTACCTCAGACCTACTAAATCACACTCTCTAGAAAAACTACATTAAAAAAAAAAGATCCATCAGTTCTGGGTCTTTTCTCTCCAGAACAAATCTATTTTTCTTCATCTCCACTGTCTCTGCATTAGTTCAGAATCTCATTATTTTTGTTCAGTCACCTCCTATCTCAACTCCTAGCATCCTTTCTTGCCCTGTCCACTCTGTTTACATTCTCATTTTGTCAATTTCCTGCTTATGATTCTTCAGTTTCATGCCACTGCCTTTGGAATAAGGTTCGATTTTTATTAGCATATGAAAATGTATTGCTGTCATGTTTTAATCATCAAAATTTGTGATCATGGTCTTTCCTTCTTGGCTTTGTATAAGGCCAAAAGAGAGACATTGGCTACTTTGACAATTTTAAAGCCAGCTCCAGGAATGTCACCAACAGCGTGACCCTTTGCTATCACATACAGCAATCAGAACTACATCATTTTCCTGGAATAAAATCAACAGTTTACTTCTGGTGTCAGGAGCAATCACTAAAAATACCTGTTCATCAAATAAAAATTGGAAGAAACTATTTCAGAAATAAAAACTGTAATAAACTGAAACACCTCAATAAAATTGAAACAACCATTTTTGGGTACAAAGGCTGTGCTTTTTTTTTTTTTTTTTTTCCATCATCAGCTGGACCCTGACCCAATTCCTGATGGCACAGTTTGGCTATTTGGCTTCAACTCTTTTTTCCCAGCATAATTCCCTTTGAGTGGGATGTACCTCTAAAAGCATTGGCCTTCAGGACTCTGCCCAAATGGATTTTCTTGTACTGTTTATCTTGGCACTTCTGATCTCGACAGTGGCTATGGAGCTTCTTGACTGTAGGAAGACCACAACATCTGCTCATCCTGCTGGTACCACGGGCCTGAGCAAAAGAGTCAATTTTTTTTTTAATGATAGTGTAAAAGATCCCTGTGATCTGACTCTTGATTATCTATCCAGCCTTATCTCCTGCTTCAGCCGTGGTGGTCTAATTGCAGGCCTCTGTGCGCCTTATTCTTTCATGCACTGTGCCTTTACAAGTGTTTCTTTTACTTGGAATGCCCTTCCCATTTATAATTTCAACTAATACCTTAGGACTTGCTTAAAACGTATCTGTTGCAAAATCTTTAGAAGGTAGAGTTGGTTGGGTTTTTTTGTCTGTACATAATTCTGTCATGACTATTAACATGTATTTATTTTAAATCTTGCAACATTTTTAATATGTGCCATATATTAAACACTATAATATCAGAACTAGGCAACAAATCTGCTAACTAGCATTTTACATTGCATTTTAAATGTTTTCTTCGTAGATTCTCTCCTACAGTAGACTGTGAGCCTCTTAGGGACTGGAGCCATTTCTAACCCTAGCACATTGTAGGTGTGGTAATGCTAATTCAGTTAGTAAAAGAAGGGTGAATTGTTTTTTTACTTCAAATTTTGACTTAAATTTTTTGGAGCATGGCTGAATTATTATTATTTTTTGGAAGGATCACTTGTGCCATAATTGCAAGGTCCATCGTGAATCTCTTTCCTAAAATGCGGCTACTGTGTATGTCAGGCATTCCTTAATGGATCATGTTAAGTAGTAACTTCAATTAAATATAACTTAATTGGCTGTTCTATTTTCTTCTGTTAAGTGGTAAGTAATTTCTGTATACCTCATTGCTTCATGCCTTTGGATTTTTACATTTTAGGTCCTGAATCTGTATGTTCTTGATGATGATATTCCTGAGCTTAATGAGTATTTCCGTGTGACACTGGTTTCTGCAGTTCCTGGAGATGGGAAGCTAGGTTCAACTCCTACCAGTGGTGCAAGTATAGACCCTGAAAAGGAAACAACAGATATCACCATCAAAGCTAGTGATCATCCATATGGTAATCAAGCCCTTTGCAATAATCCTCTCTTCTCTGAGTGTACTTGGTCTAGTTAAAAACTTCTTAAGGAACTTTTTGCAAATGATTGAAATAGAACTTCTTAGTTCTAGGCCCTCTAACTTCTAGGCTCTTGAAGTTCTGAGCTGCCATTATGAGGGACATTGTTTATAAAAGAAAATAAAAAGATCAATTTCTGAAGTTTAAAAATATGTTTTGCGAAGTACATACAGGATTATTTAAAATGAAAAAAAGTATTCCTATTCATGGCTTTCAATTTTTTTTTTTTAATTTAAAAAATTATCCTATTGTGATATGTTACCCCTAACTAATTGAAGTACTTTGTAATTTATATTTTATTAAGCTTCAAGAATTGGAGTTAATGCTGTTTATATTAATTCCTTTTTGTGCTGCAAAGTGATAATTTTCTTAATGGGGGAATAATTATAGATATCTGTCCTAAAAAATTGAGGCTATTTTTCTACATTGAAAATTAATAGTTCTTTTGTAGGAATAAAGCAAGAACAACTATTAAAAGGTCTGTGTAGGAAACTTGGGAGACTCCTCAACTCTGATTTTCTTAGTTAAATTTTTCTTAAGTATTTTGCAAATATTTAGAGTGGCATTAATCATGTTCTGCTCTAAGTACAAGAATGAATTTTAGAGATGCAAATATGAGATTCTTTGGGCAGAGACAAGGAAAATTATCATTTTAACTTTGAGCATTTTGAAAACTCATATTCTGTGTCAAAAGCATGTTAATTGAATATTCACTAAAGTCTTTTCTAAATGAAAGCCCTCAAAATTTTATTCTGGTGATCAAAATAATTGTGCAAGATTGTTTCGAATGGAAAAGATGTTCTTCCACAGATCATGGGGGCCCGAATGTCCTGCCTTTCTTTGTTTCCTACAGGCTTGCTTCAGTTCTCCACAGGACTGCCCCCTCAACCTGAGGACACAATGACCCTGCCCACAAGCAGTATTCCACACATCACTGTGCAGGAGGAAGATGGAGAAGTGAGGTTATTGGTCGTCCGGGCACAGGGGCTCCTGGGTAGGGTGTTGGCAGAATTTAGAACAGTCCCACTGACGGCATTCAGTCCTGAGGACTACCAGGTAAATTGTTTAATCCTTTAGAAGTGGTGCGTGCCCTTGTCAGACTCTGTCCTTCTCTTGGAGGCCTGGAAGGGACTTGCACTAGTCCCAGGACATACTCAACAAGGAAAATAAGCACTGACAGCTCTCTCACCTTTTACATTTCTGTGACTGAGGTACTTCAGTCCTTTGAAGCCTGACATTTAAGTAGTATTATACTGATGATTCCACTTGCACCTTGTATTTGTGATAGTTTTCATTTCTATTCTTTATTTTAGTGTTACAAGTTTTGATCAGGTATATTAACAATGGTTTCTTACACATTTAAATCCTCTTATTGGGGCATCTGGGTGACTCAGTGGTTGAGCGTCTGCCTTCAGCTCAGGTTGTGATCCCGGGGTCCTGGGATCAAGTCTCACATCAGGCTCCCAACAGGGAGCCTGCTTCTTCCTCTGCCTGTGTCTCTGTCTCTGTCTCTTTCTCTGTGTCTCTCATGGATAAATAAGAAAATCTTTAAAAAAAATAAATCCTCTTATTTATGTCCATCAAATGGGACCAGATTTGTGAAGAAATTATATGTCATGTCCTTTCCATTTTAATTATATTTTTCTCAAGTGAAAAGCGGTGTGGTGCTCGCAAACAGAAACTGGGATTTTGAACCAGACCAAACTGGGTTTAAACTGCTCTTCTAAATGTGTGGCCTTGGGAACTCAAATCTTCCTGACCTCAATTTCCTGATCATTAAGAGGAGACAATATCTGCTGGGTAGGATTGCTCTGAGGATGGATGGCAGCATTTTAAGTGTCACGTACTGTACATGGCACATATACAGTGACAGTAATCACTGCTTATTCTTATTATCACCAGTATTCATTCATATTAAGCAAATGCTTGTAATTTCTTCTTGGCTGTGCTTCTTAGGAAGTATTTTATATCCTTCAACATTTCTGTTTTCCCAAAGAATCACCTTCTTTCAGTTTAATAACAGTTTCCCTGTTTTTCTCCTTCTTCCTGAGAAGACCTGCACAATGGTGCAGTGTCTAGTAATTTGTATAGCCTTTCTGCTCAAACTTCAGAAATATCGGCTAATTGAATTCAATTAATTTTAGCTGTAGTCCAGTTGGCAGAGTTTTTTTTTTCAGATTTCTTCTTTCCCAAACTTTTTTACTTGGGCAATATATATTTCTCTTCCCTTGACGTTACACCTTTAATTTGGTATATAACATATTCCACAAGAATGACAGCTTAGCTTAGAATTCTCTGCATTTTCTTAAAGAAATACTTTAGTTCTTATATTGATAGTGTCCGGTTCTTAGGTAGTCTGGAAAGCCCCAATCTCCACTTGGATTACCATTTGCTTTAATAACTAAAACCAAAATAAAACAAAACCTATGCCTCCTTCTTTCATGACTATCAGAAAGCTACTACCCTTGAAGACCTCTGAGTTGAGTTTTAGGGTACTTGGATATCCTGTCTGGCTTTGGATTCACCACGTTGAACTGTGATCTTTGCTTTGTCCCTGAAAACTTGATAAATAATTTGTCTCCACTTCTCTATGATGGGTCAGCTGTCTCTGATCTGCATTAGCACAAAAGTAGGGCTTCTTAGGCGCTGTGTGTTAGCATGTATGTATTGTGGGAAGGAGGGGAAGTGCCAGGAGAGATCATCTACAGGAGAGGATACAGTTGAATATCAGATATCATTGTTCTTTTTTTTAAAGGATTTTATTTATTCATTTATTTATTTATGAGAGACACAGAGAGAGAGAGAGGCAGAGACACAGGCAGAGGGAGAAGCAGGCTCCCTGTGGTGAGCCTGATGTGGGACTCGATCCTGGGACTCCGGGATCACGACCTGAGCCAAAGGCAGATGCTCAATTACTGAGCCATCCAGGTGCCCCAGACATCATCGTTCTTTTTTTTTTTTTTTTTTTTTATTTATGATAGTCACACAGAGAGAGAGAGAGAGAGGCAGAGACACAGGCAGAGGGGGAAGCAGGCTCCATGCACCGGGAGCCGGACGTGGGATTCGATCCCGAGTCTCCAGGATCGCGCCCTAGGCCAAAGGCAGGCGCTAAACCGCTGCGCCACCCAGGGATCCCCGACATCATCGTTCTTAACCTTATTCTCATATACTGAGGTACAGGTGATCCCCACCATCCAGGTGCTTACTTCCAGCTCTTGATAGTGATATGAAACAACTGATTAGTGACTGAATCACAGTTGTAGGCATATTCAGGATTGGTACTCTGGGAGAGAGGTGGGTATTGACATAGTCAAGGTAGTTAAGGAGGCCTTGTTTAGGGAAGTGATACCTATGCAGAGTGCTGAAGTTTAAGGAGGAGGAAAGTAGTAAACTAAATGAAGGGGGAAAGCACTACTAGAGACTGGTAAAATAGCATGAGTAAAATGTTAAATGGTCCTAATGAGGAGCAGAAAGAAGACCAGTGCTTCTGGAGTGTGGAGAGCTAGGTGTCATGTTAAAAGATAAGATATGTGGGCACTGGGATTTTGCTAGGCCTTAGAAATCATGTACTCTTGTGCCTTATGTTTTAAAAACAAAGAAGTAATTGAAAGGTATTATGTATTTATAAAAAATCATTAGTCTGAACTGAGGAGAAAGAATTGAAAGATACAAGCACTAAATATAGGAAGACCAGCAAGGAGTCCATTTTGTAGAACAAGGCAAAAGGTGTTATTAGTATCTTGAACTAGGTAGGTAGTGGTATAGATGTGAAGGAGAAGATAGGCTCAAGAAATGTGTCAGAGTTAAAATGGCAGGATTTGAAGATTGTTTAGTGCTAAGGATAAGGCAGAAAAGAGTGTCAAGAGTGACTCCCTAGTTCCTGGCATGAGTAACTTGCTTCTGTGTAACTTAGTACTGTGGAGAGGATTGGATAAAGCATAGATTTTTTAAGGGAAAAATCATGAATTAAAAATCCTGACAGAAATTATAAGAAAACTTTGAAATAGGAATTAAGAGTTAAGTCTGGATATCAGAGTTTGGAGACAGAATTTGAGACTGGAGAATAATAAATAACATTTGAAGGCTAAGTGTATAGTAGCCTTGTCTAGAGAGAGAGTCTAGAGAGAGTCTGATGAACAGAAGTTTTTAGAGGTTGTAAGGAGACTGTTAAAATCAACAAAGAACACTAAAAAGGATGAGCTAAAAAGGTAAGGAAAAATTGAGAGTGTGATATGGAATATCAGAGAAGAACATACTTCTGGAAGAGGGAATGGCTCATTGTGTAGGATATTGCTAAGGTCAAGTTAAGATGGTTTCCTAAGGCAGTCAAATATCATTTCTGTTGTTATGACTCATAGAGTTAACTCCATTGATGACTATCCTCTAGACAGAGTTAATTACTTCCTTCTTGAGGAAACTGTATGCCATTTACAGCAGTTATTATTCTATCTGGATTATATTACATGGTTAACACTCCTTATAGAATCTAGCTAAAATTTATCTTGGCTGCTTTTGAATCCCAAGCATCTAAAATGGTACCATGTCCATGATACCATGCATTTGATAAATATTGAAAAAAGTAAATAAATGAGTGAGTAGGTAAATTGGTACTTCTGTTTCTCAATTTAGCTTTAAGATCATTAATAGCTACTGAGAATGAAATATAGTTTACCCACACAAGTTAATAACACTAGAAAAATTTAAACAACTTTAAAATATGTTCTCATGAGTTGGGGGGAAAAAAGGGCCTTATGACTTTTAACTTAACTTTTTTGTTTTTGCTATAGTATGTGAACTTTTCTGATGAGAGATCTATATTATGAATTGCAGTTGGAAGTATAATCAAGAAAGTGTTAACGCCCAATAGACTGGTCTTTATTATTATTTGGAGAGATTCTCAGAATAAAAACGTGAAAATGCCATTGTTATACATTGAGTATTTATATTACTTAGTGATATAATTTGAACAGTTCTAAATATACTTGGTCAAAAGTTATGTACATTTCATTGAATTAATTTAGGAATTTGTGGATGTCACCTATTCAGATTTCTCATTTGCCTTAAGTACTTTTTTTTTTTTTTTTTACTGAATAGGCAAACAAGAGAAATAAAAATCCATCTGCTTTACCTAGTTGAATATTTATTTAGAATTTATATTGAACACTATTCATATCCATTTAAGTGTTTTCAGGTTTATATTTTATTTATTTAAATTATCTTGGTTTATTTATTTGAGAGAGAGAAAACACATGGTGGGGAGGGGCAGAGGGAGAGGGAAAGGCAGACCCCCCTGAGCAGGGAGCCTGAGGCAGGGCTTCATTTTAGGACTCTGAGACCATGATTCAAGCTGAAGGCAAATGCTTACCCAACTGAGCTATGCAGGCTCAGGTTTATATTTTACTTATGTTCTTTTGTTTCAGTATTTTTAATAATTTGGGACATAGAAAACATTCTCATCTTGCACATTAACACACAGAATAATTCTAATCTAGTGGATAAATCTTTTGTTTGTATTTCAGAGTGTTGCTGGAACCTTAGAATTTCAACCAGGAGAAAGATATAAGTACATTTCTGTTAATATCACTGATAATTCTGTCCCTGAATTGGAAAAATCTTTTAAAGTTGAGTTATTGAACTTGGAGGGAGGAGGTAAGCTGATGACTCAAAAGTATCAACTATTTGCTTGTCTGTATGGAAAATTTCCTCAAATTTCCCTTCCCTGTGTTCCCAAAACCCCAGGTGAAAGCAAAGAAGGTCAAGCCAGGGAAAAGATTAAACAACGGCCACAGCTTGGATGACTGCATAAAGCAGTAAAAATATGCTGGATGGTGTGTTTGGAGGGTGACATGTAAAAATACCATCTTTGTTTGCCCTCCAGAGACAAGTCCTTACATCCCCAAATCATATTTTTTGTGAAACGACTTCATTAATTAGAGGTCACTATAAAACATTTGAAAAGTTGTTGTTTGTATCACTTGTAGTTAATAATACTTAATGTGATGGAGAAAACGTTAATGATCATTATTCTGTGATAAGGAACATTAAGTATTCTTTAGAAGTAATATTTCTGGTCATAGTGATACTTGGTATTTTATGTGGAAACTTCTTCCTGTATCTCTAGATTATACATTGTTAGGTATTGTACATGAGTTCTCACTTGAAAACCTATCTTGCAGCCTCTTAGTAAACAATAGTGACAGAGAATTTCATTTTTCCCTCAGTGAGTTGGGCTTGGAGTAAAGGAATCTAGACACTGGCTTCTATTCCCCAAGTCAGAGCTAGGGACTAAGAAGTGCAGTATTTTTAGGAGCTAAATTCACCTGAGGGTTAAGGGAAAAACTGTTATTTCATATTGTTTTGTCTTTAAAACCAACTCTACATAACATAGACATCTGCTGGATGTTTTATGTTATTCAGAGTGCATCGGTGTTGAACTTTACCCTCTCTTATGACTTGTAGCTAATATGGGGGATGCACTGGATATTCTCTAAAACTCATTTTGCCTCTTAGTCCTCTAAGGTTATTTCAGATTTGGGGGGCCATAATGTCTGGTGTATCCCAGTCTGGCTGATGGGAAGAGTAGAAGAGCAGAACAGATCTTAAACTCGTATGTCAATCAAGGATACTGTAGAAGCACATAGACATGGATGTGGACTTGCTTCTCTTACTCCTCTTCTCTTCCACCATTGTCATTGTTACACTTCCTGTCTTCTTTTTAAACTGTTAGTAAAGTAATGGGTAGGGTATAAGATGTATTGGAAGTGAAGGTAGAAGCACTTTCTCTTTGTCTTAGTCCTTATATATTGCCAAGTGCTTTATTTTTTACATTATTTATTTGGTCTTTAGAATAGTCCTGTTAAAGGCAGCACATTTTTTTTTAGGTGAGAAAACTGAGGTACCAAGAGTTTTAATGACCTGTTGGAGGTTTTACAGTGGGTATTTCTCACAGCCAGCCTGAAACAGATTGTTGTAGACTGCTTATCTAGGGTTCTTTCTACCATGTCAGTAGCAAAAGGGTGATCAACTCTGAGAATGGTAAATAAAGTGGGAATTTGAACCTTTGGCTGGAGGGAAATGTTAGACACATTTCGCTAATTTTGAGTTGATTGAGGTGAGTGGTAAGGTGACTCTGTTATAGTCATAATCATATAGGCCTAACCATGTGATTATACACAACCACAAATATTTTTTAAATGTTTAAAATGTTAAAAACAATTTACATTGCTTTAAGTATGTGATTTAAAAAGACGGTTGGGCAGCCCGGGTGGCTCAGTGGTTTAGCGCCACCCTCAGACAAGGACGTGATCCTAGAGACCTGGGATCCAGTCCCACGTCAGACTCCCTGCATGGAGCCTGCTTCTCCCTCTGCCTGTGCCTCTGCCTCTCTGTTTCTCAAATAAATAAAAATCTTTTTTAAAAAAGTCAGTTGGTTAAGTTGGCAGAAATGGGAAATACCAATTACAACTTACTTGGAGTATTTCCTAATGCTATGGATGACTTTTCAATAAATTGGTAGCTTGACTAATGTTATACTTTTACATTCAAAAATAGTGTTATACTTTTACCACTTAAAAATATATTTTCTGTGGAAGAATGCATGTCATAGGGTGACTATTACTACATTTTCATCTTTTCTGGATATGTTTTAAGAGCTCTCCATTTTCTCATTGTGTCAATGTGTATTGTGTGGGTGTGTCTCTGTGTCTTCTTGTGAAGTGACTGAATTCTTTAGGGTTGATGGCAGTGGTAGTGGTGACGGGGACATGGAATTCTTCCTTCCAACTATTCACAAGCATGGTAAGCAGCTCTTCCAAGGCCCTTTACTAGTCTACATTTTAACTCTTCTTTTCAGAGACAATACTAACCAATTATTTATACCTACTGTGTGCAGGTTCTTTACATATTTTATCTCAGTAACCATAACAGCAACTTTATATTTACTCTGTGTTATAGTTACCTACCTAGAAAGTGATCAAGCCAGAATCAAGTCCTTGCCTGCCTCCAAAGCCCAGACTTCCCTTAGTATGAACCCAATAGAGTTTCTTGATTCCAACTATAATAGAAATTTTGCTTGAATATCAGTCATAAAATGATTTTTAAAAAATATTTTACATAGCTTTGAATACCTAGAACATTTATATTTTTATGTTAAATGTATCATGCTTATTGTATTTACAGAAAGAACCAGCAGTCTTTACATGTAGCATTTAATCAAAACAGGAAAAAAGAAATTAAAAAGGCAGTAAATGGGGAGAATAAGTTGTCAGTGAGTGGGAGGGAATACTCAAAAGAGAATGCATTTGATTCATATGCAAGCGTGATTCAGCTTTTTACCTCAAACACTTTTTTTTTTGTATTGGGAGAAAAATGCATAGAATACTCATTTCTGGAGGGAGAACTTTTTCTAATCCTCAAATGTTCCTTTTTCACAATTTCAGGTTTTATATTTTAAGGTTAGAACTCATGTTGCCACTCTTCTCATTCCTAACTTTCATCAGTGCCTCATGTAACTACTGTATTTAATTACTGTGTTACTTTTGGAATTGTTCATTTTCTGTCTGTATATATTAATACAACATAATAGTTGAATATACTTCTTAGGAAAAAAATTCAGTATTTCTGTAGGTATTGGCACTTCTTTAGTTACAAGACTGGAGTGTTTGGGCGCCAGGAGAGGTAGATCTATAATATCATAATATGATAATAAAATAGACCTAGAACTCATGCACATTTAGAAACCAAGAATCTGTTCAGTCAGATTGATAAAAATCATAGGGAAACTGTTTCATGAAGGTAAGAGTCATTTTGGCTCCTGTTCTTCTGAGGTCAGCAAAGGTCGTGGGAGACTTTCCTCATATACTCTGTGTGGAAGAATGTTCTCTTTCATAGAGCAGAAAAAGAAAAACAAGTTTTCCTTATTCATCTCCAAGTGCTTATACAGCACTTGTATATCATGGTGGTGCCAAAATAGAGAAAGGTCATAAAAGCATGAATATGTGTGGCAACCATTTGTGTCTGCCTTTCTTTCTAAAACAAATTAGAATGTACTCAATGAATGGTAAAACTCTTTTCAAAAAGTTGTTCCTTGGCTTTTCCTTTGGTTTGTAAATTACTTATTAACATTTTCTTGCTATTTGTTGGAACTTATTCATGCAGCCAGTCTAGGAGTGGCTTCACAAATACTAGTGACAATTGCAGCCTCTGACCATGCTCATGGTATATTTGAATTTAGCCCTGAGTCACTCTTTGTCAGTGGAACTGAACCAGAAGATGGGTACAGCACTGTTATATTAAATGTGAGTACATTTTTTCTTCCAGTCTTAGACACTTTCTGTTCTTTTAAAACTTTTATTGTATTATGAAGGTGTCCTTTATGTTTGTTTTTTTTTCCTTTTTAGGTACAGGGGGAATGACCCTGGTGGAACACACAATACAGATTAATAATTGAATAGTAATTTGACATTTGTCTTTGTATGTAGTTTTGCATATAAGTTTGTCTTATGATTTTGAGGACTCCTGACTCTTTAAGGAATATAGTAGAGTCATACAAGTATTAATTTACATAGATTTTGTATTAATTCACTTAGGCTGTGGAAACAAATGTCTCCTAAAGCTCACTGGCTTAATATAACAAAGATTTGTTTTTCTACCGATGTGTTTCTGGAGCCTAACTTGACAGTCACCAGTTATTGAGGCATCAAGGATCACAGAGGTAGCATCTCAGCAGGTGCTTCTGTCTTCACGGAGGGGGAAAGTGTGGATGTGGAGAACTGCATATGGCTCTTAGAGTTTCTTTCTGGAAGTGATTCATAACATTTCCACATTTTCACTTAGTCACATGGTCAAAAGTCACATGGCCATGCCTAATGTTAATGGGTAGAAAAATGCAATCCTATCTCATCTCTCACCCAAAAGGAAATAAAATCCAAAACATTTGTGAACACCAGTTCATAATGACAACTCTATATGATGTGTGTGTGTGTGTGTGTGTGTGTGTGTGTGTACTTCCTCCTCTGCTTTGTTCAGTTAGGAATTAAGTTGAATTCAATTGTTAAACAACTGGGAGGAGCTAGAAGCTTGCTCAGCCTCCTCAGATTTTGTATAAATAATGATGAAAGATTACTCAATGGCAGATTTTCAATAAGTTGTTGTGGAGTAATTTGAACAATCTTAGAAAGGATAATTATTCAAAAAAAGAAAAAAGAATTAAGGGAAAAAGATTAAGTCTTCTAAAATCCCTATCTTGAATGTTATTTTAAGTTAACATTTGTATTTAAAGCTATTTTTATTCCCCTTAATATATTATTGGCAAAAGTATTGCTGAAGTATATTTTAGTGAACTTTAGGAGAAATATGTTTTTTGGTGAGTTTTTCATATTATATTGAAGATAAAAGAAAATATAATTTGTTTTCAAAAATGAGTTTCATGGCTAACTTTTCAGAAAATATCACTCATTTATTACTTACAATGAAGTATATACCAATATACCATCTTTGTAGTAAAAGCAAAAATTTTCATGAGTATACTTACATATGATAATTACATTTGCTTCATTACTAATTTATGATTGCAGGAAACATACCGCTGTAGTTTAGTTAGTAGCTAAAAATGTTCAATCAATTTGTAGCTTTGTGCAATAATCACTTTTTAAGTACTCTGAGGGTCCTCAAAGATGGGTAGTACTTGGCCTTGCCTCCAAGAATCTTATATTCTTGAGAAAAACTAGTAGAAAATAAAATAAAAATTTAATATCTTGCTATCATTCTATATTTACAAACCTCTAAATCAGTGATTTTAATCTCTCTTTTAATACATTTTGCTATTAAATATTTTATAGATTATAAGAAGCCGTGGAGCTCTGTCTCAAGTGACTTTGTTTTGGAGCATAGGCTCTGATCCTGATGGCGATCTTGCCTTCACCTCTGGCAATGTCACATTTGAGATTGGGCAGACGAGTGCCAACATCACATTGGAAATACTTCCAGATGAAGATCCAGAACTGGATAAGGCCTTCTCTGTGTCAATCCTCAGTGTCTCCAGTGGTTCCTTGGGAGTTCATACTAATGCCACATTAACAGTTTTGGCTAGTGATGATCCTTGTGGAATCTTCATCTTTTCTGAGAAAAATAGACCTATCAAAGTTGAGGAAGCAATGCAAAATATCACGCTGTCAGTGATAAGGTTAAAAGGCCTCATGGGAAAAGTCATAGTCACATACACAACGCTGGATGATATGGAAAAACCGCCTTATTTTCCACCTAGTATAGCCAGAGCAACTCAAGGAAGAGACTATATACCAGCTTCTGGATTTGCTCTTTTCAGAGCCAATCAGAGTGAGGCAACCATAACTATTTCAATTTTGGATGATGATGAACCAGAAAGATCGGAGTCTGTGTTTATTGAACTACTGAACTCTACTTTAATAGAGAAAGTACAGAATCGCCCAAGTAAGTAACCATTAGTGTGTTATTATTATTATTGGAGGTAAGAATCCTAAAAAAATAAATCAAGAATTGGTATAGTAGAAAATTATATAAAAATAGTAAGCTCCAGTTTTGAAAGTATTGCCTTACAGAAGTTTATAAGACAAATGGAAGTGGGACACCTGAAAACATACGATTATGTTTTAAGAGCCCCTTATGTTCCCAAACTAAGTTGTTAAAAGCTGCTGGGTAATCCGGTGCAACTGACATCTAGTACTATTGTATTATATATTGTAGCTTCCAAATCATTCTAGAGTCAATCTGGGGGTTCCAGGGACAGTCCTGGTGGCAAGATCCTGAGTCTCTTTCACCTTGATCCAGTCTGAAAGATTCCTTCACCCATAGAGCCTCTTTGGCAATGAGCATATGGATACAGCAACTGCATGAGGGAAGGGGGACAGAAGTGTGTAGCAGTAAGAAATCCTGTACATTTGTGGGTCACTGAAAGTTAAGGCACTGGTTGGTAATAGGAATGGGGAGTGACCTGTGTTGGGCAGGTGATGTGGTGCGGCAACTTCTTTGGAAAAGTAGCAGCCACTTCCCCTGGGGTTGTGGCTTAGTGGCTTTTAGAGTTAGGTGTCTACAGGTAGAGAGCAGACCTTATGCTTGCAGAGCTGAAAGCAGTTATTGTGTTATACCTTGTTCATTAGTCACATCTCTCTAAGAGGACATATAACTTTAGAAAGTTGTTTTTAAACAAAGGCAAGGATCTAGATCTCCTGGAATAAGGGAAAAAGCAGATGAAGAAATATTAGTGATATTAATTCGATATCAGTTTAACATCAGCTTTAGGACAATATTTATAAGAAGACAAATAAAACATTCTAAAGGAAACTGGAATTACATATTCTAAAAGTAAGATTCCAAGAGCTACATGTTGACTGTTGACTGTGTTTTGCCATATAGACTAAGGTTTCTCGTAAACAAATTTCTTCACCTTACTGTAATACCTTTATGGATATACTATATAGTGAGCAACATTCTTGTCCACAATGTAGGTAATTGCAAATCAGTATTATGGAAGGAAATTTATAAGACAACTATTAACATTAAATATTCAGGTTATAGTCAAGGTTAAAATTCTCACACAATATCCATCGTTTTTTTCCTTAACAAGATTTAGGATCAGTTCTAATAGCAAATAAATTGTAATAAAATCTAGTGACTAGTCTTACTAAGTAAGAATTATAAATAAATAAACAAAAGGATTATAAAATAAAGCTTGGTTTCAAAGAACTCACAGTTTATTGAGCGAGATAAAAATAAAACCAGAAGGGAGTATCAAATATAGCAGTGGCTAGGAGCTATGTGTGTTGGTGTAAGATAACTTATCTTCCAATATATTGTAATAAACTATTGGTCATAAACTTTTTCAGCCCCAGTTTCCTTATCTATTATACCGAAATACATTGGGGCTTGAGTACAATAATGTATATGAAAATTTATGCAGTATCTGGCACATGGTAAACATTCAGTAAATATTAACAGTTATTGTTAATAACAAGGTATGCAGGATATCAGTGTGCTATGGGATAGGAGAGACAATTGACATGTAATTTATACTTGTTACGTCCCTGGAACCAGGTAGCATATTTGGGGCAATTCACAATAGGCATAAGATAGATGTGAAATAATTAAAGAACAATTAAATGCAAATCTGTGTGATGTTGACTACAGTGTAATAGGCAAAATCAGTGTAGGACCTGATAGGGTCTCTGTTACTGTACTCTGAGTATAATCATTAACTTGGAGGAGAGCACTGTGAGAAGACTGGTGATCAGCACCTGGGTAAGCGCAGAGCACAGTATGAACAGTTTGAATAATTGAAGGTTTTATACCTGGCTTAATGAGGAATTGTATATAGGGAGCAAGGGATTACATAAACCCTCACAGGATGCCTCTTGTTGTGTCTAGCAGGTACTGGCATGATACCTTATGACTTCTTCACCATCTATGTGCCTCTTATTACTCATCGGTGAAATGTGGACAGTGTTACCTGCCCCGTAGAGGTGGCATAGGGATTAAATGACTTGACACAAGAGAAGTGCTTAGAACAATGCCTGGCAAATTCTTTTGTAATTTAGTTGTATTTAATTATATTGGTTTATAGTTTTTTATTTTAACTATGATATAATTTAGCATGGTCTGTGGGTTTCTATCACTGAAATTAAATGGTGTTACTGTTTTTAGATTGTCAGAAAATGTTACATTTTATTATCACATATTTCCAAATAATACAGTTGTTAGAGATACTCTAAATATCAACTCAAAATTGTTTACTGCTATTAAATTTGTTGATGGTTCTTCATTTGTGTTAAAAGGTCAATTTTTACGTTGTTTTGGCAAGGGTGGTGGTTGGAATTGAACCTAGAAGATAATTTAGAGAGTTTGTAGAAGGTCCTAAATGCCTTCAAAACAAGTTTTGCTGTCTCCAAAATCATTGGAAAGTGAGAAGAGAGCCTTGAAAGTATTGAGCACACTTTATTGTACCAGCATTGGGGTAGCATTGAGGCTGACTTGCACTCTGCATTCTGCACTCTTAACTAAGATGGGACAAAAAGGAATGGGTTTGTGAGCATGGACAGGGAAACAGAGAGGCAGTAATTTAATTACGGTATGATGATTTGCAGCTGGTCTTTGAGGGCACGAAGCTTAATGACTTTCCTACTCAGTTTTGCAACTGAAATGCTGTTTTTTAAAATTTTTATGTCATGCTGGTAACTAATTAGAAGAGCACAGTCCTGTAGGTACTGTCATTATCTGTTGCAATATTATGTAAAGTGATGATTGAGTGGAACTCCATAAACTGTGAGTTTTGACACATTTCCAATGCTTATTAAAATATTCCTGTAAGATAACTATTCCTTTGCTAACAATTCTGTAATAAAAATCTCTCTAAAACGTAAAGCTACAAGAGAGCAGGGACTTTGTTTCATTGATTTTTGTTAACCCAGTGTCTAGATTAGTGCTGGTACATAGTAGTCAGTACATATCTTTTTTTTTAAATATATAAATAGTAGAGAGAAACAACAAATGAGGCTCCCATTTTGCTGATGGAATCTTGCTGAGGTTTCCTGATGACTTTTGGCCATCGGGTAGAATTTTGATATACTAGCCTTTCTTCTGTCTTTCAGTTCCAAATTCTCCACGTCTTGGGCCTAAGGTAGAAACTATTGCTCATCTAATCATCATTGCCAACGATAATGCATTTGGAACTCTTCAGCTATCAGCACCAATTGTTCGAGTGGCAGAAAATCATGTTGGACCCATTATCAACGTGACTAGAGCAGGAGGAGCATTTGCAGATGTTTCTGTGAAGTTTAAAGCTGTGCCAATAACTGCAGTTGCAGGTAAGAAAAGACCTCCAGGCAGCAGTGAAGTGGTTTAGAGGGAAATTATATCCTTAATTAACCAAAGCCACTTACAGATGTAGTTAGAAAAATCAACCAGAAAAAATAATTCTCTTGCATCTTTTTAAAGGCATAAAAATAAAGCTTTTGTCTTGTATTTATGACACAGATTTTGTAGAATTTTTTTTAAAAGATTTATTTATTTATTTATTTATGACAGACAGAGAGAGAGAGAGAGGCAGAGACACAGGAGGAGGGAGAAGCAGGCTCCATGCTGGGAGCCTGACATGGGACTCGATCCTGTGACTCCAGAATCGCGCCCTGGGCCAAAGGCAGGCGCTAAACCGCTGAGCCACCCAGGGATTCCCAGATTTTGTAGAATTTTTAAAAAAATGTTAGCAAAACTGTATATGAATTTTAAAGTTAAAATGACCGGAGTGCCAGGTGGAGTGCCAGGTGGCTCAGTCAGTTAAGCATCTGCCTTCGGCTCAGGTCATGATCCCAGGGTCCTGGGATAGAGCCTCCCACACACCCCCACCTCCCAAGCATTGGGCTCCCTGCTCAGTGGGGAGTCTACTTCTCCCTTCCCCTCTGGCCCCCCACCCCACTTGTGCCCCTGCTCTCTCTCTCTTTCAAATAAATAAATAAAATCTTTAAAAAAAGGTTAAAATGACTAAAATTTGCACAAACCAATGAAAAGGAAACTAGGGAAAGTATTGTTAGGCTTTCTCTGTGTGTACTTTTTAGTTATTTGAAAGGGATTCATGTGTAAATGATCCTGAGGAATGCAGGATAAAATGTGCAGCCACATGGTTGCAGTGCTTGGCAACAGTCTTGTCTCTCAACCCATTTATCTTGCTTGTTTATTTATTTATAAAGAATGTGGAAGAGGCAATGGCTAGCATTAACTATTCTGTGTAAGCAAAATGATTTCATTGCCAAATGCAAACATGAGGAGACTGCCTTTTTTGTTGGTGCAGTTAGAGCATCTAGAGGGAGATCTGCCCCGAGAGCTATTCAATTAGAATCTTTCTAGCGTGCATTTAAAGGAACATAAGTGTGAATGGATAGGATAGCATGTTCCATTCTTTGAAATAAATCATCTGGATATGATGTTTACTTGAAAAGATAATAAACCAGGCTCACCTAGTCCCTACATGGGCTGTGTGTGTGTGTGTACGTGCGTGCTTGCGGAATGGGTAGCCTAGAGGAATGCCTGACTGTTCAACAGTGGGGATGAATCGATGTTCTAGAAAATTAGCCCTTAGACTTCATATGAAGGCTCTCTGCTTTCCCTTCCCAGCGTTTGACCAGAAACAAAGCCACTGCCAATCTGAGCAGTATACAGTAGCAGCTTTTAATCCAATTTTTAGGAAAGCCCATAGTTTCCAGCTATAACATTGATGATGCGGACATGCGTATGTCTGTGCAACAGTACAACTTATCTTTTTAGTGAGATCAGAATTCCCGTTCTGTTCTTTTTTTAAAAAGTATTGTGCGTATTTTGTTTCTCTTTGTAGATAAGAGGTTATCTTGTGGTAACAGATGACGTGATGTATCTTTGTCTCAGGCCATATCTGTATCATATCTATATCATCTATGTCTGTTATGACAAGTAGAAATTACGTACCTGACTTTCTAAAAATAAAGGATAGCCTTGAACACCCTCTGGAGGTTGTTTTCATTATTTTATGATCTCAGATCTATTTTTTCTGGGAAGAGAGGTAAAATCTTTTTGTTTACGATATAGTCAATATCCTCAAAAAAGCTTTACAAGTGTATCTGTGGAATTTAATATAGTATTCCACTTGTGTATGGCATGTTTAACGATCATATTTGGGAATAAGTCTCGGCATTTTGCTTTTTATTTTTATAGGTGAAGATTATAGCATAGCTTCATCAGATGTGGTCTTGCTAGAAGGGGAAACCAGCAAAGCTGTGCCAATATATATCATTAATGACATCTACCCTGAACTAGAAGAATCATTTCTTGTGCAGTTGCTGAATGAAACAACAGGAGGAGCCAAACTAGGGGCATTAACAGAGGCGATCATCATTATTGAGGCCTCTGATGACCCCTATGGATTATTTGGTAACCAAACTAGTTTGTGCCTTTGTTTTAACTTGTCAATATAGATCATGCATTTCTTTATTTTTAGGGACTTAGAATTAATTTGATTGTGTTCCCCTTTTTAACCGGGTGTTACTGACATATAGGGTATTTAAGCACCCTCCCTAGTAGTGGTTAGTGGTCATTAAAAAAATAAATCAGCATCTTAGCATAAATACGGAAGGGACCAACTTTTAGGCTTGTAAGTCAGATCTGGCTTCTAGATGTGTTTTGTGGATCTTTGACAATTCTTTCAAAAATTAATTTGCTTAAATTTACACAAAAATCTGGATTTCTGGGCTTTCTTGACTAGCAGGAAATCTGGCAGCATTGTACCTCCCTTCCTGCATAGCATCAGTCGTGAGAGCAAAATAGCAGTTGCCTCTGTGGACCAGCAGTTAGCCACAGAACTCACTAGACCCACTTCATTAATGACTGATACATGCCTGACCACTGTGGGATTCTCAGTTTGTAACTTCTGTTTCTGTCATAATGAGTAATAGTGTGGAAATTTGGCAGGCCTGAACGATTAGTATCACAGCATGCTACTCTGACTTGAGGGGGTTTAGCTATTTATATTTAGACTGTGTAGGAGAAAAAACAATCAACTCTAGGCGATAATGGTTAGCTTTGTGTTGCCTCAGTTTCACTTTATATTTGAAATTAATTCTGTTCTGCCCTTCAGGTTTTCAGATTACTAAACTTATTGTAGAGGAACCTGAGTTTAACTCAGTGAAGGTAAACCTGCCAATAATTCGAAATTCTGGGACACTCGGCAATGTTACTGTTCAGTGGGTCGCCACCATTAATGGACAGCTTGCTACTGGTGACCTGCGAGTTGTCTCAGGTAATGTGACCTTTGCCCCTGGGGAAACCATTCAAACCTTGTTGTTAGAGGTCCTGGCTGACGACGTTCCGGAGATTGAAGAGGTGAGAGGAATGGCTAGTATAGAATGACACTGTAAATCATACCTTGTCTTATAGTGACTAGAACAGATGGCTGTTGTGGCATTTATAGAGAATGTCAAGTTAATTATTTCTGCAAGAATTTTCAAAATATGGTAGTGTAAAAGTGATTCTTACAGATAAACAAAAACAATATTCTACAAGGTCTTATATATATCACAGTTCATTAATGTAAATTTTTTGTACAATGACGTTGTATTTTTCCACTTTTTTGTTTAGTGATTAATATATCTTTTCATATAAACTCTTAATTTGTTTGTATCCAGAGTCCCTTTTAGCTTGAGTGTGAACCAGTCTTAATTAAGTTTAGATTTTGATTTTCTACTCATTTACTTATTTATTGTTTGATCATTTTGAATATTTCCTACATGACAAATACCAGCTAGACATGTCTTCCTGATATTTATTTTTCATGATGAAGAAGCTAGGTGGCAAATAAAAAGAGTCTCAATAGGAAAGTTGATTCATTACTAACATATATTAACTGAAGATAATTTTATATTATGAAATTCAAGTATTATTAAAGCCTAGGTCTCATTTACTTTTAATAGCATTTATTTTTAATAATACCAAGTTTTCATAGAGGTCCATAACATTTCTTTGGAATCCTAACTGTGTCATTTTTCAGTTTTGAAATATTAGATGTCAGTTAATACATATAAAACACTTCTCTTTCCTTTTCTCTGAATTTAGGCAGTGTTATGATATGATGGCCTTTGGTTTAAATTTTGTGAGAATTTCCATTTAAAACAATGTGGGAAATGAAACATAGTAGATTAGCTACTTATGAAACATACATGCAGTATTTTCTCTAAATAAAAAAACATATAGAATGGACATAAAAATGTATTATTGAAATGGTGACTATAAACAAGGATCTTAAAATTGATTCACAAGATTATATAACTGAATATTAAGGAATTTAAATGGCCTGTTATGTATAATCGTGCTTTATTACTAAAAGCTGATAATGTATTATTCTGTTACATATTGGGTTTATAAATGTAATGGGGGGAATTCTTTTGAGTCCATTCATATTACATTATGTTTTGTTCTTGTCCTTGTATGAATTGTATTTTGATGATTCTCCACCTGCATCATTGTTATTTTAATTTCAGAACTGGGATTCTGTTAAGGAAATTTTCACTGTATTTTTAGGTTATCCAAGTGCAACTAACCGATGCCTCCGGTGGAGGTACTATCGGGTTAGATCGAGTGGCAAATATTGTAATTCCTGCCAATGATAATCCTTATGGTACAGTAGCCTTTGTTCAGTCGGTTTATCGTGTTCAAGAGCCTCTGGAGCGAAGTTCCTGTGCTAACATAACTGTTAGGCGAAGGTATATGAAATAATAGCTTGCATCTGTGGGGGGATGGTGATTGTGGGTGGTGGGAAATGACCTCTTGTGCAATTAAATAATTTAGGTTTGGTGGTGGTTATATAATGTAAATTACTTTATAGGTTTGGTAATTTGTTAATTGAATTTTGCCTGTCAATATGAAGAGCCCAATATGTTTATCATCCCTATTATTAGTGAAATAGATAATAGATTATACATCACTGGGCTTTGTAACCACAGAAAGTTATTGCTCTATTCTATGATTTGTTTGAATTAGATCTTCAATACAACTAGCTTCCAAAGTAAAGAATATTCAGATGCTGCATGAAGTGGTTGGTTTTCAGTTTGTTTTTTTTTCTGTGTGTGTGAGAGGCAGTGTAAAGTTCACTGAACTCCTTCAGAAATAGAGAATAAGGGGTCTTGGGAATTGGTGGCAAGTAATTGCATTTTCTTACAGTGCACTCATGCTATTATCATTATTTGTTACAGTGCAATCTGGTAATGAAAATTCATTTTCTAATTCTGTTTGATAATTCTGAAACAAATAAGATTTGCATATCTTGCAGAACCTCTTTATAGCTTGGTCAACAATAACTATTGTTTAATTGAAAATCGGCAAGATTCCCTTACATGAGAAAATAAAATGTTGAAAGATAAATATATTTAAGGAACATGATTGTGTTTGTATTTTCACTTAACATACTTTTAAAAAAAGTGGAAACTGCAGTCCATAATTTCCTTTTCTATGTAATCCGCAGATTGCTTTGAGTGCTTAACCTGTCTTTTAATTGTTACTCCATGTTTTAGCGGAGGGCACTTTGGTCGGCTGTTGTTGTTCTACAGTACTTCTGACATTGATGTAGTGGCTCTTGCAGTCGAGGAAGGTCAAGATTTACTGTCCTACTATGAATCGCCAATTCAAGGGGTGCCTGACCCGCTGTGGAGAACTTGGGTGAATGTCTCGGCAATGAAGGAACCCCAGTATGCCTGTGCCACTTTGTGTCTCAAAGAACATGCATGCTCAGCGTTTTCTTTTTTCAGTGCTTTTGAGGGCCCTCAGTGTTTTTGGATGACGTCATGGATCAGTCCAGTGGTTAATGACTCAGACTCCTGGACCTACAGGAAAAATATGACCAGGGTAGCATCTCTGTTTAGTGGTCAGGCTGTGGCTGGGAGTGACTATGAGCCTGTGACAAGGCAATGGGCCATAATGCTGGAAGGTGATGAATTTGCAAATCTCACAGTTTCTATTCTTCCTGATGATTTCCCAGAGATGGATGAGAGTTTTCTAATTTCTCTCCTTGAAGTTCACCTCATGAACATCACAGCCAATTTTAAAAACCAACCAACCATAGGACAGCCAAATACTTCTACAGTTGTCATAGCACTAAATGGTGATGCCTTTGGAGTGTTTGTGATCTACAGTATCAGTCCCAATACCTCAGAAGATGGCTCGTATGTGGAAGTTCAGGAGCAGCCCCAAACCACAGTGGAGCTCATGATCCACAGAACAGGGGGCAGCTTAGGTCAGGTGACAGTTGAATGGCGTGTTGTTGGTGGAACTGCCACTGAAGGTTTAGATTTTATAGGTGCTGGAGATATTCTGACTTTTGCTGAAGGTAAGTGACGGTTCTAAACGGATTTCAGTTTCCCCTAGTAGAGTTGTCATAGTTATTTTTTCTGATAATGGCCATTCTTACTGTGTAGATTCTTGCTAATATATGTAAGTGCAACGTGGTTTAAACAAGAAGTTAGTTAGATTGTTAATGATTGACCCATGACGTATGTAGGCTCATGTGTATCCTTTTTAGTTTATTAAAAAGAGAAGGTTTTCAAGGAATGTATGGATTTTATTCCTTTATAGTACTAGCAGTGCTTATAAGTCAACAGAGGCAACTCTAAGGCAAATTCTAATTTTCTAAGAGAAATTGCCAGAGTTCATACTGTTTATCTTTTTTATTATTTTCATTGAAGATTTATCCTGATTTGTCTAGTACATTTAAAAATGCTTCCCAGGGGATCCCTGGGTGGCGCAGTGGTTTGGTGCCTGCCTTTGGCCCAGGGCGCGATCCTGGAGAACCCGGATCAAATCCCACATCAGGCTCCCGGTGCATGGAGCCTGCTTCTTCCTCCGCCTGTGTCTCTGCCTCTCTCTCTCTCTCTCTCTCTCTGTGACTATCATAAATAAATAAATAAATAAATAAATAAATAAATAAATAAAATAAAAATGCTTCCCAGTTAATACTCATTTTCCTAGTTACCAGTACTTCTTGCACAGGATAATCTTCAATGAAAATAATTTGCATAATAAATAGTATGAACTTTGCATAAATAGCAAAGTAGCATAAATAGTATGAACTTTGATGATTTCATTCATATTAAATTAAGCCTAGGGATAGGTCAATTTATAATAACGTTCTTAGGCTTGGATGGGATAGCTATTGTAAATTTTTTTGAATAATATATTTAAAGATAATTTGGCCTAGAGATGACAATTAGGGTCAGATTCACTGATTCTTTTTCAGGACTGACTGAAACATCTAATATTTGAAAGTTTGGAAATTTCATTTGTTCAAATAAACATCTTTGGGTGGAGAAAGTTATCTATTGTTTAAGTCCTGATTTGGGCAATTATAGATTCCATATAGTTTTTAGCATAGTGTTTTTCTGATAAAAAAAATGTATACTCACTATATACAAAAAATGAAGGAAATAAGAGTATTCACGATTCCATGTCTTAGAGCAATTCATTGCATCTTTTTTTTTGTTTGACTTTTTTGCGTATACTATTTTTGGAAACAGTAATTGGGGGTCATGATCATGATTCATATGTACTATACTTTTTGAAATACCTAATAAGCATTGTGTTTAGAGTACATTTTAAAAATAGTATGTCACATTTCTATAATGGTTATTTCCTAGTAAATCATTTAGGTAATGATGAAATATGATCTGCTTGGTGGAGGTTGGGATAAAGGTTGGTATTTGGTAACATTTCTCCTTATTTCATTTTTTTTAATAAATTAATTTTTATTGGTTTTCAATTAACCAACATACAGAAAAACACCCAGTGCTCATCCCGTCAAGTGTCCCCCTCAGTGCCCGTCACCCATTCCCCGCCACCCCCCGCCCTCCTCCCCTTCCACCACCCCTAGTTCGTTTCCCAGAGTTAGGAGTCTTTATGTTCTGTCTCCCTTCCTGATATTTCCCACACATTTCTTCTCCCTTCCCTTATATTCCCTTTCACTATTATTTATATTCCCCAAATGAATGAGAACATACACTGTTTGTCCTTCTCCAATTGACTTACTGCACTCAGCATAATACCCTCCAGTTCCATCCACGTCGAAGCAAATGGTGGGTATTTGTCGTTTCTAATTGCTGAGTAATATTCCATTGTATACATAAACCACATCTTCTTTATCCATTCATCTTTCGATGGACACCGAGGCTCCTTCCACAGTTTGGCTATTGTGGACATTGCTGCTATGAACATTGGGGTACAGGTATCCCGGCGTTTCATTGCATCTGTGTCTTTGGGGTAAATCCCCAGCAGTGCAATTGCTGGTTCGTAGGGCAGGTCTATTTTTAACTCTTTGAGGAACCTCCACACAGTTTTCCAGAGTGGCTGCACCAGTTCACATTCCCACCAACAGTGTAAGAGGGTTCCCTTTTCTCCGCATCCTCTCCAACATTTGTGGTTTCCTGCCTTGTTAATTTTCCCCATTCTCACTGGTGTGAGGTGGTATCTCATTGTGGTTTTGATTTGTATTTCCCTGATGGCAAGTGGTGCAGAGCATTTTCTCATGTGCATGTTGGCCATGTCCATGTCTTCCTCTGTAAGATTTCTCTTCATGTCTTTTGCCCATTTCATGATTGGATTGTTTGTTTCTTTGGTGTTGAGTTTAATAAGTTCTTTATAGATTTTGGAAACTAGCCCTTTATCTGATATGTCATTTGCAAATCTCTTCTCCCATTCTGTAGGTTGTCTTTTAGTTTTGTTGACTGTATCCTTTGCTGTGCAAAAGCTTCTTATCTTGATGAAGTCCCAATAGTTCATTTTTGCTTTTGTTTCTTTTGCCTTTGTGGATGTATCTTGCAAGAAGTTACTGTGGCCAAGTTCAAAAAGGGTGTTGCCTGTGTTCTCCTCTAGGATTTTGATGGAATCTTGCCTCACATTTAGATCTCTCATCCATTTTGAGTTTATCTTTGTGTATGGTGAAAGAGAGTGGCATTTCTCCTTATTTCAAATAAAATAATGGAAATTTAATGAGAATGACTGGAGATGAAAATTTGAAGTTAGATCTTTTTCAGCAGCTTTAGTAACTACAATGAAAGTTTTCATATGAAGTAATACCATTATACAAGTTAGTATTACCTGAATTGTAACTTTAGCATCACACAAAATGGACTATTTTTAATAGCTAACCTAGATTCTTAGGTAGTCTATAATCTTTTGATGCAGTCTTGATACTGTGAATTGATGAAATGCAGCAGGGTCACAAGAGAACATGCATTCATATCCCCTTTCTCCTTTTCCCTGCCTTTTCTCATTTCACTCTTTCATCATCTTTCCAGAAAGTGCAAAGCAATAGGTGGAGGATAATAGGCTGAACTGCAGAAGCCATGTTGAGTTTAGGGGTGTTCACTGATGCTTTATATGCTAGTGGGGTCCTAGACCAAATTGAAAAGTAGATTGCTTGAGCCTTGTCACTGTCACTCATTTCTTTGAATTCCCTTTTTACCTCCTTCCCTCATTTACCCACATCCTGGAAACTGGTATTTGATGCTGTCATCTCGTTTTTTCCAAAGATCTTATCTCATTCGGGCTGGTTCTTTCACTTGGAATTTGCCATCCCTTTCCTGTTTGCCATTTTGACTACCATTCTCTTAGTGTTCCTAATCTTTCAGGGAGGTATTGGCTTGATTACCTGAAGAAATAATGTGTGAATCACATTATTCATAGTAATGCTAGAATGAGAGAGAGACTACATTCACCTAGAGAGAGATCTGTTTCTCAACAGAAGGTGCTTTAGAAGTACTTTTACTAGCTGGGCCATTGTTCTAGGCAAAAGACCAGGAATAAAACTGCGATTCTTTGAAATAAGTCTACCCTTTAGGGATGCCTGGGTGGCTTAGCGCTTGAGCGTCTGCCTTCGGCTCAGGGCATGATCTGGGCATTGGAGCCCCGTATTGGGCTCCGTGCATGGAACCTGCTTCTCTCTCTGTCTCTGACTTTGCCTCTCTCTCAGTCTGTGTCTCTCATGAATAAATAAAATGTTTATAAAATAATAATTTTACCCTTTAAATTTTTCCATAATTCAAAATGTCCTTCTCTACAATCTGTTCATATTAATAAAATTTTACAGTGTTTTATATGTGAAGGAATATAGATTACCATACAACATTTACTTACAGTTATACTGATATTGCTCATAATATTCATTTACATATTTGTACCTAACTTTTTAAAGTGGAAGTAATATTTGGGCCTTTGTGGATTCTCTGTGTTGATGATTTTGTTACTTTGGTTTTTATTCTATTAATTTTTTTATAGGTGAAATCAAAAAGACTGCCATCTTAGCCATTTTAGATGATTCTGAGCCAGAGGATGATGAAAGCATCATCATTAGTTTGGTGTACACTGAAGGGGGAAGTAGAATTTTGCCCAGCTCTGACACTGTGAGAGTGAACATTCTGGCCAATGACAACGTGGCAGGAATTGTTAGCTTTCAGACGGCTTCCAGATCTGTCATAGGTCATGAAGGTGGGTTCCTTTTTTTGCTCAGCATATTCATTCTTTTTTCTATGGAGGTCATTTTTTGCTTACTCTTTTAAAGTTTCCAGTGTGTTGTGTTTGTTTGTTTGTTTGTTTTTTAATCCTTTCATTACTTTGTAGAGCTGTGTATGTTAGCATGCTTGGAGCTTAGCTGGGAAGGTGTCTGTTTAACTACTTAGGAGCCTTGCAGATTCTAGCTTGTTTCCCTCCACTGATGCAGTTTTAGGAGTTAGTCAAGCTAGGGAGGCTCAGCTTTCTCATTTGTTAAATGACAAGTATTACTTACTTCGTAGTGAGGATTACATGAGTTAATGAACACTTATCACAGTTCCTAACAAGTGTATATGTACTTAGTGGTAGTAATTGATATTAAACAGTGAAACACTGACTCCTTATCCAAAACAAATAGTAGGTTTTAATTAAAGAATATTTTAGCCTGGATTTTTGTATTGTGTTGATAGATTTTACAAGTGAAGTGCCAAACTAGAAAAAAATTAGAAAGTGTCCATCTTTTTCCTTAAGAAATAGAAATTTTCTTGTATCTTTACATAATATTTTATGTCATACATAGGATTTTGTATATATAGACTCGTTTTAGCTTCAAATATTTTAGCAGTGTAGATGACTGCTAAAGTCTTTGACTAAGTCTGTTTGAGATAAAACTGGTATTTATAGCCTGTGTTTCACTATAGTCTGTGTTTAGAAAAAAGAATAAATAGAGAAGAAATGACAAGAACATGGATCATGTATTTGGACTTCTATTTTACAGATGAGAAAACTGAGAGGCAGAGAGATTAGGTGACTTGACAAGATCATATAGCTCGTTAGTTGCTGTGCTGGAAATGTAATATGTTTTAGTGTGCATTACTTCACTGTACTCCCAACTTGCGAGTTTAACTTACCAATGCAAACGTCTGAGCTCTTTTCCAACACTCTTTCCTTTTATTAGGGGCTTAGAATCTCATGCTGTCATAGCAGTAGCAAGTAAAAATGACTAACAGGTTACTCTGAATCCATTCTAAAGACAGATCATCAACTCTCAAAAAATTATTTGTAATACAAATAAAAAGTCACTGCAGAAATTAATGTTAGTAATAACAACAATAATACTGAGTGTTTTCTGTGTGCTGGACATTATTATACTTAATTTGAACAACAGTCCTATAAAGTGGGTATAAAGGTATACATCTCATTTTCCCACAAGGAGAGTGCATTTTTGAGAAATTAAGTAGTACAGTTATTCATAGTGTAACTTAACCCCAGTATTGTCTGAATCCAGAGCCCATATTATAAGAAAATTTGTGAGAAGAAACTTAATCTGCTGCAGAACCCAACATTGCAGGAACTTCTGGTAAATATTTCAAGTGACTCTATCTCATGTTAGAGGTGGAAATTGGTTTTTTAGAGATAATAGTTGAACTCAGGAAAATTAATAAGGTCTTTGTGGTTAGAGGAATAAAAGCAAGGTGTCAAAGATGGAGCTGTATGGAACACAAGGCTAAGGTGTTGGGAAAGGAAAAAGACCTTTTTGGAGAGAGAGAAGGCTCTGCCAGAGGTGGGAAGAGACTAAGATAAGAGTGTGTTTTCATTAATTATCAGAAAGAAAATAATTACTGTGTCTCATGCTACCATAGGCAACCAGTGAGATCAGATTACCAAATGGACTGGAGGAAGCAGTGGTAACTCTAAGAGGATTTTAAAGGAGAACTTGGGGTGGGAAGCAGGTACCTAAGGATGTAGAGGCCTTTAAGCAGTGTTCCTCAAAGTAGGGGCCTCAAGTCAATGCCCATCCATAAAGTGTTTGCTACTGATTTGTGGCAAGAAAAGTTTAGAAGTTCAAATAAGCCTTTCTAGAAACCTATATCTTAATTTTGCTGATAATCAAAAGCATTATCTATGGACTTGTAATTTGTATATCAATATGTTTTTTTTTCAAAGAGGAAAAAGGATTAGTAATTAAAATAAATGGCCATGGCCTAAATTGGTAAATAGTGTGCATTATCATATTACTCTTTGAGCATGAGTTTGGTACTAGAAAGAAAACACTGAGCTGCTTTTATTGCTTGCTTGTGTGCTCCCTAGATTTTTCATATTTTCTACATAAAAACTGAGGTGAATTTTTATTCCTTTCCTATGCCTTTATTCCCAAGTTTTTTTCTAGAGTCTAAGTTAATTTTTAAAAGCCACTATATTGAACCTCAAGAATTCAGAATCTGTGCATATTTTTTATGTTACCACAAGCTTGTACAGAGAAAAGTGTATCAAGTGTATATGTTTACCAAAGTGAATTAATGAAAACCTAATGGTGATTCTTCAAGATAACTTCCTAACAAATAGTATTAAAAAGTCATGCCTTGTGTTCTTAAACAATGTTAACACTGCTTTTGACCAAGTGTTGAAGTTTCATTTATGTGAATAGATTTAAAATGTGGACCATACTGAACTTCTGATTCTACAATAATACATTTTCAGTTCATAGGGAGAAATTGCTTTAGTGTTTAACAATGTACTGGATTCTGTAGAATTATGTTTCTCTTTTTCATGCTAAAGCAATTGGACAGATGCCCAGTAGTAAATATTACTTTCTTTCAAATGGAATGGGCAAATTTAAAAATATGGGACAATAGATTTTTACTGTGGTTGAAAACTATGTACACGTGTGCCCTTTATAAATCCATGTTAGGTGTTTCATTCAGTCATCCAGCTTGGAGCATCGTAATCATCATGTCATATTCAATGGATTTAAAAATTTACCTTTTTTTCAGAGACACTTTGAAATGTTTTTAGGCAAAGATTGGAACAAGAAATGCAATTCTTTTTAAAAATATAGAGCCTGCTATATTAGAAACACTCAATTTTTTCTTGGTTGTTTTTATTGATAGTTTGTGTCGTACGGTATTCATATCTCTATAGTTTAAGTCATCTTCTATTTATTGTAGAGGGCAATTAATTTGGATGGTCCATGTATATAGCATGTATACATGTATCTGTTAAAATACATTTCCTGTGTTTTAATTTTCCATTATTATTACAGTGTAGTTGATGTTTATCTTTTAGAAAAACTCCTGGTTTGTTTTGGGAAATAAAAGTAGACAAAACACTCAGGGTTATTAAAATACATTTTATGTTTACATTTCATAATCTGCATTAGGTTAGGCCTAGATACTATGTGACAGATCCATTTTAGAGTTGAAGATATGTATCACCAACTTTTGGTGGACTCTGGATTTTATATCAAGATGGACTTCTGGTAATGTCATGAGACTCTTCTGTGGGTACAGGCCCTATTTAGGCTTTCATCCTGGGCAAACACTCGAAGATAGGATAGCACAC
The DNA here is from genome assembly GCF_018345385.1 of Vulpes lagopus. NCBI lineage: Eukaryota > Metazoa > Chordata > Mammalia > Carnivora > Canidae > Vulpes > Vulpes lagopus. The sequence goes on along the minus strand of NC_054827.1, from coordinate 78,193,191 downwards.
AGGAAAATGTTTATATGAAAATTATAAGCTACTCTCTCTGGGACATTCTTTTGGTCCTTTCCTTTATATTTAAAAGACTAAGGATTTGTTTCTTAGCTTTCCTTTTTCTATGACTGTTCTTTGACTCCTCATCTAGGTAGAGAGTAACTTTCTGGTAATTTTTCCCAGGAGACATTTTAATGGACCTGGTCCTGGGAGTCTGCTTTAACGAGGAAAGTCACTACCTCCATTTTGAATATTTGTTTGGAAAATTTTCACACTCTTCATGAGTTTTCATATGATTTGTAATAGACTCAGCTTACAAAATTGTATTCAAGGAATACTTTCTTTATCTTTTATTTGTGTGTGTGTGTATGTGTGTGTGTGGACTGCTTCAAATTGTGTTTCTTGCAATATTTCCTTGTGAGTAACTTGCATGGTAACTTGTTTAATTTTTAAAGGTGATGTCGACTAAGTGATATTAGACTTTGAGGCTTTTATATGTAGAGTTTGTAGGAGAATTTTTCTTTTTTTCTCTCCATGGCATTTTTTTTTTTTGCCTTTTAATGGTATATTATTCCCAAATCTCCATGTAAAAACTTGCAATCATTTTTTTATTATTATGATTAATAGTTCCCCATCAACATGGACCTTTATTGACCTACATTTTGTTTTCTTGCCATTTGTGTTCATAATGCATTTTTAGCACTGGATCAAGCTTCTGTTATTTTCTTCTTGAAGTATTAAAGTTTTGGCACTTAAAAAAATCTGAAAAACCATGACTGTGTAAATATTTTTATTTGTGTCACCAGACCTCACTGTAGGTGAAAGTGCTTAATTACTCCAAAGCTCTCTTTGTGTCTCTCGGTAATAAACTCTTTGTTTAATACAAAGCTACCCTATGGGAAATTCTGCAAGGTGTACAATAGAGGAACTCTAGGATTTCATAGTAGTATCTATGTTTTATTCATATGAATTATACAAGTACACAGTTTTTCCATGATATACTGGCAATTATGGCTGATTACACAGGCTTTCAGTAACTCTGAAACAATCTGATTCCTAACTAGCAGTCCCTATATGGTTTAAAAAAAATCCCAAGACATAGTCTACTAATATAATGGTGATTAATTTTTTTTTTGTATTGAAACACTTAAAAATGTATACATTGAAGTGTCCGAGGAAGTGTGGTTTGGAAATCTTTCTGATCCTTTGCCTTGTTTTCTGTTCTCCCCAGATAATTCATTGCACTAAAGTTATGTGTGCTTAAATTTAGTATGAAAGTTTTAGTGTGTTTTTTAGTAACTGAAATTAAAGATAATCTCTAAATTAATTAATCCATCATATTTTAAGAAGTCTATTTTAGAAATATTTGTTCTTTTATTATCTTCAGAAATAAAAATTATAGTTTAAAAGATATTAGAAAAAGATGTTTATATTTTGTCGTATTTCTCCTGTCCTTGTTTAAAAAATGTCAGAAGTGTTTGCTTATTTGTATAACTGAGTAATAGTGATATTTTCCGTGAATATGCAGGGATTTTAACTATACGTCTGTGCCACAAAATTTAAATAAGATGTGTTCTTTTAAAGCCCTCTAAACACCATTCATATATCATTTCATAAAAGTAATTATTTTCTTAAAACTTCTTTTTAAAGATTTATTTATTTGAGAGAGATTGAGGGGGGTGGTAGTGGGAGGGGGAGAGAGACCTAAGCAAACTTCATGCTGAATGCAGAGGTGGATGTGGGGCTCGATCCCGTGACTCCAACATCCTGACCTGAACCAAAACCAAGAGTTGGTAGCCCAACCTACCGAGGTGCCCCAAAAGTAATTATTTTTTTTAGTAATACAGTTCATTAGTGTACTTTGTTTTCATTATCGTATATGACTTTTGAATTAAGTGCATTTTCAGCAAGCCATGTGGCCATCAGCAGTGCTCCCTAGGAACTTACTTTCCACTTTCAGCAGTTTAAAAGAAATGATTGTCATGATTTTCTTCAATTTTACAAAGTATTATGTGGGGATAAAAACCAGGAATGGAAACTATGAAGCATCTAAAATACCTCAATTATCCAGGAAGGAAAACTCTTAACTTTGGTGAAGTTACAGAGGCTGATGTACAAATTTGACATTTTCCTTTGTATTTCTTTTTATAAAACAAAATCATTGATGGTATATGTAAGTTACAATTTAAAGAAATGTGATTTTCAGGTATTTGCAAGCATTTTTATGCATGCACTGTGTAAAATCACATTGCATATCAGTGTAAGGAATTTGTGTCCTTTGGAGAAGTGAAGGAAGAATTTACTTGTGTTATTACTAGTTTTGACCATAAGGACTTTATTAATTTCTTTAAATTACAGAACATTTATGTTCTGGTGCATGTTTTGGAGTGTATAAAAGTTTGTGTTCCCCATTTTAGCATGTGCTTTTGGTAACTTTTACGTATTGAACTTCTTGAAGTTCTATCTAAATAAAAATACTTAAACATGGGATCCCTATGTTATTAATAAACAATAAGCATGTATGAAGCTTCTGGAAAATTTGAAACAGAACAGCCTTGTAATGTTTTTGGAAAAGGTGTCATAATAGTTGCATGTTTGGGATTTGGGTTTTGTTGAGTTCAGATGTTGCTTATTTTCTATTAAGCATTTATCAGTCTGTACATTTCATTTGCAGGAGAAATTTTGCAATTCCATGTGGTAAGAACACCTCCTGGTCGAGGAAATGTTTCTGTTAACTGGAAAATTATTGGGAAAAACCTAGAACTCAATTTTGCTAACTCTACTGGACAGCTCTTCTTTCCTGAGGTAATACCACAAAGAAAAGGTTTAACACAAATTCGTAGAGAAGACAATGTATTTTGAAGGAAATGAGAAAACTCCGATTATGTAAAACAAAGTTTAACAGAAATTGACAGGGAGCTTGCTTAGAAACCTAGAGGAAAAAAAAACAGTACTCAAAGAGGTTCTAAGACTTACAAAGTGGGTTTGTATTTTCCTGTGTACTTGGCAGATCTTCTTGAAGGCAACAGCAAATGTCAGCTTTGCATTTGAGCCAGGCTTTCTTGCTGCTCCCCTGACCTCCCACCTTTGGTGTCCCCTCTGTCATTCTAAACATGATGGACAGTGCTTGTCCGCTTCTCTTAGTCCTCCCTGTCTTGGAACTCTATGTGCAAGATGATAGCAAATATGGCTCCAAAAACAAGTATCCTTTTATGTCCTGTTCACATTGTATTTTTGAGGTTCCATTTAGAAGCTCTCTGATAGTTTGAAAGAAGGTGATAGGAAATAACTTTATAAAAACATTTCTTGGATAGGAAATCAGCACTATTTAATTATAACTCTCTCATCTTCATCTCCTTCCCATACACACTCAGTATGAATTCTTGTTGGATTATACATTTAATTCTTTTTTCCTCCTCATTTACACTCCCTTGATATTAAGCTAAATCCCATAACTTTCTGCCTTAAGTAACTACACTGGCCTCCTACTACCTGCTTTTCCTCCAACACAGCCTTCTTTTTCATGCTTCCATTTTCCCTGTTCATCATTGCCATAGAAATCTCTCAACGTATTGCTTTGTCTTAAATTTTCAATACTGCTACATAGCATATTGGGTGAGATCTATATTCACTAGCTCAGCATTCAAGATCCTCCACAATTAGCCCCTATCTAACTTTTGCCTGATTTCCCATTCATCAGTAGTTTTTATTTATTTTATTTTCTAAGCCACAGGATGCTTCCTTAAATGAAAATATATTTGCATGCACAATTTATAAATCTAATCAAAGCAGGAGATATTTTGTGTTCAGTGCCAATAGGGGGGTGAATTTCTTTCTGTTCAACATAGGGGTCCTTGAATAAAACAGTCGTTGTGCATTTGTTGGATGACAACGTACCTGAGGAGAAAGAAGTATACCAAGTCATTCTATATGATGTCAGCACACAAGGTAATTCAAAATTCAATTTGATCTTTTTTTTCAGGTATAGCTGTTCTTTTTAGAAAAAAATAATACTTGCCATCTCTATCTTTAACAACTAGATGCATACTAATTAAAAAGTATTACTTTTAATATTATCTATCCCATAAAAATGTTAGGTCTAAAAAAAAAAAATGAGCTCCAAATGCAAACACTTCTCTTTGTGGACTCAGGAAAAACCTCTAAAGATTTTGCTAAGTATTTTCTTACAGAATAAAATACATTTCCAAAGGAAGAATTTTTCTGTGATTCATTTTTATTAGCAGACCAATTTGGATTTGGACCAATTATATAGATAATTCAAAACTAATCACTTCGAGCAAATTATCTGGGTACTTTTTTCAGTGTCTACTCAATTTCTGTAATTCAGATGACCATTATAGCAAATAATAACAGTAATATGTCAAGTGAAAAAATTTTATGATTTACTGTCTAGAAAAAGAAAACGAAAATGTAGGTTCTGTTTGTCAACCTGAAGATTTCTGTTAAAGGAGCAAATGAAATAGAACACTTCATGGGTACTTCAGTATGTTTCAGAGAGTGGGGCTATCTTTTAAGTATTTAGAGGTTAATGCCAAATCACTGTTAGATTTCTTAGGATTCCTGTTGTTTGTAGGAGTCCCACCAGCAGGAATTGCTCTGCTTGATGCTCAAGGATATGCAGCTGTCCTGACTGTAGAAGCCAGTGATGAACCACATGGAGTTTTAAATTTTGCTCTTTCATCAAGATTTGTTTTGCTGCAAGAGGCTAACATAACAGTTCAGCTTTTCATCAACAGAGAATTCGGATCTCTAGGTTTGTGTTACTCTAGAGTGAATGGGGTTTCTAGGCAGATTCTTTTTTAATATTCTACTTGTGTGGATGAAAGCCATTGCTCAAATAAATCAAAGACAGGAAAAAAATATTTGTTAATTCAGAACAGGACTTTATAACTTCTTTTTTTTTGAAGTATATTTATTATTATTATTTTTTTAGTAATCTGTACACGTACTGTGGGGCTCAAACCCACAACCCTGAAATCAGGTGTCACATGCTCTTCTGACAGAGCCAGCTAGGCACCCCTTACTTCTTTATTTTTGAAAGATTAAAGCAATTACCTATCATCACAGAAATACTGTGTAACGATCATAAAATCTCAGCAGTGTATAATAATAGGCTGGCTCTGGGTCCACTACCATATGTTGGGGTTGGCCAAGGGTTGCCCTACTCCACATGTCTCTCATTCTTCTTCTGTGATGATTGGAGGCCAAAGAAAGCAAGCAAAAGAATGCCAGACCTCTTGAGATGTGGGCTCAGAACTAGCATGTAATCACCTTTACTTTGTACTAACAGCCAAAGCAAGTCACAGCCACACAGGGGACGGACTGCATTGCAAGTCTAGAGGCAGTGCAGTATGTCCCCTTGCCTACAGTGGACATCATTGAGCCATTACATGGCAAAGGCCAAGGGTAGAGGAAGAAGTAAGGAATTGGGGCCAACAATACAAGCTACTGCAGATGTTAGGAAAATAAAAAGGCTATAACACTCAGATATTATTTTAAGAGTTTAAATAATTATAAGATCTTTTATCATCTGATTCAATTAGGAGCCATTAATGTCACCTATAGCACAGTTCCCGGAATGTTGAGTCTAAAGAACCAAACAGAAGGAAACCTAGCTGAGCCAGATGTTGACTTTGTCTCAGTAGTTGGCTTTCTGATTTTAGAAGAAGGGGAAACGACAGCAGCCATCAACATTACTATACTTGAGGTAAAACTCTTTATTTTGCTATTATCATATTAAATCTGAATAACTTCCAAGAAAGTAGAAATTCATGGAATATTCTGGTGCCTTTAAATCAGGTTATTTCTTTTTGTGAATTTTTAAAAACCACACAGGAGTTTCTGTTCTTGTCTGAATAGGCTGGTCTGCTGTTGTGTATTTTATTATAGAAACATCTCATGATAAAGAGAATTTCCTTAGAGCAGTCACCTTTTATTTATTTATTTATTTATTTATTTATTTATTTATTTATTTATTTATTTATGATAGTCACAGAGAGAGAGAGAGAGAGGCAGAGACACAGGCTGAGGAAGAAGCAGGCTCCATGCACCGGGAGCCTGATGTGGGATTCGATCCTGGGTCTCCAGGATCGCGCCCTGGGCCAAAGGCAGGCGCCAAACCGTTGCGCCACCCAGGGATCCCGAGCAGTCACCTTTAAGATAGACATTGGCCTAAGAGATTCCAGGGGAGCATTTTGATTATTCCAAAGGATTCATTGGACCAGCAAATCCATGTAGGTCAGCCTTTTAGTTATTAAGGACTGGTTAAATTAGAGATAGAAACTCACTAGAGGCTGTTGGTATAAAATGTGATTATGGTCAAACTTAAAGTTATCACTGGTGATTGAAATTGCATTTTAAATGATTTTTTCGTATTGTGAAACCTCATGCTGTTTTGAGACTCAGTGTTTCAGCTACCTTGAATACATTTCCAAGAGGTTTATGAAAATAGTATGTATGGAGGTGATAGGAGATGATATGTGGGGTGGAGAGGGAAGAGAATAAATATTGCTATAGGAAAATTTTTAATTACTATGTATTTTGGGGTTCTGTTTTTGAAAAGATTTTATTTTCTCAGAGGCTTTTTACTTTTACAAAATTATAAGTGGTGTAAACTATCCACCATCTGAAGTTAGTAACTCTTGTTTTGTTGATTACCATTGCACAGTGACCTAATACAATAGTATGAGAACTCTAGAGCCGTAAGATAAAAGGTAATATTTAGCATATGACATGGAACACATGATTTGATAAAATAAAACTTTAAACCAAGTCTTCTTTCATATATATAATATATTAATATAATGGAATACAAATAAATGGATTATTCCTTAGATATGATAGTTCTTAAAACAGAAAATATGTAGCCAACCCTCTTTTCTTTGCAGAGTCTAGTTTTATGAACACAGGATCTCCAGTTTCCGTTTTTTTCTCCTTAGCTCTTTGTAGCAATTTCTGTTCCCTGAGTAGCATGAGAGTAAGAGACTGCAGACCTGTATATACAGAAATCAGCCAGGCCTCGGTTGATGGTGGGGGACAGTGGTCAGTGATGGGAGGTTGTTGTGTGAGAGTGAGGAACAGTGGGGGTTGAGGGGGCTTCCCTTTTATATCATTGATTCTGTAACTCCCTGTGGTGTATATATTATAGAAGATAGTTTAGAGACTTTCTTATTTTTTCATAGGAAATACATCTCCATAAATAAAATGAATAAAATGTATGAACTGACATTTTATATATACATATATGTACATACACAGACGTATAACACACACATATGTACAAACATACATTGGATTTTTATGTAAATATTGTTGGCTGTCCAGTCACAATTGATATGGGTTTTGCTAGTCCTCAAGTTTTGAGCACCTGCCTTTTTTTCATTGCTAGTATGGGCACCAGTGATTAATAGTAATAGTGTATTAAAATTAACCGTCACAAATATCTATCACTTTTTAAGGACCCTCTCAGGCCAGGCACTCCATACTCATTATTTTTAATCGTTTTTACAGTTCCCAAAGTAGCTCTTATTTTCCCCATTATAAAGATGGTGGAAGTGAGGCCTTTAAGTTGAAGTAACTCACTTAAAATTACAGAATTTGGTGTTGGGTCTCCAAAAACTGTGAAGCCTGTTATTTTTTCCATAATATTCTGCTCCACATTCTAATTATTGGATTTTGACATAATTTAAAATCTTTTGCTCCCAGTATATTTAAAATATATTAGGTTGGTATATTTCTATAATTGGTTTACGTATTATGTTAGTCTAGGAAAAATGATACATTAGCAGTCTTATGTGGTTTAACCTAACAACTTATCATATAATCAGGTATAAGTTTATACTTTTATTATTTTTTTAATGTCAGCTTTATTGAAGCATAATTAACAAATACTGAATGGTATCACTTATATGTAGAGTCTAAAAATGTATATAAAACTATAAGATATTTAAAATGTATATTGTGATTTTATATATATACACATACATACATAGTGTGTATATATACATATACATACATACATATATATACACATACATACATTGTGAAAGGGATTCCCCCTGTTTGACATATTCAATCACCTTACATGTTTATCTTTTTTGTGTATGAAAATATTTAAGTTCTATTCTCTTAGCAAATTTCAACTATATAATACACTGTTGTCAACTATATAGTCACTACATTTTACATGAGACACTCAGACCTTACTTATCTTATAGCTGAGTTTGTATTCTTTAACCAACCTCTCCTTTTTTCCCCTGCCTCCAGCCCCTGGCCCTGGCAACCAGTTTTTTTACTCTCTGTTTCTATGAGTTTAATGTTTTCTTCTCTTTTTTTAGACTCCACTGATACTGCATGATACTATGCAGTATCTGTCTTTCTCTGGCTTATTTCACTTAGCACGATGCCCTTTCGATTGATCCATGTTGTTGCAAATGGCAGGATTTCCATCTTCCTTGTGGCTGAATAATCCATTGTGTTTCTATATACCACATCTTCTTCATTCACTTACTCATTGATAGACACTTAAGTTGTTTCCATATCTTAGCTATTGTGAATAATTCCACTAATATGGGAGTGCAGATATCTCTTTGATATCTTGTTTTTATTACCTTTGGATATATACTCTGGTATGGGATTACCTGATTATATGGTCGTTCTATTTTTAAGTTTTTTTTTGTTTTTTTTTTTTTATGATAGTCACAGAGAGAGAGAGAGAGAGGCAGAGACACAGGCTGAGGAAGAAGCAGGCTCCATGCACCGGGAGCCTGATGTGGGATTCGATCCCGGGTCTCCAGGATCGCGCCCTGGGCCAAAGGCAGGCGCCAAACCGTTGCGCCACCCAGGGATCCCTATTTTTAAGTTTTTGAGGAGCCTTCATATTGTTTTGCATAGTGGCTGCACAGTTTACATTTCCACCAACAATGCACAAGGATTCCCTTTTCTCCACACCTTCACCAATACTTAGCTCTTGTCTTTCTTGATAATAGTCACTCTAAGGGATGTGAGGTGATGTCTCATTTTGATTTTAATTTGCATTTCCATGATGATCAGTGATGTTGGGTACCTTTTCATGCATGTATGGACCACTTGTATACATCTTCCTTGAAAAAATGTCTATTCAGTTCTTTCTACATTTTTAAACCAGACTTGTGTTTTGTTTTGTTATGTTTTTGCTGCAGAGTTGTATGAGTTCTTTATATATTTTGAATATTAACCCTTTATTACATATGTCATTTGTAAATATTTTATTCCATTCCATTGGTTGCCATTTCATTTTGTAGATGTTTTCCTTTGCTGTGCTGAATCATTTTAATTTTAATATAGTCCATTTGTTTATTTTTGCTTTTGTTGCTTTTGGTGTCAAATCTGAAAAAAATCAGAGCCAATACATGTTTATTTTTAAAATTTTAAATATTTTTATTCTAGGTTTGCATGTTTAAGCATATATATATTTATTAGATAATTTTAAAAGCTGCTTTTGAGAGGTTATTACTTTGAGAACATAACAATGGGGGATTTAATGGATATAATTTTTGCAGGATGACATACCAGAACTAGAAGAATATTTCCTTGTGAATTTAACTTATGTGGACCTCATCATGGCTCCTTTAACTTCATTTCCTCCTAGACTAGGTATGGTTTTTGTTTTCATTTATTCACATCAAACAAAGTAAAGTGATCACTGTAATACTTGTTAATTTCAGCTATAGAAGAAAATATGGTGAGCTTTTAGATTTGTTTTAATTTAGAGAGTGTCATCTATTGCAGTTTTATATACTGGAGATTGTAAACACATTTAAGGATTAATTAATGTGTGGTGCTTTTTAAATTTTAAATTTTACGACTATCTATAACTGAATTTGTAATCTTCAAAATAGAATTAGTTCTTAGGAAGGCATTTTTTCCTTTTAAAATTTCATTTGCTGTTTTCATTAGATCTCCAGAGTATCAGATGATTTTATTTTCCTTTAGGTTAAGCAGAACATTTGTTTGTTTGTTATGTTCTCTGCTTCTTTTTTGACCTTTTACCTCTTTCTTTTCATGCTTTAGAAAAGACTCAGTTAATTCATTACAGACTGAAAGGTAAAACTTGAACCTCAGATTAAATTTATGTAGATTAAAAAGATGTATTTTTATTTTAAAACACAAACTTTTGTTCGCGTTTTAGACATTTAATATCAGGGATTTGGTGGAAACTTATAGGTGTGATAGCCCAGGAGGTGGTGGTGATGAATAGCACTCTGATAGCCTCTTCCCCATCCCTTGGTTAGAATGTGCTCTGGACAGGGTGGAGGGTGATTAGGCGGCAGGTTAGTCTGGGTTAAAGGAGGAGAATCATGGCCAAGAGGAGTGAGCTAAGAAACAAGGGTTCCTTATTCACTTTTGAGGCTCCGTATGACAAGTATTTCCTTTGGAAATAATGGAAGGGAATCACCAGTTTTTAACATATTATTATTATTTGAAAAGTTTCAGTTCTTTTGCAAAATAAATATTTGACTCCAGTGACTAGGCTGTTGATATGAGGCATTTACTAGATGATAGTTATTAATGCTAATAAAGCTAACGGATATTTTGTATTTCTTTATACTCATATTAGGGGTCATTTAAATAGTTTAACTTTTGTTTAATGCTTTCTAATGCCCCCATTTCAAGTGCTTTATTTGTTAGTACCATCATTCCTTCTACTTTCCCATTTTACAGATGAGGGAGCTGAGGCTTTGAGAAGCTTAGTAATGAGCTGGGAGCCACACAGCTAGGAGATGCTGGAGCTGGGCTTGTGCTTTGTAGCCCCTAGTCTGATGGGCAGATTTTTATTTTATATTCTTTTTTTTGGTAATGTTCTCTTTACTCAGAGAGAACGACACTCTCCCTATATCCCATCCCCACCTAGGCAGCTGCCATAAGTATCCTAAGAGTAAAGTAGAGCCTCTGAGTTTTAAAAGGGAAAGGCCAAAAATATTAAAAAACTAAACAGGAACAGAGTTGGTTAATATTTCAATACTGAATAATGAATCATGGTAATATACCAAACTTGGTAGACAAAGTACAAGATTAAAAGGGGTAAGAGAAATTTACTTGAGTCTGTTAGTCTCTGTCCCCCTAACCTCTTCCCCTTTTTCCCCTCCTGTCCCAACTTGTATCCCTGTCTCTCCCTGCATCTCCTTCTTTTTTTTTTAATTTTTAAAATAAATTAATTTTTTATTGGTGTTCAGTTTACCAACATACAGAATAACACCCAGTGCTCATCCCGTCAAGTGCCCCCCTCAGTGCCCATCACCCATTCACCCCCACCCCCTGCCCTCCTCCCCTTCCTGCATCTCCTTCTTATACCTGTTTTTACTCTGCAGCACTTCCTGTCTCTTCCCATTTCTTTCTCTTTTCTTGTGCTTTATACTCCTCCCAATGATCTCTATTATCCTTTCCTCTTTTTATTAAATTAATAGAAATAAAGCCATAATCTCAGGTGCCTATTTTATATTGTTCTCAGTTCATTAGATTTCTATAAGTCAATGCTCTTGTTAGCAAAAAGTTTTCTTAATCAGATAGCATAAGCATTGATATCTTTATTTTCTTAAATATCTTTTGAGTGATGTTGACAATATTTCTGTATGAAAAATTATGTGATCTCTATGTCAAATAATATTCTTTGTAATCATTTTTATTTAAAAATATACTTCTGTTTCTTTTCAGATTCAGAAGGCTTGACTGCACAAATTATTATTGATGCCAATGATGGTGTTCGAGGCATAATTGAATGGCAACATAGTAGGTAAGACCAAGGCTGTGTGAGAGTCCTTTTCTGAGTGTCAGATTCCTTATCTACTGAATAAAAGCTAATAAGGAAAAGATTAATGTATTCTGTTTATTTTAGGTTTGAAGTAAATGAAACCAAAGAAAGTGTAACATTGGTAGCCCAGAGGAGCAGAGGGACTCTTGGCCACGTTTCCTTGTTTGTGTATGCCCAGAATTTGGAAGCACAGCTGGGGCTGGATTACATCTTCACCCCAATGGTGAAATCCTTGAGAATTATACTGATTTGGGTCTTGTATAAATAAATTAATCCTAAAGTAATAAACTATTATGTATTCCATAATAAATTAGGGCAGAAGACTTCTACATTGTGGAATAGCTTCCCTCACTATTTTGGTAAAATATGTAAATTGAATTTTTAGTTCTAAATATTATTCTGCATTTTATTTTAATCATCCATTATTTTGTTTTAATATTTGATACTATTTTATTCACTATCTTTTTGCAATATTTGAAAATGCGTACACAAGTTATCGTGTCAAAGAATTTGTCATCATATTTTATCAGAGTGTTCCAGAGTGTTTCTTGAGCTTCTTGAAAATTTTAAGTCTTTTATTTCTTTGTTTTAATTTACTGAAATACCATTAGTGTTTTAAAATGCTTTTTTGTGTCTGATGCCTTTTATTCTTAAGTCAAATACTTACTTTTTCTCTTCTCCACAAGTTTTAATTTTTAAACTTAATGTCAATTTAAATAAAAAGAGATAAAAAATTAAGGGAAAAAATCCCTTATTTTTATTAAAATAGCTCATTTCATGTTGCCACCCATATTGTATTTCCTGTCAAATATTCTATAAAAACTGAACACTGTATTTAAATATATTATCTACTCTCACTTTCTTGACCAGATTCTTCATTTTGTTGATGGAGAAAGGTATAAAAATATTGACATCATGATTCTTGATGATGACATTCCAGAAGGAGATGAAACATTTCAGCTGATTTTAACAAATCCTTCTCCTGGACTAGAGCTGGGAGAAAAAACAATAGGTATTTGATAATTTTTCATACACACTTCACTCTCACTCATGCTGTTTTCCTAATATGGTAGTAGATGTTGAGGGATTAGGGAGTCTAGATGGTTTTCTGTGCTTAGAATTAAAAATATTATAAGGAAGACATTTTGTTATTCTTGTGTCAGTATAACAGTGGTTGTGTGTGTGTGTGTGTGGTGTATGAAACAAAAAAGTAGGTTGGTAGTAAGGTAGTAAGAAATTAAATCATTTCTGCAGCTTTCATAGGTTTTATTTAATTTGTAAATGTCTTTCATTTGAAATTTGAATACTGCTCTGGTTTCCTATTTAACAATAGAGGGAATGACAAGGTTTTGATGTCATCCCATTGCTGTATTATCTCCACATAGAATTGAAGTATATTGACACCTAAGATGTATAGGGGCCATAATTGTTATGAAAATTCATCTAGTTTACTGCTTATTAGATATCCTACTGACTGCTTAGAGATGATAAAAAAGAGAGGAGAATTCATGTAAATCCAGAACTATGGGATTGGAAGGGCTCTTTAAAAGTCACTTAATTTAGTTCCCATGGTAATATATAAGTCAGGTGGACTTAGAAGACCAAGTGTTGACTGACTCTTCAACCTCTTGTTTAAGTTAGTGGTTGACTGTTCTTTGGGATTCCCTTAACCTAATTAACCTTTGTATTCCTAAATTATTGGCCCTTATGTGAAAAAAAATCTGATTTGTAGAAAAAAGAAAGAATTTTGAATAACCCAAGAACTGGTTTTCACTTTTCTTGCCATATTAATGAAAACAGATTGATATTTCTAAGTCTTTCAAAACTTTCTTGAGTCAGTGGCCATTGTTTCAAATTCAGAGTATGTCGGAAGTGTACTCTTTTTTGTTGTTGTAGAACCTTGTAGGTTGTATGTAAAGGGTTATAGGAATGGACATAATGTGTTGGTTAAGAATCTTTTATGTATAAACCATAGAAAACCCAATTCAAATGGACTTAAAGGTAGTTTATTTATTAGCTCATTTAATCTATGGGTCCAGAGACATACAGCTATAAATGAAGTGGGACCAGGACTTAACATGCCACCTCTCCTTGCCTTTTGGAGTATTGGCTTCATTATAAGGCCAATGTTACTTGTCACAAGATAATTATCCACGTCATTCTTTTACACTCCACATAATAGGAAAGAGGAGCACTCAAACTCAAGCCATTCTTAAAGAAGTCCTAATATAATTCTGTTTGGAATTACGAAGGTTACATGCCCACCGCCATGAGTAGGGGAAAATAATATCTTGTTCTCTGTTTATGTTATGCTTGTAATTTTCTTTTCTTTCTTTCTTTCTTTTTTTAAGGTTTTATTTATTTATTTATTTATTCATGAGGGAGGAGAGAGAGAGGCAGAGACACAGGCAGAGGGAGAAGCAGGCTTCATGCAGGGAGCCCAATGCGGGACCCGAACCCAGGACTCCAGGATCACGCCCCGGGCCCAAGGCAGGCGCTAAACCGCTGAGCCACCCAGGGATCTCCTGCTTGTAATTTTCTATTTTAAAATATAAAATAATCCTCAGAATAATAAGTGCTTTGGAAGTGGGTAATTTCTTAAACTATGCCCCACTTATCAGCCTTACACTATTCCCAAACTTTTTTTTTAAAAAAGAATTTATTTATTTATTCATGAGAGACGCACAGAGAGATAAAGAGCATAAGCAGAGGGAGAAGCAGGTTCCCTATGGGGAGCCTGCTGTGGGACTCGATCCCAGAACTCCAGGATCACATCCTGAGTCAAAGGCAGACGCTCAACCACTGAGGCTCCCAGGTGCCCCTATTTCCAAATTTTCATTAAGTTTCAATAAACATTCTTATATGTAAATCTTTGTATATGTGAAGAACCAAGATCATCTGTTGAGTACAAAGTGTTGAGTGAAAAGGACATCAGCTACCTTCCATGTTACTCCCACTCCAAAATGTGTATATAAAATTTCTGTTTCTCTACATTCTTAACAGAAATTTCTATGGACTTTAACATTAAAAAATTCTAATGTATAAAAGAAATGTGGTTGTATTGTACATTTTTTCTTCATTTCCATGTTCATTTATTAGGTTGATCCTGGCAATTTGTTTATTTGTGTGATTAGCTTTTTATATCTCTTACTGTGTTTTTCTGTGGCTTCTACTTTTTCTGGTTTATAGGATAACTCCTATATTCTGAAGTCAGTCCCTTGCTTATTAAATGTTGTGGTTTCTCCCAGTCCCTCATTTATCTTTTAGTATGATGTCTTTTATTTAAAATTGTTTAAAATACTTAAAATATCATATATTTTCTGATATGCTTTAAAATGCTATTTGGATATTTCCACTCAAAAGCTATAAAATATTTTCATAATTTTGATATACATTTAATAATGTAACATACCACTAATTTATTCATTAGTGGCAAATGAGGTAAGGCTACAACTTGATTTTTCTTCTGAAATGTATAATCGGTTCCCTAAAACTTTATAGAGAATGAGACATCAATTTTCCATTGATTTTCATTGTAAAACTTATTTTTGTCTGTCTATCTGTGTCATCTGTTTTTCCTGGACTCTATTCTGTTCTATTTGCCTGTTCATGTACTAATAACAGTTTTATTTGTCATAGTTCTTAAAGACATTTTATTATTTTTTTTAGGCCAAATACTTTTTATTTTTCTTTCTCTAAATCATCTCACCTATTCTTTCAGATGTCTTTTCCATTATGAACTTTAAATGAACCAATTGATTTCTATAAGACACTGTTTTGATAGTGTTGGGGTTGAAGTTTTAGGTTAATTTGGAAGGACTCAACATCATTATAGTATTGTTTTTCCATTTAGAAATATGATACAAAAAAAAAAAAAAGAAATATGATACATACCTCTTCATTAATTTAGATCTTCTTTTGTTTTATTGCCTTAGTTTGTGTTCCCCAAAAAGCAAACCCTGAGACAAAGATTTGGATGGAAGTAGTTTATTTGGGAGATGATCTCTGGAGGCATAGTGAGAAGGGAAGAAGTGAAAGAGAGAGAGAGGAAAGCTGATAGAAGACGTGCTCTTGAAGGGTACTGCTTTGGGCAGCTGGAGCTCAGTCCATGGACACTGAGTTGAACAGAGCTCAGGGCGATTGTCCTAAAAGGAGGGAGCTGGGCTAGTCATTCCCCAGCTCCTATCCCTCACTGTTTGAGGATGTTCTTGAGTATTCGGTCTCCAGCAGTTCTGGCCTTATTCCTGCATCAGCTGATGCTGTCCTCAGCTAGAGAGAGGCCAGGGCAAGAGGAAGTACCGCAGGGGGTATGGGTGGGACACAGCATCTGCCACAGTCCTGCCTTAACACTTTATATGTTTTTTTAATGTAGGTTCTGTATTTTTTACCTTGATTCCTAAGTATTGCTACTATTATAAGTGATGTCCCTTTTCTGTTATATTTTTTATATAGTTACAGCTGATGTATAGAGATAGTATAGTAACCTTTAGACGCATACTCCGTAGCATACTTCCTAGCACTAGTAACACTAGTTCTACGACTTTCTAGCTTGTGAAGTTCCACAGATTACCTGTCTGTGCTTCAGTCATTCCATCTGTAAGATGAAAACAATAATAAAATCAACCGTGTAGGGTGGTGAGGATTAAATGAATTAATACAGTTTAAGCAGTTAGTAAGTTCTCAGTAGTATTAGTTGTTTCCATTGTTAGATTATCACTAGTGGTAGCAAAAATAGAAAGCTCTTGGTTTTCAAAGGTTACTCAGCTTATATTTTGAACTCTTACAATAGTTCAATAATTTCTTTCTCTTGGTTTTCTTTTTTCTTTTAATATTTTATTTATTTATTCATGAGAGACAGAGAGAGGCAGAGACAGAGGCAGAGGGAGAAGCAAGCAGGAACCTGATGTGAGACTCGATCCCGGGACCCCAGGATCATGCCCTGAGCTGAAGGCAGACACTCAACCACTGAGCCACCCAGGCATCCCTCTCTTGGTTTTCTAAGAAGCCAGTCATGTTGTCTAGAAAATAGTGTACCAACTCTTTGTTTTCATTGCTCTTGTACCTGTTACGTGGCTCAGAGCTCCAGGACAATGCTGAATAGTAGCAGTAATGGCAGGCATTGTCTTGTTTCTGTTATTAATGGTGGCCCTTCTGATGTTTTAGCATTGAGTAAGGTATATGTTACTGGCTTCCTAGGTTGAGGAGGAAGCTGCCTTTTATTCCAAGATTACTGGCTATTTTTATATCATGAGTAAATACGGAATTCTATTAGATGCCTTTTAAAATTTCCCTTGCTTAAGGTGATCTAGAGAAGAATTGGCCTGGTTTATAATGAAACATCTACATACTTCCCAGTACTTATAACCCACTCTATTTTCATTTACTGCTTTAATATTTTTATTTCAACAGCCTTAATTACTATCCTTGCTAACGATGATGGCTCTGGAGTCCTATCATTTAACAACAGTGAACACTTTTTCCTAAGAGAACCAACAGCTCTCTACGTACAGGAGAGTGTTGCAGTATTGTACATTGTTCGGGAACCTGTGCAAGGACTGTTTGGAACCGTGACAGTTCAGTTCATTGTGACAGAAGTAAATTCCTCCGTGGAGTCCAAAGATCTGACCCCTTCCAAAGGCTACATTGTCTTAGAAGAAGGTGTTCGCTTCAAGGTATAGTATGAGGCTTTAATGAGAATGAATTGCATTTATGAATAATTTTAGAGGAGCACCCTAGGTCCTAGAAAGAAAACAAAAGTACCCTTAGCTTAGATGACAGGTAAAAATTACTGTGTGAAAAATTAAATTACTGTGTGAAAGTGTTAACAAGTGCTATATAGTCTGCAGAGAGTGCTGCTAGAGAAGTTTGCTCTGTTAATATGGTAGTGAAATATGCAAATAAGGAAAATGTACATAGTGCTATTGTAAATGTTAACTATTTAAGTAGCATACTTCACTTTGTATTATTCTTAAAACATAAAGGAAACTCCAAGCCATTTATTATAGTCACTAAACCCTAGCAAGTCATCCTTTTGGTCACATTTTCATTTGACAAAATATAATTGCTTACTTTAGCCTGCTTATGTGAGAGGCAAATATCCTATGTGAATACGAATAGCTTATTGGAAAAAAAAATACTAGCCTTAGGTTTAATTATAAATGTGATCTATACTTACAGAAATTTACCTTCTGAAACTCCTTTTTTTGTGTATTGATAACTTTCTGTTCCTGCAACTAAATTTTATTTATTTTTTATTTTATTTTTTAAAACAATTTAAGTTTGAAGTAGCTAATCGCATTAGCTTAAGATAATTTTTAAGCTCGACATATTAAGTATAATAATTATAAAGTGGTGGCTCAGCGGTTGAGCATCTGCCTTCAGCTCAGGGTGTGATCTTGGTTCTGGAATTGAGTCCCACATCGGACTCCCTGCAAAGAGTCTGATTCTCTCTCTGCCTATGTCTCAGCCTCTCTCTTTGTGTCTCTCATGAATAAATAAATAAAATCTTTAAAAAAATCAACAAAACTATTTCATCTAAAAAGAGTCTACCCAGTAATTAACTTTCTGTGTGATCAGTTTGTGTACATTGCAGCATATTTTTGAATTCATATTTATTTGCATGTCCAATTTTTCATGTTCTTGGAAATTTGAACCTTTGATTTAAAAATATCTACATGGTGATATAGATATAAAAGAATTCAAATTTAAGGTGTTTAATGAATTTTCCACTGCTTTACATTCTCAGGCTTTTTCTCCTTTTTAAAAATGTTTACAATTTTATTTACTTAATTTTTTGTATATTTTTATTATTTTTTTTCTTTAGAGACTTTTTTCACAATGTGTTTAAAGATCTTTCCGTTCATTAAGGAAATTAAAATTTAGAGCAAAGTGGACTAAACAGATTTTTCTTTCACCCACATAATGGTCTTTATTTCCTCATGTTTTTATTTTGAAATATAAATATTAAAGTCCCAAAATCTCAAATGCATGTGTCAGCGACTTAAAAAAAATATATATATATATACACACACCCATGTGATCACTACTCAGATTAGAATATTGAGCATAACCATCATCTGGAAGTTTCCTTCTGGTCCTTGCCCTCCCCAGAGGAGACTACTTTCTGATTTTTGTCACTGAAGACTCAATTTTGCTGATTCTTGAGCTTCATATAAATAAAATCATATAGCTTTTACTCTTTTGTGTCTGGCTTTTTTTGATCAACATAATTTTTCTGATCTATTTGGTTGCATGCCTCAGTAGTTGGTGGTTCTTTATTGCTGAGTAGCAATGCATTGAACAGACCATTATTCGTCTATCCATTTTTCTGTTGATAAACATGTGAGTTGTTTCTAATTTGTGCTTACTATGGCTATAACTGTTTTTTTTTCAGTGACTCCTACACTAAAACGAGACTAATGCAATTATGTAACTAGGGCAAGATAAAGAATTAGCAAAAATCAAGACCTAAATTTATTTTCTTAATCTTCATATTATTTTTAATCATGAGATTTATTTTTAGACAGTGCAATATATCAGAGTGTTGAAAATCTTGAAACTGATAACTTGAAAGTCATAATAACTATTACATATTATAGGGATCAGTATTAAAATAAAAAAGAAGTCATGTTTTCCAAAACATTATTTTGTTGTCAAAAATGTTTAGCAGATCTCCTTGTATCTATGTTGCAGAAATATTGTAGTCTAGTAACTTTATCTTTTGATTTTGTTTTCAGGCCCTACGCATTTCTGCCATATTGGACACTGAACCAGAGATGGACGAGCATTTTGTTTGCACCTTGTTTAATCCAACTGGAGGTGCCAGGCTGGGGGCACATGTTCAAACCCTGATAACAGTTTTGCAAAATCAGGCCCCTCTGGGGTTATTCAGTATCTCTGCAGTTGCAAATAGGTACAGTTTATTCATAAGGAAATTGTCACTTCTGAAGCTAGGTAGGAAATACCTTTTGACATAAAGAAAGTGGAGAGGGAAATTGATCTCTGACTATTTCAAAGGGGACTTTTAAAATAAGCTCTGGCAGATAGATCTGAGAAACATTATGCCCTCTTGTAACAAGGAGCATCAAAAGCCTAATCATGTCCTGTATAATGGTATTATTAGAATTCTAATTTCCTCAGAATTCACACTTTCAGGTAAAGGCTTGCACAGTTTTGTGTTGTCAATAATAGTAAAAAGCAAGAAATAGTATAAAAATATTTAGCTGCTCAAACCAAATGAATGAATCTTCAAGCATATATTAATATGATTGTAGTTTGAAAATTCTTCTGGAAGCAGACACATATTTGGTTTTTTATTTCCTAGAAAAACTTCAGTAGATCTAGTTTTGGTAATAAACTAAGAATTTCTGGATTCATTTTTTTCTTTGTGATGTTTTTAGATTATATGAGAATAAACTAGTAATGGCAAAACTTTATTTTTTTTAGAATATACAGTATGAAGTTACTGACTCTGAGTATTTTCTTAAGATCATAGTATCAGATCCTAGTGCTTTTTTAATCCTCATAAATGAATATTTTGAGCTGTAGAGTCTAATTTTCCTGCCACGTGAAATTTGTGGATGAATCTCACCTTGGCTTATGTAAATTTAAAAGTATATTAAATATATGCTAGCAGTGTGATGTATGTATTTAATATGTAGAAATTATGTTCTTTTTCTGCTTTCTGCAATCCATTTTTTTAGAGCCACCTCTGTAAACATTGAAGAAGCCAACAGGACTGTATATTTAAATGTGTCACGCACTAATGGCATCGATTTAGATGTGAGTGTGGAATGGGAGACAATATCTGAAACAGCTTTTGGCATGAGTACGTTTGATTTCTTGTGAAAACAAAATTCCATAACCAAGAAAGATTGCATGTATCAGATGCACATTCTCCCCCCATGAATTGTATCCTATGGATCTGTTGAAAATGGAGAACAGATATCTAATTCTTTTATCATAGCCACAGATATTTATTGAGAGCCTATCATGTGCCAGACACGATATTGAACTCATGGTGCTTAGAATATAGGTGGAGACAGAAAAAAACCAAATAAGTAAAAACCAGTTTGTAGTTTAAAATTATAATAAATGTTTTAAAGGAGTAATTCTCAGTGTTGTGAAAACATAAGCGAATGGTTCTCAGGAGTATCAGTGTTTGAACTAGGACCTAATGATGATTAGGGATTGATTCTGCAAAGTCTTGAGTGAGAGGGACATGGAAAGAAAGTGAGAAGCTATTTAGGTACACAAGTCTAGAGGCACACAAGAGTGTATTAGTGAAGACTGTAGAGTGAACATTAGGGTTAGAAATAAGGAGGAGTGTTGAGTTTGGAGAGCTAGGTAAGACCTGATAGTTCAAGAACTTGAAGAATATGTTACATATGTTAGTCTTTATTGTAGGGTTAATTGAAAGTCTCTGAGTGGTTTAGGCTGTCAGGAGAGTTGCTGTGTGTATTTGTGGGGTGGTATGATTATATTTGCATTTCAAAGATATCATTCTTGATACCATTGAAAGAAACTTGGCACAGAAGGAAAGAGTGGATGAAGGGAGATAAAAAGGTCAGCCCATATGCTGGCTACATTTAGGTGATGGATTGGGTATGAAGGAGATACCAGAGATGATTCCTAGATTTCTGGCTTTTGTGGTTAGAGGGAGAGTCATGATCTTTAGTAAGAAGAGGAGTCTGAATGGGAACTAGGCATTATTTTGGTGAGGTGGAGTAAAATATGTGTGATTTAGCATATTATGCATTTGAGTTACTTTTGAGAAGTTTCTCCAGACTCAAAGGCCAGTCCCTGTTACAGAGATAAATTTGGAAATCTTTAGCATGTATGCTGTATTTAAAGTTACAGAAATTGGTGTGAAAACCTGGGAAGAGGGTATATAGGTAGAGAAGGGAAGAGGACCTAGATTGAGCTGAGTAGGCTCAAATTGAGTTACCAAGGAGAAGAGGAGGATATAGCTATAGCAAAGTATATGGAGAAGACCTGGTGAGAAACCCAGGGAATGTGGGATTGCAGATAGCAGCAGAAGAGTATCTGAAAAAGGAAAGAATGGTGGCTGTGTCAGTTGCTGGTGTAGAAGCCCAGTAAGATAAGAACCAAAAAAATATCCATTGTTAGAGAAGGAATAAAATAGCAAGAGCTATTTGTGTAGAGGGATAGGAACTGAATAACATTTTGAATGGTGGTAAAGGAATGGCATCTTCAAATGTATGCAAACATTTCAAGAGGTTTGACTGAGAAGGTAGGACCAAGCAAAGGAGGTGGTATGGTATAGGATTCAAGGGAGTTTGTTTGTTCATTTGTTTAGTTTGGAGAGACCTGAGCATATTTACATGCTGATGGAAAAGGTCTATTAAGTAGAGAGAGATCGAATATTTAGAACAGAAAGAGATCATTAGTAGTGGTATAATTGTCTAAAAGACAGGAGATAGGATCCAAAAAAGAAAGACTATGATTTCTACTTCATAGTTATCTCATTATTGTTTGGGATCTGCATATGTTTTTAGAAGTACTTGTGAGAGTACATGTTGGAGATTCTTAAATGTCAGCATTGTTTGTTTTTCATTCACCATCTTTCTGAATTATGGTACGGAAGCATTGGGCCAGATGGTCAGGACTTGAATGTAAAACATTAAGAATCAGTGCGAAAGCTGTGGTGTACCTTTAAAAGATGACAAAATAGGAATGAAAATACTGGTTTTCTAGGAAAGGAAATCACTAATGGATAGTACATATGAGGCATTTACATGATTTCTTGAACTGGT
The DNA here is from genome assembly GCF_018345385.1 of Vulpes lagopus. Classification (NCBI taxonomy): domain Eukaryota; kingdom Metazoa; phylum Chordata; class Mammalia; order Carnivora; family Canidae; genus Vulpes; species Vulpes lagopus. The sequence goes on along the minus strand of NC_054827.1, from coordinate 78,170,622 downwards.
AATCTGAAAATGATCAATGATTTATAAGGGGCCTAAATTTCAACCTTGACATTTGTTCTTGCTGTTCACACCATTAGCTAAAGATTTAAAAGAACTTTCTTTAGGAAACTGGTGTAATAAAACATGAAGCTTTTTAAAAATTATTCTTTATGGGATAGGGATTTTTTGTTTTTCTCTTTGTTTAAATGTGGTACAGAATTTTAGGACCTATACTTGTGATAGCATGTTGATTAAAAACTTAACAACCATTTAAAGTAGGTGAGTGTGCTTTGGTGTATATACATAAGAAATATTTAAGAAATCCTTGATATCTGAGAAATCATTGGATGGGCATAGTTTCAAATTGATAGTGTAACTTTTTAAAACCCAACATTTAGCATGTTTCTATAAAACTATATATTATGTAAACATTTCTCAATTATATTTTCATCATATTTATGAAAGTTAATAAAAATCATGTAGAGCATATTTCCCTTTAAAATATATATTTAGTATTTTAAATATACTTTGGAAAAGCCTATGTGGATTTGGAGCAGGGTTTTAACAATTTTTAAGAAAATCGTTATTTTTAGTTATTTTTAAGTTCTCTAGCTTATAATTTCTCTGACACACACACACATCATAGAAGGATCTTTGTTTCTGGTAACAAACTCACTTGTCTCACTGTTTAAACAATAAATGACATAAAGTTTTGAAGGGATAACACATTAATAAATCATGATTTATGTATTTCAGGGGGAATGGATGCTGTGTTTTCCATAGTTCAGAGTTTTTTGGATGCATCAGCTTCTGGTTGGTGTTTCTTTACTTTGGAAGATTCAATATATGGTGTAATGTTAAGAAAATTGTCTTCTACTATTTATCGTTGGCAAGGGATTTTTATTCCACTTAAGGTAAACACCAGTCATTTTATAGTACATAAAATGTACATGTAAATTTTGGATGTCTCATGAATTACTGCTATTTCTTATTTCCTAGGATTTAAATATAGAAAATCCTAAAACTTGTGAGGCCTTTAATATTGGTCCTTCCCCTTTCTTTGTGATTACTCATGAAGAAAGAAGTGACGAAAAGCCTTCTGTTCACAGTGTGTATACGTTCACACCTGGATTCAAATTATTCTTGGTAAAAAATATTTTCATTTTTTTGTAGATTGCTTTATTTTTTTAAATTTTTAAAAATATTTATTTATTTATGATAGACATATATATATATATATAGAGAGAGAGAGAGAGAGAGAGTCAGAGACACAGGAGGAGGGAGAAGCAGGCTCCATGCTGGAGTCTGACGTGGGACTCGATCCCGGGACTGCAGGATCGCGCCCTTGGCCAAAGGCAGGCGCTAAACCGCTGAGCCATCCAGGGATCCCTAGATTGCTTTATTTAAAGGAAAAATCAGATTTGTAAGATTGATCTAAATGGAAGATAATATATATTTTATATTAATGTGAAAAAAAATTTTTATAAGTTGATACACATTTTAGCAGAGTGTCTTAGTCCAAGAATATTTTTGTTTGTCTTGAAATGATACCTACGTATTCATACCTAGTTCTCAGAATGATTTTTCAAGTTTTAAACTTCAAATAGTGACTCATACTAGTACTGTATTCAGAGCCTTTCCTAGTAAAATTCTTCTTAAGTATTTATTCCCTTGGTTTTGTCTTCCTTGCAGGTACAAACAATCATTATTTCGGAAAGTTCTCAAGTAAAATATTTTAGTTCAGACAATCAAGATTATTTAATTGTTGCAAGTCAAAGAGATGATTCCGAATTAACTCAGGTTTGATTGTTTTAAAGTGAATTTTAAAAAATAGTATATTTGAAACTCATCAAAGATGTAGTCTGTAGGTTTAGTATAAAGCTCCCCCCCCCCATAATTTGACTGTGGTAAAGTAATAAAGTAGAATGTAGATATTAGTCACAGTTAATTATTACACAATAGAATTTTCAATATTGTCATCAAGAGCCAGAGCAAGTGTAGTAATAAGCATGAATATTTAATTTGAGTTTAATGGCATTGGAAAACATTATGGAGAAAAATCATATAACTGGACAGATGGTATAACTAAAAATTCATGATTAACATTGCCAAATGGGCACTTACCATCACCCGAGAAATTCCACATTTTTCAAGTGAACTACATTTCCTAATCCTAATAATGCCTATTTGATAATTTTCTCACTCCTCAGACTCCTATACCTGCTTCTCATCTCCTCATTTTCAGCTAATGACTGTTGAAATGAAAACTGCAAGAGAGGACCTTAGTCATCTTTGAAGACCAAATTCAGAAACTCTCTTGCAACATAGTCTTATTCCCCTGTCCTGTTATGGAGGAAGCTTTCCATCTATAAAAGCCAGGCTCCTCTGGCCATCAGAGGGTTTAGTTACTCCCTCTGTGCCTGGCATCACTAGTGTCTCTGTCAGATTATTGCAGTCAGCATAAAGGCAGGATCTCCAAGCTTCAAAAGAAATTTCTCTCCTGATCTCACCCCCTTCTACTTTCTGTTTCCTTCGTTTTCTCCCCTCTGTGGTTAGACACCTTGAAGGAATTGTCTACCTGCTTTGTCTTACCTCATGGTCACTGGTGACAACTGGGTTGGAAATTCACTGGATGTTTTACTGTGGTTGTCTTAGGCTGCTTCCTGTTAGCATGGAATAGCCACCTCATCCTCAAATTCAAACACCTCTTCTCATTTCTAAGATACCACACAGATTCTCCTCCTGTCTCTCTGTGCCACCCCTGCCAGTCTCTACTGCTGCTTCCTCTTCCCTTTTCTGAACTCAGATGTCTTGGAGTTTTCCAGGTTTAGTTTTAGTTCAGATTTCTTTTCACTCACTCCAGATAGCTCTGTCAATCCTCTGTCTTTAGGTGTCAGCTATAGACTGTCTTCCACTTTTCTTGGTAGCCTTTTCTCTTAATTTCTAGACTTACATATCCAACTTCTGATTGGCATCTCCACATTACATGTATTTTAAGTATCTAAAATTTAACATATCCTGAACTGAACTTCTATTTTCTCTGTGAAACTTGTTGCGAAGCTTGCTTTCCTCTCAAAAAATAGCAACCTAAAAAATGCTGGTGCTCAAGACAAAATACTGACACACACATCTTTCTTGATTATGCATTTTTATTCATTCACATATAATTCATTAAAGTTTTTAATTATCTCTCCCAGTAATGTTTTGAATACAGATATTTCTTTCCATCTCTGTTTCTCCCTCCCCAGCCCAGGTCCCATCATTTATTTCTCTCCCACACTATTGGAGTTGCCTCCTAGCTCGTCTTTGAACTTCATCCCTGACTCCTCACATCCATTCTCCATCAAGTGGCTGGAGTAGTCTTTTAAAAATATTAATTATTTCATGTTATGCCTCATTTTAAAACTATTCAATGATTTCTAATTATACATAGAATAAATTCTAAGTTATTTAACATAGACTATAAGTAGCATAACTTTAGTTCTTTATCTACCCAGCACAGGACTGGATTATGTCTGTTGTCCTGATATAATTGTCAGTTTTGTCCCTTTTGCTCTGTAATGATCCCCATGATACATTATATGGTCAGTCTAATAAAAGATACCTTCTGATTTTATCTCTCCAGTCTTACTGTCTTCATTCCCTCAGCACTATCAACCGCCTTCTAGGTGGACCAATCTTCATTCAGTTTATGACAAACATGTTTTGCCTTAGAAACTTTGTCATGTCATTCTTTGTAACTTTATTTCCCTAGTAACGTCAGTTACCTCTCATATCCCAATTGTTACCTTCAGCATTTGTTTCAATTGAGTAATAGTATATTTATTTAATTATTGATATGTTTATCATTTGCCTTTCCCTATCAGTTAATAAGATCCATAAGCAGAGAGGCCACTCTGTCCCTAACTGCCAGTCTCACATAGGTTCCCAATTGTTGAAAATTTTTTGTGCAATTGGCCAGATTGTATAAGAAACCAGGTGGATTCAGGATTTTCTTTTAATTTTAGATGTATGAACATTCACCTTAAAACCTTGTATACATTGCCACCTTCAGGACTAAAGAGTTTTAGTATTTCTCTTTATATTCTATTGCTTAAACAGCGGGTAAGGAATGATTTTATAGCATCAGAAAGTTTCTTATCCAAATCTGAATTTTTCATATTTAAGTGACTTCTCTCCTGTTTTTGGCTTTCCCTTTGACTTGTTGCAACTGACCCCTACCCAGATGTACATTTGAAATTGATTTATTTTCAAATAACTTCTTTTTCACTTATTTCTCTGTGTGCTTACACACACACACACACACACACACATATACACCCCACATAAAAAAAGGAGAGACAGTGAGAGAGCATCAGTTTTGATATTTTCTCATTTATGAAAGTATTCTAACTAAATAAAGGGGACTGGAAGAGTGAATATATGATTTTTGCATAAATTCACACAAGTGCCAAATTCCTAATCACAAAGGGTTTTGTATTTGAACATTTCCCACAGGTCTTCAGATGGAGCGGAGAAAGCTTCACGTTACATCAAACACTCCCTGTCCGAGGTGTGCTGAGCACAGCCTTATTCACCAGAGGAGGCTCTGTGTTCTTAGCTATCTCCCAGATTAATGCCAGTCCAAATTCCCTTTTACTCAGATGGTCTGGCAGTGAGTTTATTAACTTTCAAGAAGTGCCAATCAATGGGACTACACAAGTTGAGGCCTTGACTTCAGGCGATGATATTTATTTGATTTTTGCCAAAACTGTCTTTCTAGGTAAGGAGATAATGCATACATAGTTGTCAAAATTATCTAGCATTTGTGTCATATGTTCTATGTGAAAACATGTAGCTCTTGGGATAATTTTTTGCTAATCCATTTCTTGATGGATAATGTATTGACTGTCAGCTACAAATGGATTTTGGAAAAAAAACCCCACATTTTAAGAGATATGTCTATAATCTTTAGATTATGAACAACTGCCTTAAAGCTATATTAAAATAAGATTGGGGATGAGTATGTAAAGTGGAAATATCTCTGAAAAGATCTCTGAAGATCTTATATCCAAAGTGCCAACCGTAATATTTGATAGTCACAATTTATGTGACTATACTTGGGGACCCATGAGTAATCTATAGTAGTAATAATTAGTGTTCAACTTTTGATAAGACTATTTGAAAATATTCTCTTTCTTCTGCCTAGTGAAACTTTCATAGGTAAAATTTCAACATTCCTAAAAAACAGCATGTCACTGTTTTTTCTTTAATATCAGATCATGATTAATCAGTGGCCAGCCATGTATATCCTTCATCTGGTAAATGTGAAAAGACTTCTGAAGTATTTTCCTACTAGGTTGTATTTTTGTTTAACTAAATTAATTTGGAGGAATATCCTACTAAACTTGTTTTTTAGATTAAATTTAATATTTTAATAATTTTTATTGTGTAATTTTGTCATTTTTTCCCTATGACTTTTGACTTCAGATTTGACTTTTATTCCATTATTATAGGAAATCAGAATTCTATTGATATTTTTGTCTGGGAAACAGGACAGTCAACTTTCAGATATTTTCAGTCCCTGGATTTTACTGCTGTTAATAGGATCTACTCCTTCACACCAGCTTCAGGAATTGGTAAGGGTGGTTAAACTGCTAACTAATCTGAAATGCACTGTAGAAAGCTAGAATAATTTTAATCATATTGAATTAGAGATAGTATCACATTGCCAGGCACTGGGTATTTTAATAAGAATGTAAAATCAAGATCTTAACAGGAGTATTTCTGGAAATACTAGAAGCTCAAAATTTTAAAATAGGCATTGTGCTTGAGAAGAATTAGAATAACGGAAATATGGCAGAAAATATTAGTGAAGGATAAAAGTAAGATAATACATTTCTTTTACCTAGAGAAAAATGAAGAGTGACATTACATATGTTTTAAATATAAATGTATAAGAGGTTAACATGTATCTGCATTGAAGTATTTTTAAAAAGTCAGAAAATGATTGTAAGGACTCTGCTCTCTGTGTTTACTTTCTCATCCTTCCAGTCTGATTCCTTCTTGGTTTTCTGTACTTTCATCCACACATCAGAAACATAATCAATATTTTTATTCACAGTGGTTTCCAAAACAAAGTCTATTAGTGAGAAACCAAAGGGTGAATGTTGTCCAGAGGCCGTAGGACTATTTCAGAGTTGGTGAAGAATCACTTGGGTGGGCCCATGGTAATAAGGCTCAGAAGGCAGCAGCAGTTGGCACAGTGTGCTTGTGGGACTGCCTCCCAGAGCAGGTGTGAACAGAGCAGGGGGCGTGCTCAGTGAGTCAGCGTGTCTCCTGTTGAGATGCCCAGAGGAACTTGGCAGCCAAACCAAGTGACTTAGCCGTGAGTCTGGATGAATCAAACTCCCACTTTTAAATTGAGATATAGCAATTTTGTATGAATGAAACAGCACAGTTTATGATTAGACATTATATGTAAGTCATTGTTTAAAGTTATAAAGAATTTTTGCCTTCAAAGGTTTAATGTCTGGTTAGAAAAGCAAAAAAAATATTAAGATAATTCAAGATAGAATACCAGTCCCATTTGCTCTATGAATGGTAGAATTGAAGTGGCTACGAGGTCTCCGAGGGGAATTTGAGCTAGGCCTGGGTAGGCTGGTTGGAAATGTTGTGGGTAGAGGGAAAGGTGTGAGCAAAAGAGAAAGGTAGAAGTATATATGATGTTGCAGGCACAACGAGCAGACAAGAGTGGTGGAGACAGAGTATTTGACTCAGGTTGTAGTGGTGATAAGGTTGGAAACACACTAGCAACTACACAAGAAGGTGTGGAATGTCAGGCTCAGTATTTGAACTGTATTGGATAATTCAGTGATTCCCAAGTATTTTTGCCATAGGAAATTTAAGAATTAAAAATCCTCTTAAAAATTTAAGGATTTCATATGGATTTTATTTACTGATATTTATTGTATTCAAAATTGAAGACGAGAAATTTTAAAGATACTTATTAGTTCAATTGGGAATAATAGCAATGAACGCATTATATGTGAACAAAAGTACCATGTTTATTTAAAAAAACATATTTTCCAAGACAAAACTTTTGTAAGAAGGGTGGCATTACTTTCTTGTTTTTGCAAATTTCTTTACTGTCTAGCTTAATAGACAACATCTGGATTCTTATGTCTGTGTCTGTATTCTACTTCATTATTATTGATCATATGGACTCTAGAAAATCTCACATACACTCTGGAAGAATGAGAATAATATAGACAAGTAACATCTTAGTATTACTACAAAAATAGTTTTGACTTCACAGACCCTCCTGAAGTGTCTCAATGACCGCTAGGGGTCTGGGGACTACACTCTGAGCATTATTGGGGTAGAGAAATCCTTGAAGGCATTTCAAAGGCAAGGAATGATCAAAGGGATGTTTTATAACTCCATCTAACTTTGGTGTATAGAACATGCTGGATGCAATAGTTTGCAACTGCAAGAGTCAATATAGAAGCCTCTGCAGGTGGTTAGAGACGTGGCACTGAAGAAATCAGTTAGAGGTTTAGATTTTGGAGACATCGATGCATTCAGGTAGTTGAACTCATAAAAGCTAAAATCTACAAAGTAAATGATATTGAGAAGAGAAGAGGATTTAGTGCAAATATAGGAGTCTATTCTTGTCCTTTTTCTCCTAGGTGCCTGGCTGCAATTTTCTGCATCAGGCAGGATAATCATTAGACACTGTCTCCTTCAATCACCTCAGTTACTGACCAGGAATTATATCTTATTTATCTCTCATTTTTTATGGATTATCTGTTTCATTGTACTTTATTTCCATGTGCCCTACCCCATATGGCCTGGTATCCCAGACCCTGGCCACCTCGTATCTGGTCTGTTACATTATCTGGCCTCCACTCCAGGTTCACTCCGTTGTCAGAGTCCTGTATCTGTCTCTGTTCTGAGCATCCTGTCCGAAAATAACTTCTCTTTAATTGTCAGCCTCTTTAATTGACAGGCCTTAAAGCTGTGATGCTATCCTGTGAAATATAGCTCTGTGACTTTCTTATCATTCACTCAGCAGTTGATTTACTAAATAAATGATGTATCTTTCATCATGTATTTGTTTAGTTTGTGTCTACTTGTCTTTTAATTTTGTGGCTTTATTATTTTTGCTTTTCTTGTACATCAAGTTTTCAAGTGGTCTAACTGTATCTACTTGAGTCACTTATTATAATTCAAAATAGTTTCCTAATGAATGTTTTTAAGGATGACAAGTGCTGCCTGAATGGGCTGCTAATTGAAGTTATAGAATTCCCTTTAAAGATTTTTAAAGAAATAGAATAGGCACACTTTCTAAAAGAATTTTTGAAAAATTCTGCCAGAGGCTTGTTAAGGGACCCATTGTAAGGTCTTTTTATTCCTTTTGTTTCTGTGACTTGAGGTTGTAGAAGTATGAAAAGATTATAAGTAATTATTTAGAATGGCTTATTATAGATCCCCTGAAAGCTGAAATTATGCATTAAATAATATTCAAGGACTTTCTTATTTTGAATATGTCAAATATTAGATTGGAGCCATGACTGTGAGGATTACATATTTATTCTGCTTAATGACTTGACAGAGATTATTGGGTGGTAACTGAATTCTTTAAAGAGAAGAGGAAAAATGAATATGACAAAGGCTGCAAGGACATATAAACTTCTCTTTCCCTTCTTCCTTCCCTCCTTCATTATTTAATAGATTTTTTAAGATGCCATTTATGTACCAGGCATATTGGTGGGCCCTGAAGAAGCAAGGGTAAACAAAATCTTTTATAGCCTCTTCTCTGAAGAAGTTTTAACATGCAGTAGGGAAGGGAGACATGATATGTAATTACACAAATAAGTTACTAGCTACAAACAGATAACTGCTCTGAGAGGCTAAAGTGCTCTTGTCCCAGAAAATGGAGAAAATTTGACCAGGTCTAAGGGATGTCCAGAAAGTTTCTGTAAGGAAGAGAGATGTAATTAACACTGCTGGAAAGACACTGACCCCAGCCCCTCTCCTTCATTTCCCAGCACTGTCCACTTCACCAAAACTATTACCTTTGAAAATCATCATCTGTGGAAATCCTTGGATGAATTCATTACTTTCTTCATCCCTGTGTAGTCATCATAAGAAGCCCAGGTTCCCTCGGGAGAAAGCACCTCATCCCATATGGTCTGGGTGTGCTCTGGACCACATGAGCCCTAATTTATAGACTAGAGGCCCAACCGTCCACTCCTCCAACTCCCCAAACTCTTCCACAGCATCCCCCAGAACAGATACACTCTTAAACTTCTCTCAAAATGTCCCTCATCTCTTTGCACTGGAGTCCCACTCTCCTGAGGACACTGCTTCCCATGGACTCTCTATGTGCACTCTCTGACTGTTCTATGTGTTACTGGTTTCTTCTTTTCCCAGATCTCTAAGTGGTAGGAATGCTCACTCTAGCCCTTGGTCCTGGGCTCTCTCTGTACATTGACTCCGTAAGTTATCTCAGCCATTTGCCTTCCTTTGGGATACTTTTGTTTGTGTATAGTTTTGCTAACTGGAAGGGAATTCTATAATTAATACCAGTTAAAATTCTGCTCCCCAGGGTAGAGACTTGAGGTTTTTATCCTTATAAACTTTTGGCCCAGTTCTATGATCTGGAGCAGTACAAAAGGCTATTTTCTGAGAAAACACTCTCTGCATATGAAAATGCAGATTTGAGCCCCCTACATTTCCTACTCTGAATGTCTACTTATCTATTTGGGACCTTCCCATACTTATCAGATTGGGAGGAAGTGAATAAGTTATATCTCCAAGGATAAGGATACATAATCAGTAATGCTCAGAACACTTTGTGATTTTAGTTGAGCCTATAGATTGATTAATTGATTATTTATTGAAACTATAGAATCATTTAAACTTGGAAGATGTTGAGATCCAGCTGAGGAATTTGCTCTTTACTGAATATCTCTAGTTTATAGAGCTTTATGAAACATATATGGTCATTTTTAAAAAGCATGTTTATTAATAACATTTTTCTTGTTTTTTACCTTTTATGTAACATTTACTAACCTGCAATAGTACTTAAATAATTACCATAAATAAACATAATGAGTAATCCTTGATATTTGAGAGTAGGGATATGGATCTTCCATTGTAATCTTACACACTAAAATGTTTGTGGCTTCTAGTTCTGTGTGCTGTTTTAATAACCAAACCCATCTTAGTTGGTATCTTTTATGTTCTGATGTGTTTCTTCAGGTTCTGGAATTTGTGCATGTTTCTAGATGGTTTCTTCCCATTTTCCCTAGTTTTAAGTCTGAAGATTGCTTAGTGGCGTATACAATGTAGTAAGCTCCCTGACTCTGAATTTCCCCTCCTATACAATGTACTAAGCCCCTTTCCCCTCCATATTTGCTAATATTTTCCATTGGATTGAATCATTAATAGCTCTTTTTTTCATTTCAAAAGAAGTAACATTTCAAAAAGCATTGATAGTATGTACTCCGAGATCATAAATCTGTTCATATCCTTTGGCCTAATTATCACCTTTAAGAATTTATAAGGTGAAGGGGCACCTGTGTGGCTCAGTTGGTTAAGCATTCAATTCTTGCCCTCAGCTGAGGTCTTGATTTCTTAGGGTTGTGAGTTCAAGCCCTGCATTGGACTTCATGCTGGATGTGGAGCCTACTTAAAAAAATTTGTCAAGTGAAAAGAATTAATAACTGTCTCTAATTAATATTGGAAAATAAAAAATAATAATGTAGAGAAATTAAGTATATTTTAAAGATAAACTCTATAGATTATGCATTAAAATCATAAGTTTGAATGCTTTGTAGCAACACTTAAGAAATGCCATATAGGGCACCTAGGTGGCTCAGGTTATGGTCCCAGGGATCGAGTCCTGCCTCAGGCTCCCCACAGAGAGGGAGCCTGCCTCTCTCTGTGCGTCTCTCATGAATAAATAAAATCTTTTAAAAAAATAAAAAAGAAATGCCATATAAATGTAGGATTAAGCTTTTTAATTAAGAATTTTTGTAGTCTGTTTATAATTATGTTCATCATGAATTCATATGGATGGTGGCTGGAAAGGAAAATATAAAAATGAAATATTTAGTTATGGAATTATGCCTGTCTTTCACTTTTAAAAATATCCTACTATGCTATCCAACAAATAAGTACTGAGATGAATACAAAGAGTCCACAATCCACTTGGGCTTGACTATCCAGTGGTTTCTTATTTAGTAAGTGAATTATGGGTTTACTGTTAGGCTGGTTTAGTCACTCCATAGCATTATAAAAATTACTATTTACACATTCAGTTATTTCAAGTAATATTTTGATTTTCAGAAATCAGGTCATATCAGTGAAATAAAAAATCAAAATGGAACTTTGAGTATAGAAAAATTCTGTTTTGGTACTGCGATGGGAAGTGTGCACAGTGACATACATGTTTTACTGTAATTGTCTTTTCTGTCCTTCCCACAGTCCATATCCTTCTTATTGGCCAAGCTATGTCTGCTCTTTACTGCTGGAATTCAGAGCTGAATCGATTCTCTTTCATTCTGGAAGCCCCTTCTGCTCGTGATGCAACTTCTGTTACAGTAAAGTCCCTTAATTCAAGCAAGAATTTAATTGCTCTAGTGGGAGCCATCCACTCATACATATATGAGCTGGCCTACATCTCGAGCCAGTCTGACTTTATTCCAGGGTAGGTTCAACATTTTATATAGAATCTCTTTATGCTCACCATAGTTTTATATGACACTTAATTTCTGAGTGTTTATTTAATGACTGGAAATATACAAAATATAAGAGTAATTTATAATCTAGAAATTTGGTTATATACCGTATTTCTTATATCTATTTTATCAAGTTAATCAGTATTATGAACGTTTGTATTATAAGTTTATTTATGAAATATGATTTTTCCAAATATGTAATATCAGTGTTCTGAGAGTTTTATGGGTATGTGTATGTATATGCCTGAGATTTGTTGCAGCCGACTTATTTGATATACTTCTTATGCTAGTTCAGGTGAACTGATATTTGAACCTGGTAACAGAGAAGCTATAATAGCAGTAAACATCCTTGATGATACAGTTCCAGAAGAAGAAGAATCCTTTAGAGTTCAGCTTAAAAATCCCAAAGGAGGAGCAGAGATTGGTATTAATGGTTATGTAAAAATAACTATTTTGTCTAATGATGATGCCTATGGAATCGTTGGATTTGCTCAGGTAAAGATCCCACACTTAGAAATCAAAATGATTTATTATATTTATTTATTTGTTTATTTATTTATTTATTTAGAGGGAGAGCATGAGAGTGGGGAAAGAGCAAAGAGAGAGGGATTAAGAGAGGGAATCTCAAGAAGACTCCGCACCAAGCACGGAGCCCAATGTGGGGCTTGATCTCTCAACCTTCAGATCATGAGCTGAGCTGAAATGAAGAGTCAGACACTTCAGTGACTGAGCCGTTCACCCCCCATTCACTCTGCATTTTACAGTGAACTTTATTGATATCTTATAATTTATAGTCCTACACATTGAAACCTCTGAGTCTACTTGCCCTAATTTTTTTTATTATACTGATCCCTCTTACAAGATTGACTTTGAAATGTTACCAGTTGGCCCTAGTTCTGGGGTTCAGCTCCACTATTAGCCTTAACTATAGAGGGTGATTATGAAGCAGATTCCAAATAGACTGTATACTGTGTTTTCTCACATACCTCACCTACTGACCTTTGTGTATTAGAGAGAGAAAGAGGGAGGGAAGGAGATGTTTATAACTATACATGTATAATGCACATGAAGGTGCTTTTTCCTGAGGAAAGAGAACTATGCAGATATTACCAAGTTAGCTTCCATGCTCAGACTTCATATTCCTTTACCCATAAGCAAAATGTCATCCATTTATATTGTATCATTTAGCCCTATTTGCCAACTGTATCTTGATTTCTTAAGTAGAGTTATAACTGCAGCAATCATTCATCTTTCTCTGAAATATTCTCTAAGGAAAACCCAACTTAAAGTGGCTTAAACACCAGAAACATGTCCACAGAGAAGATGGGCTTCACGGTTGGGTTGGTAATCTACTGTGTCACCATGACTCAGATTCTATCTCTCCATTTTGCCAACATAAAGCTGATTCTTCATTGGTTGTTTGAAAGCTGATGTTACTGTTAGGGCTACTGCTTTCTTATTCATGTCCAGCTGGGGAAAGAGACAAATGTGGCACTTGGGATAAGGAAGGGATTTCCCAGATGCCTCTAGAGAACTCTTCTTATGTCTCCCTGGCCAGAACCAATAGGCCACTCCATCTGTTCATTAATTTATTCATTCATGTAGCCATTACTTAGCAAACTCTTCCTATGTATCAGATACTGTTTCAGATGCTATCAAAAAATAAAATAGTAAAAAATCTCTACCCTCACTGTCCCAAATTGTAGAGGAGGCAAAGGGAGACATACAGTAGACAAAGACATGTGAGACATCTCTACTATATCTGATGGCAGTAAGTGCCCTGGAGGAATGTTAGGCAGGGAGGCCAGATGGACAGTGTTTTAGAGGGGACTGAGGTTGTGTGCAGAGAAATAAAACATAGGCTGTCAGGGAGGGAGGCGCTGAAGAAGTGATATTAGAACAAAGGCCTGGGGGAGAGAGGTGAAGAACATTCAAGGCAGGGGAGCCATGAACAAGATGAAAGGCCCCGAAGTGAGGCCTCCATTTGGTGAATCAAGGAAGCCACTGTGGCTGAAATCCGAGTTTGAGGGAAAGATGAGGCCCAAGAGGTGAAGGGCCAGGGCCCTGTTATGGGCTTCCCCAGTAGTAACCACGGGTTTGGTGACTTGCTAGGAGGACTCAAAGGATTCAAGGTTTAGTCATACTCATACTAGGATTTATCTATTACAAAGAAGAGGATACAAAGCAAAAATCATTAAGGGAAAAGACTTATGGGACAAAGCGTGGAGGAAATGAGGGGCAAGTTTCCAAGAGCTCTCTCTCAGGGGAGTTATACAGGACACATTTAATTCCCCCAGCACTGAGTTGAATTGTGACAGCATGTGAAATGTGTTGCCATCCAAGCTCATTAGAGACTCAGTGCCTGGGGTCTTAACTGGGGACTAATCACGCAGGCACCCTCAGCCTGACACATGCCAAAATTCCAGACTCCCAGAGAGAAAGTAGGTGTTCAATATAAACCCCATTGTGTGTACAGTTCAAGCATAGGGAGCCAGTGTGAGTCCCAGGAATAGTGGGAATCCTCCTAAACCCAACTTCCTAGACACCGGGTGAGGGCCAATGTTAGAGCAGGCCTTGGAAGGATAGGGAGACTACTATGTGAACTCAGCTCCTGCACAAGCTCCTGCATACTGTAATGAAGTTAGCCCCCGAGGGAAAGGGTTGGAGTGGAAGAGCAACTTCATCTGGCTCACATTTTAAAAGAACCACTCTGGCCATAGAATTGAGACTCGATTATAAGTGGGCAAGGACAGAAATAGACAGGAAACTAGTGCAGTAATTCAGCAAAAACCACAGAGCTACAGGAAGCAGACATTTGCCTTTCAGTGACATAAGGATACCTGTAGAAAGAGCAGATTTGAGGGATGAGATGAGTTTTGAATGTGCTAAGGCCCTGAGTCAATTGCTTGCAGGGGTGGTAGGATCACCCTGTTACCCAGTCTAGCCCCTCTCTGGAGGTAAAGGCAGGTCAGCTTCCTCTGAAGCAGCTCTGCCCAGTATTATATTGTGAGCCATATACATATCTTTAAGTTTTTTAGCCACATAAAAAGAATAGAAACAGGTGAAACTCTTGTTAATGTTTTATTTTACATAACTCAACATATTAACCAACATAAAATGATTGATGGAATAATTTATATCCTTTTTCTTTATACCGTCTTCAACCTCCTGTCTGCATTTTACAGTTATAGACCAGTCACATTTTAGGTGCTCAACAGCCACATGTGGCCAGTGGCTCCTGTGTAGGACAGTGCAGCTCTAAGGCATGAGCTGTTGTGGGGAAGGTTAGGAAAATGGAAAATGATCTCTGTCTCCACCAGCTCCTCACATGACTTGTTTCCTCATTTTTTGCTGGTCTCTGCTGAAATGACACCTTACCAGAAGGGCCTCCCGGATTAAAAATTGTAACTCCCCACCATCATTTTGTATCTATTTTCTCCTGCCTTGTTCTTAATGAAACTTATAGTGGCTTTTTTTTTTTTGTCTATTGTCAGTTTCTTTTACTAGAATTCAAGGCTGTGAGAGATGACTGAGATACTGCTTTATTCATAACTTTATTCCAGAAAAGTGCCTGGCACATAGGAGATGCTTAGTAAGAACCCGTCGTTATGCAGGGGAGAGGAGAGAATGCTCACATGGCTTTCTCAGGGTCACACAAATATATAGGGCAGAGCTGGGGATCCTGGAGCAAGAATCAACATGCCCTACTACATGGTCTCATCTTCTCACCTTGGAGCCCTGCGGCAGCTGGGGAGCACATTTCTATGATAGATTTCTCCTTTTGGAAGTTGTTCTAAGATTATTCTAGAGACATTAAAGCACTGTGGTTTAATCCTTCTCCAATACATAGTATCCTGGGTTGTTTTAGTCCATTCAGTAGAATTTCTCAGTACAGGCCTCTTGTGTCTGGACAGCCTGTTCTAAGTTAAGATTTAATAGATAAAGAGAGTTTCTTGATAATTTTTGGCTGTATTAAATCCTTATTTTTCTAACCCTTATCAACAAAGGGCATAGCCAGAGATACTTCTGTTTGAAAATGCATATATTTTTTGTGAACAAATTATATGAATATTTTATTTCTTTAAAGATTTTGTTTTTAAGTAATCTCTAAACCCAATGTGGGACTTGAATTTACAACCCCAAATTGAGTCACCTACTCTACTGATTGAGCCAGCCAGGTACCCCTATATGCATGTTTTTAAATCAAGATATTTTCTGTAGGAACTTTGAATACTTTGAGCAAGATTTTATAACTATGTAATATTTGTAACAATATGTTAAAATGCAGTGTAAAACACTGCCTGCCATCTGATAGCCATCCAGTAGACTATTTGCATTCCATGTAGAAACTTTCAGAAGCTTTAAGAAATTCATGGAGGAATTTCTTTTCAGATTACCATTGTAAAAAGACAAGAAAATTAAAACTATTACTGGAAAGATTTTTGAAAATCTTTATACTCCACATTCTTCCTTTATTGCTTATGGATAAACTAGGGGTATTGTAAGAAGGAGCTATGGATAGATAAACTAGGGGTATTGTAAGAAGGAGCATTAATTTTGAGCAAAAGCTCATTCAGCAGCTGGCAAGCTGTAGATGTTAGAGAAGGAGTTCCAGTCACAGGGAGGTAGAAATCAGTCTGGAACAGAAGAAAGAGACTGCAGAGTCTAAGTGAAAAAAGGGCCAGGGGATATTTCTGGCAGGAAAAATAGTTGTAAAGACCAGGGGCTAAAGATGAAACACCATCAATGGAAACCGCACAGCCTGCAGAACATTTCAGAGGATATGAACTTAAGGGTAAGAGGCATTTGTAAATGATCAGAAAGAGTGCCCTGATTCTCATGATGTCTTTACATTTGACTGGGATTTTAGAGACCATGTAGACCAAAAGCTTATTTTACAAGTAGAAATCAAGACCTAGAGGGGTTGCCAGAAGTTATACAGGGGAAGAAGACTTTCCTTATTTCCTGACTCTATGTCCTTTCATTTCTATGAACTCTAGATGCTATGTATGATGCTTTCCAAAAGGTATGCTTTTGGAATATGAAAATATTATGTTCATTGAAGAAATTTGAAAATAAGAGCAACAAGAAGACAAAATAAAAATAACCCTATAATGATTAACATTTTAATTTACTTTTAGTTATTGAAAAGTGTATTTCAAATTAAAACATGGTCATTGTATATTGCTGTGTTTTATAAAACTATATTTTTCACCTGTATCATGTTGTTTTAATGTATCATGTTGCTTAGTACTGTGAAGTTTGCACACACACAATAGCATGAAGTAAAAACCTACCTAGGTAATTTCATCTAATCCCTTGTGACTTCCTGTTTGTTTTCCAGAATTCATTATATAAGCAAGTAGAAGAAATGGAGCAAGATAGCCTCATAACCTTGAATGTTGAGCGCTTAAAAGGAACATATGGTCGTGTAACTGTAGCGTGGGAAGCTGATGGAAGTATTAGTGATATATTTCCCACCTCAGGAGTGGTATGTAATTTACAAAATTGCAGGAGAGTCACTTTTAAATTATGATTACTATTGATGCATGGGACCAAACCCTACCTCAAGGATGAAGTGTTTTGAGTTTGACCATGTCAACACTGGATTCCTATTAATCACTGTAGAGAGGGATACAATTTAATGTTAGTTTTAATGTTGTGATTATTGTTCTTTTTTTCTGTAATTCCAAAATTGTCTGTAAAAAAAATCATCCCTTTTGTTGGCCAAATTATGGATGTGTTACAGTTTCAGAAAGATAAAACCAATCAAACTGGAGATGGAAATATGGTTTCAAGATTTGGGTAAAATGGAAGCAGTAAATAGGGCACAATTTTTTTTTTTAAGATTTTATTTACTTCTTCATGAGAGACCCAGAGAGAGGCAGAGACATAGGCAGAGGAAGAAGCAGAGAGCCCGGAATCCCTGGTGGTGCAGTGGTTTGGCGCCTGCCTTTGGCCCAGGGCGCGATCCTGGTGACCTGGGATTGAATCCCACGTCGGGCTCCCGGTGCATGGAGCCTGCTTCTCCCTCTGCCTATGTCTCTGCCTCTCTCTCTCTCTCTCTGTGTGTGACTATCATAAATAAATTAAAAAAAAATAAAAAAATTAAAAAAAAAAGAAGCAGAGAGCCCGATGTGGGACTCGATCCCAGGACCCCAGCCCTGGGATCACAACCTGAGCCAAAGGCAAAGACGCTCAACCACTGAGCCACCCAGGTGTCCCAGTAGGGAACAAATCTATGTAAGGTAGACATATGTATGAAAAAGTAGATCAGAATTGCTGAATGATGTAAGTTGAGTTTCCTGTAGACAGACTCTGTGATTGTGGGTGAATTCCTGGGGAGACACAACCATAAGGAAATAAGGAAGGTAGGGATGTGCAGAGGGGAATGTTGATCCCTGGGTAGTTGTACCTGAGTTTGAGTCTCTGAGGAAGTTCTGGAGCTGAGCTGGTCCTTTGGCGTTGTTTCCAGTTAGAGCAAGGAGGCTGAGATTTTGCATCCCTGTTTTAGCCATCCTAGACCTCACACCACATTGAGTGGGGCATAACCTTGAGTGAAAGTTTGCTACAGCTGAAGGCAGCTCCCACTGAGAAATGTAAAAGCTGTTATTCCCACTACCTGGGGGATGGGTGCATCAGTCCCAAGAAGGGATTTGGGCAGAGGATCACTTTATCTACTCTTGAAAAATAGTATAAAATTGGGGCACTGGTTGAAGAATGGAATCAGAATTGGGTCAGAGAAGCAAATGGAAAGAAAGAGTTTAAAGAACCTTTAGTTCCTAATTGGAAGATGGATGGTCTTCTAGACTCATCTCGGGTTTCATAGATTTATCCATGTATTTTCCCCAAATACTTCTTTGAAGAGTTCCTTTAAAAGATCTCTCATGAAATTATCTCACAAAACGACAAGTGAATGTTATGATCCACCATTTCTAGGTTTCTGTATCGTTTAGAAGGAAATTAGAGCTTCAGTGTCTTAAAAATGTTATGGCAAATTTTATTGCGTTGAATATTTACTTTACACAAATTACCAAATCTATTTATACAACTATATAAGTTGTATTTATCAGGTTCTGTATGTTCTGAATTGTATTTTCACAAATAATATTTCTTATATAAACATGACTAAAATGATTTCTATTTAAATGGAGAATAGTATATTAAATGTAGACTATATTTGGAAGAATTAATTGTTTTATTCAAGATTCAGTAAACCATTGATATAGAGGGCCAGATAGTGAATATTTTAGACTTGTGTGCTATTATAGTCTCTTTCCTAGATACCCAACTTTAGTTTTCTAGCACAATAAAGTGTTGAACAGTATGTAATTGAATGAACTTGTCTGTATTCTGGTAAAACTTGATGAAAAAAAATGGATTTGGCCAAAGAGTAGTAATTTTCTGACCCCGATTTTATTAATAAAGCTCTTGAGTTTATATCAACTACCTTCTTAAGGTGGAGAGATGAACAACAAATTGGGCCTGGAATGCTAGTTTGAATGATTGCAGTATGTAGTCGTGTTGCTAGAGAATAGAGCAAATGGAGAGAGCTGGGAAATAATATTCAAAGAGCATACAGAAGCCCTATCAGAAAGGATTTCAGATGCCTTTTAGAAAATTTGGATTTGACTATAGACAATAGAGGCACAGCAGGAGGAGAGAGATGCTTTGATTTGTATCTCTTTTAATCTTTCTCTACCTCTATTTTGGTTGATTCATTGTTAAATTACACATCTATTCAGAGTTTAATCAAAGGAAATAGCAAACCTGGTAAAATTTTTGTAGGGAAAAATGTTTAAACTTAGTATGTCAACTTTTTTTATTTCTACAGATTTTTTAAAAATACGGTATCTGGGACTTAGACTCCCAGAGAGACCGTGTACTCTATATTTTAATAGAATGCAGCCTTCAGGATGTGACAGTTCAGCTGCATGTTTTATCAGATTGAGTTTCCATAATGGTTTACTTTTTTTCTTTTTCCTAATAATCTTCCATTTTTAATATGAAAAACATTTGAGTGATTTGTAGAATCATATTGTGTCACTTAAATCCCTCTTGTTATATAAGTTGTGGTCAGTACTGAAAGAAAATTTAATCTTTTGAAAATGCACGGTGATAATTACAAAATAAATAAAATCTTCTTTCTTTAAAATTTTAGATCTCATTTTCTGAAGGCCAGGCACTGTCTACAATCACGCTGACTATTCTTGCTGATGATGTTCCAGAGTTATCAGAGATTGTGAGCGTAACACTCATTCGAATTACCACAGAAGGAGTTGAGGACCCATCAAAAGGTGCTACCATTGATCAGAAAAGAAACAAATCTGTGATAACGACTTTGCCCAATGACTCACCTTATGGCTTGGTGGGTTGGCATACTGAATTTCTCTTCGTTAGAGTAGCAGAGCCTAAAGGTAAGTGTTAAATATTTTTCAGGGTCTAGTAAGTTTTACTGGGTAATTTCATTGTAATGTTTACTAGGAATATAAATCCCTTTATATATATATATATACATATATATATATATATTTAACAGATCATATTCAATCCTTTTTACTTTTTATCTGTTTATTAAATTTTATGATCATATAATCACTCAGCAATAGTGCTATAAGAAACATCTTTACTCTTTTGAGACCTTGTTATCATAATAGAGACATTAATAGTTTAATCATTATAGTAAAGGTGATAGGTTTTTATTTTACTTTCTCTTCATTCTTTACTTCTCTGTTCTCTCTTTTTTTTTTTTAAGATTTTATTTATTTATTCATGAGAGACAGAGATAGAGAGGCAGAGACACAGGTAGAGGGAGAAGCAGGCTCCATGCAGGGAGCCCGACATGGGACTCGATCCCGGAACCCCAGGATCACGTCCTGGGCCGAAGGTGGTGCTAAACCCCTGAGCCACCTGGGCTGCCCTGTTCTCTTTCTACACCCAGATTCCTCTAGGTAGATTTTCAACAGTTATAGGGACAATAAGCAACACAGCAAGAAGTATTTGGAACTCAGGGTATTAATTGTTAAACCCAAAGCAGTAATTAGAATGATATATTTTTTGTGAAGTGTAAGTAACCAGTCCCTATTTCCCTTAAGCTTAGTGCTGAAATCTTTGCCTAAATAACTATTCAAGCAGCTGTAGGATAAATAGATTTTTGTAGATAAAGGCCATTTGACTTATATGAACAAATATATTTGAACATATGTGTATCTTTAGTATGCAGTGTGAAGCCTCTAGAATTTTCAGACAGAAATATGCATATCTTTCAAAGACCTTTCATTTAAATAGTTTAAATAGTTGATGCGAAAAGAATGGCATATAATCATGTACCTTTATATGGGCCTTTATATGACTGTATATATGGGAAGAGAAGTGGGAGACTTAAAATATGTTCACTTATTCATTCAAGAAACATTTTGAAGCACCTAATAAGTGCCACAAATTGTGCTGTATGTTCTGGAAACAAAAACACAATTTTAGATTATTAGAAAGATTGACCAGTGGGAAAGATTGACAAGCATTTTTTGGCCCATTTATATGGCAAATAAAATTTTAAAAAACGAAAAAAATTAAGTTAAAAAATTGATGCCATGAAATACTTTGATTCTTGTGATAGACCCCTCACTATAAGAACAAAATTATTTTTCTTCTAATGATTATTAAATGAGTTTGTGTGTTTAATTTTTCTTTTTCTTTTTTTTTTAAAGAACTTTATTTATTTGTGAGAAAGAGGCAGAGAACAGAGACCCCGTTGCTAAGTGCAGAGCCAGATGCAGGGCTTGATTCCCTGACCCTGCAATCATGACCTGATCCGAAATTATGAGTTGGAGTCTTAACCACCTGAGCCACCCAGGAGCCCCATAGTTTTTCATTTTCGAAGAATCTTCTTAGCATTTGTAATTAACTGTCAATCTGCACATATATACTTTCCTAAGACTTCCAGCCATTTTCATTAAAGCTCATGTTATATGCAACATAGGAGGGTGTGTTAGAGAACCCAAAATGAGGATTCACAACTGGGATATAATGTGTAGCAATTGTCAGCACAACTTTAGGGCAAGGAGGACAAAGCGCAAAATGCTCCTTGGGAGAATACATTAGGGTAGTATAGAACATTCCACCTTAAGTGCTTGGAGTGGTATCGAATACACAGAGAAAACTTGTTTACTTGTCTTTCTCACAGAGAATGTCACCATTCTTCAGTTACCAATTGTTCGAAATAAAGGACTGCTTGGGGACATTGCCATTCATTTGATAGCTAAACCCAATTTCTTATTGCACGTCAATAATCAAGCTACTGAGAATGAAGATTATGTGCTACAAGAAACAACAATAATAATGAAAGAAAACGTAAAAGAAACTTATGTCAAAGTTGCCATTTTGCCGGTAAGTTTAGGCTGCAGTGAATCTGATGTAAAATAAAGGAAAATGCTGTTAGAGATAAAAATGTGTTTAAAAAAAAAAAGAAAGAAAGAAAAGTGTGATGCTCTTAAAGATAAAATCTTTGAAAAGGTTGCTCTCAAATGTAAAATTGTGAGTATTGTAACTGGAGTATTGTTTGAATGACCTCTGAAGCATTGAATCAGGATTTAATTGTATGTCTGATTGGATCCACTATTTTGTTGGTTGGTTTTATTAAACTATTGAGCAAATGAATGAAATGCCCAAATTAATCAGGTTATTTTTATTGTTGGTTTGATAGGGCAGATTTTCATGTCATGATACAATTACTCAAATCAAGAATATTCTTCAGAGGTTTTAGATCTGGTATTAGTGCTCTTTCATGTATGTAAGGAGAAAGGTGTATATATCTGTAATGATTCACAAGACACTGAGAGTAGTAAATACTGTTATTTATAATATTATAACTAAATATTGTATATATTACAATACTATATATAACAATATTAAAAATAAATATGTCCTATATTATTAGACAAAGATAACATTGCAGCATAGTAACATCAGTGTTACTAATAGTGTTATTAGTGATAATAGATAGTAGTACCTTCTGGAAAGGACATTCTGGGAAAGACATGTGGGATGGGACAAAACATAAGTTTCCTGTCTTGATCATTATGTATTATTTTTGTCTTTTGAAATTTTTTATTACCTATTCCAAAACAAAGTAACAGTTTTTAATAAGTTAATTAAAATATAGGAATAATGTCTAGATTTACAAGTCTAAAGCTTTCACTTTTTTTTTTTTTAAAGCTTTCACTTTTAAGATGTATGTAGCATTTACCATTTTTCCTATATTTGAGGGTGTGTATTATACACGAAAAAACATATTGATAGAATATGGTCAGAATTGTGTGAAGGATTTTTAAAAATTATTTTACTTGCTATTAAGTATTACGCTTCAATTAAAAACTGACCAGTAACCTTAAATATCCCCTAAGATTCTGAAGTTTGTCAGTGGGAATGTGTTAAAATATGAAAAGGAATCTTTTTTGTTTGTGTGAAAGAGCTTTTCATTCCTGTAGGCAGCCATTTATTTCTCACTGAAAAATATCAGGTTTCCAAGGCAAATTCAGTGTATTTTTAAAAATAGAACATAATCTCTCTCCTGTTCACCCCCAACCCCCGCCCCAGGATAATGCTCCCGAGTTGGAGGAAGGATTTATTGTCAACATCACTGATGTGTACCTGGTGAATTCTGACTTCTCTGCAGGACAGCCAAGTGTGCGGAAGCCTGGGATAGAAATAGTTGAAATAATGATTGAAGAAAATGATGATCCCAGAGGAATTTTTAACTTTCATGTTACCAGAGTGAGATAAATTTCAATATATTTATAGTAATACAGAAGCTTCTACATGCTGATTTGGCCAATGTCATATATTTTCTGCAAAATGATTGGCTTTCCTTGTAGATATTTATAAATATCTGTCTTAAAATTTATCTTATAGACTAATTCTTAGTTCTCTTTTTGTTAGACCAAACGATTAAGCAGGTTTATTTTCATTACACTTAAATGTAAGAGTCCTAGAGGCAACTGTCTGACTCTGTTGGAAGAGTGTGCAACTCTTGATTTCTAGATCGTGAGGTCAAGCCCAACACTGGGTGTAGAGATTACTTAAATGAATAAATAAATTGAAAAACTTTTAAAAAATGTGGGAATTCTGAAATTATTATGCATGTTTATATCTGATGATTGATTTGTACTTTGAAGGGTAAAATAGAAGAATAATTAATTTAGAAAGTCATGACACATAAGTTAATTTTGTCTTGTATTTTAACTTATTTTCTTTACTTAAAGGATGTTGGTGGAGTTATTTCTGCCTATGAAGTGCCTCCGCCCCTGAATGTTCTTCAGATTCCTGTAGTCCGGCTGGCTGGAAGCTTTGGGGCAGTAAATGTTTATTGGAAGGCAACATTGGACACTGCTGGCCTGGAAGACTTTAAGCCATCTCATGGGATTCTTGAATTTGCAGATAAACAAGTATGCTAATCACAAACATATTAACAATTTTTGGTTGTACTTCAAACATTTTATAGATATTCACTGAGTGAATGTGCATAGTGTATTATACTTTATATATCAAGCCAAACAGAATTATTATTAGTTAACATGTTATAATTTGTTAACGGACATAGGAAAAGAACATAAACAGGCAAGAATCCCACCCTTTTCTGAACTTCCCCACCTGATTCTATTTTAAGCAGAAGTTAAAGGGGGATAATTAATGACTTAGAAGTGCCTAAGAATGTATTTTAAAAAGTGCCTGATGAATTTCACTATTCCTATGATTTTAGGTTAATTTATTTTATTTATTTCTTAATGCTTATAAGTATAGGTATTTATTTACTTATGGTTTGCACTAAAAGTGTGCACATTTATTACTTTTAATATCCAAAACTTTTTGTTATAATTAAAAACAAGACTTTTTAAAATGATAGAAAAGAGACTAATTAAAACTGGAAAAATTGAAAAACAGTATTTTAGATTTGGGCCAAAGTATTCTCTAAGGGTTATAAGTTTTGCAAAGTGGGCATTTTGTAATATGTAAGTGTAAATGTTTTCATAAAATTTTAAATCAATAAATGGAAAAAGCATGTGAATAACCATGAAAATGTTAATAGCCTCAAATGGCAATATCCACCTACACAAAGTCTGATTTTCCCAAGACAAATTTGTACAGTATGCATCAACTTATTAGTTGCTGCTGAAAAATAGCCATACAGATCTAGACTTTCCTATGTTGTTAATATTTGAGATTATGAATTTTTTTTTTAAGATTTTATTTATTTATTCATGATAGTCACACAGAGAGAGAGAGAGAGAGAGAGAGGCAGAGAGAGAAGCAGGCTCCATGCAGGGAGCCCGACGTGGGATTCGATCCCGGGTCTCCAGGATTGCACCCTGGGCCAAAGGCAGGCGCCAAACTGCTGCGCCACCCAGGGATCCCCAGAGATTATGAATTTTTAACAAATTTAGAACTTTGAAACATTTCCTACTAAAAGGAGGGGGGAAATGCAGATTTTTTACACTAAAAGTAGAAAGACATTGATTTTTCATCAAAATAGCCTTCCACCTTTACTTATTACCAACATTTTATTTTGTGTATAAGGTTGAAATCCCATTATTTAACAGTGCCTGAAGATCATCATCATTCTTAAAGTTAACATTCTGTAGGATAGGTACTCTGTATTTTACAGTATAGATTTGAGGTGCAGACATTTTATTTTATTTTTTAAGATTTATTTATATTCATTCGTGAGAAACACACAGAGAGAGGCAGAGACATAGGCAGAGGGAGAAGCAGACTTCCCGAGGGGAGCCCAATGCCGGACTCAGTCCCAGGACCCTGGGATCACGCCAGATGCTCAGCCACTGAGCGACCCAGGCATCCCAAAGTGCAGACATTTTATTAAGCTTCCATTCAACATTTGATTTTGCTTAAGTTTCTGCCTGTGAGTGTAAATCCAGTTTTCTTGCTTTGCTCTTTTATTAAAGGATTTAGGTAGATTTAGGTAGAAAAACTTCATTTTCTGGTAAATGTGTCAAAATACTGGAATTTCCCTCTGAGATATAGGAAAGATTTTACATGTGGAGATACAACTAGAATATTTTTTTAAAAGACATATTTATTTAATAGAGAGAATGGGGAAAGGGGAAGGGCAGGAGCAGGGGAGGGGCAGATGGAGAGGGAGACAAGCAGACTCTTCACTAAGCAGGGAGCCTGATGTGGGGCTTGATCCCAGGACATTGAGATCATGACCTGAACTGAAACCAAGAGCCAGCGGCTCAACCACCTAAGCCATCCAGGTGCCCCACAACTGGAATGTTTTTATGACCAATAATGAAGTCACAAGGTGGGCCAAGTTTTACTTATTTATAAGTTATAAAAATGTTTAACATGGACCCAGACAGATGAATGACATCCTGATCATAAACATGTAAGTACAGCAGATTTGGGTTTTCTTCCTACCATTATAAGAGTGATGTTTGAAACCAAAGGGATTTATTCTAACTGCCAAAGACAATGGTAATTTCTGTGATTTATGCTTGTGCAATGGTTGTTACACCCTATGTGGCATTTTAAATATTTTTATTCAAGAATCAGGCTTCATGCTTTTTGTATACATAAATAATGCTATATTTTATTACATATATAATTTCCTTTATCTTGAAAATAATAGACTAAATTTCTGACTTTGAAAATCTCTGTAATCTACATAACTTTAAAATAGTATTATGAACATAATTAGACAAAAATACTTTTCTGTCAACTAAAAGTTTATATATGATCAAAAATTGCTATTACATTATATCCTCGTTGCTTCTTACTCTCCGTCCTTCCCTCTTTCCCTCCCTCCCTTCTTCTTTCTCTCCCTCCCTCTTTTCTTTCTTCTTTCTTTTGTAGGTTACTGCAATGATCGAAATTACCATAATTGATGATGCTGAACTTGAACTCATGGAGACATTCAATATTTCCTTAATCAGGGTAGCTGGAGGTGGCAGGCTTGGTGATGATGTTGTGCTAACTGTTGTTATTCCACAAAATGATTCTCCATTTGGAGTATTTGGATTTGAAGAAAAGACTGTAAGTTACATGTATCAGGGAGAGGATGCCTTATTCTAGACTAATTATTTTTGTAATTTTTAGAAGAAAGATTTATTTTTTTAAAAAAACTGTTACTGCTCACTTAATGATTCTCTGCTCAAGAGTCCTTAGAGTTGGCTATTGAGTTAAGGGCCAATCTTTTCATGTATGATTGTTTGACAGTGATGAGTACTCTTACATCAGCATTTATGAGGGGGAACAAATTATTTATTTATTTGTTTGTTTATTTTTAAAGATTTTATTTATTCATGAGAGACACAGAGAGAGAAAGAGACAGAGACACAGGCAGAGGGAGAAGCAGGCTCCATGCAGGGAGCCCAACATGGGACACCATCCTGAGTCTCCAGGATCACACCCTGGGCTGAAGGCGGCGCTAAACCACTGAGCCACCCGGGCTGCCCATAAATTCTTATTTATTTGGTAGCATAGGCTAGATCACTTTTTGTCCATACGTTCTGTTCTCAGCCTGTCTTGCTGCCAATCCCCCATTCTGGTCACAAGCCAAGATTCCAAAATAGATCTAAGTGTTACACCCTAGGATACATTTAGCTGAGGGGGGCAGGGCAGGGATTTATTTTGCCCACCCTTCTGATACTCTCTTTTGACTTATATTGAAAAAACACCACAGTCACCCTAGCTTAAATGTTTGTCTATCTTCTTTCTTCCCTCTTATTTCCCGGGGCTATCTCCTTCCAAGACTTGCAAGAGGGAAGGCAATTATTTTTATCAGTTTAACTGCAGAGAGAGAAAAAAAGCTTAACCAATCATTTATGCAGCCAGATTTGGTGGCTAGTACTAAATGACCTCTACATCTTAAATATAAAATGAATTTTTAAAACTATACCATAATTATCATGATGACTTTATGTTATAATTTTTAAGACTTTATCTTTCAAAGGAAATTCCAGGATGAAATAATCATAAATATATATAGGTAATTCTGACATATACAAATTTTCTGGCTCTATAGGTCACCAGTCTCTTTATTTGATCATTTATAGATAATCAGTAATTCATCATAGGTTATTTTTAAATAATAAACAGTTTGCTCTAATGCTAATTATCTTTACTGTTCTATGGATACAAGGCTAAACCTATAGCTTGCCTGTTAGGGCTGGGCTTCCCAGATGCTTCAAAATTTAAATAAACCGTAAAAAATGCCTAATGATTTGATTATTGAAATTTTAATTTCATAAGAGAATGAGACCATAAGAGGGACAGGACACACTTCTGCTATAGTTTAGTGAGACTCTTTTGGGGAAGGAATAAGCAGAAGTGTTTGTAAGGAGTGGTAAATTCACAAGAGAGTGGCTGTGAATGTTTACTCAGCAAAATGAAAGTCTGGGAAACATAAAACATTAGCATAAAGAAGAGAGTAAGGGGATCCTGGGTGGCTCAGTGGTTTAGTGCCTGCCTTCAGCCCAGGGCGTGATTCTGGAGTCCCAGAATCAAGTCCCATGTTGGGGTTCCTGCATGGAGCCTGTTTCTCTCTCTGCCTGTGTCTCTACCTCTCTCTATGTGTGTCTCTCATGAATAAATAAATAAAATCTTAAAAAAAGAGTAAAAAGTATCCATAATATTATTAACTTGAGATATGGATATCATTAATATTTTGTTGTATCTCAACAATGCTTTTTTCTTTGCATATGTGAAAAGAAATATTTTAATCCATATAAATATGTAATTTAACTTTTATAACTTGTCTCTGTTAGCTTCTGAGGTTAGATAAAATGTTCAGGGTTTCAGTCAAATCTTCAATGGGAAAACCTTAAAATAATGTTGCCACTTTTAATTTGATCATGCTTCTGGACTCTTAGGTGTTAGACTGTATGTTTAGAAGCTTCTCTCACTGTCAGGGAAAATGAAGAGTTATACTGCTACTCATAAATAATTTTTGTTTCTTCATTTTATCTTAACTACTGTCATCAACTTTGGTGCATATTTGGTCTGGAAATTGATATCTTATTGTGATAACTTCAAATTTCCAATTTGTCTTGTGATCCAGAAGTAAGAGTGAGGTTACTCAATCCCTGTGTTATTTCTTATAAGTGATGAGTAAACGAGTTAACATACATAAAGCACTTGCAACTGGGATGTACACTCAGTAGGGGGTCAGTTACTGTTTTTTTTCATTATAATATCAGGAGCAGCTTGTTGCTCAGCACTTTGTGGCTCCTTCTTTTATATTGTTTCTTACTGCCAAAGGCCCTTCTAATACAGAATTTATCTTTTACCATGTATCTAAGATACACAGTATTATGTATACAGTGAACATTTTATTAGCATTATTTAATGAAACATTAGATTTAGAACTGAAGAATAGTGAGGAAAGATTGTTGGTAGAAATCTGTCAAAATTAATAAGCTGCTCCCAAGGGCAATATGGTAAGTATACCAAAGCACTGACCATAACAGAGGCTCAAGAAATCTGTTTGAGAAACCTCAACTCAAATGTCATTATCTATGGAATATCTATGGAAAGGAAAAGGACTTACATATGAATTAGAAGTTTATAGTGGATTTCTTTTTTCTCACTTTGTTTGCTTCTTATTTGATATTTCTCTTCTCTGAGAAGTGGTATGAATAGCACTGGATGTGGAGTCAGAGCATCTGAACCACAAGAGGAGGTTCCTCTTCTCCAAATATGTGCATATATCTAGCCCTTAGATTTCTTCGAGTTTCTGTGAGGCTTAAATAAGGTAAAATGTATGCAGAATTGACATAAAATGGAAGCTTGATAAATATTATTTGACTGTAAATCTCTGCTCTGGGTACCAGTACAAAATCTCAGGAAAAAACCAACAACAACAACTTTGTATTAGGCATTTCAGCGTCTGTCTTAAAAGTGGAAAAGATTATGTTATATTTTTATATTTACATAACAGGTGGATATTATAGGCTCAGTTTGGACTTTGTTTTACAGTGTCAGTATATGCAATTCAGTTGCACTAAATCTCTTAATAAGGATCTTGTGTAAAAAATAAATGGTACAGGTAAATCAACATACTGAGTTTCCTTCTCTCTTTATGGCAGGTTAAAAAAAAACCTCTTTCAAATTTGGGTTTACTAAATTGGCCGGCTGTAGATAATTAGGAGGGCACATTTGGCCTGCATTATGTGGGGAGCCTGACTGCCATTAACAAAGAATCCCTAAATCCT
Organism: Vulpes lagopus; assembly: GCF_018345385.1. Lineage (NCBI taxonomy): Eukaryota > Metazoa > Chordata > Mammalia > Carnivora > Canidae > Vulpes > Vulpes lagopus. The sequence goes on along the minus strand of NC_054827.1, from coordinate 78,140,687 downwards.
ACTTCCTTAACATTGTAAGAGTTATTTCTTCTTCATGCAAGAGTCCTACATCTGTGTTCCTGTTGGAGGTCTTATGGACATCTCCTCTCCAACTGGCATCTTAGACACTGGACTCTTTCCTTTTGTGGTTCTGTCTTCTTTAGGTCCTGGGAGTCCTCTCTAGTCACTCAGAAAATGAGGAAAAAAGGGATGTGTAATGTTCTGTGGAAAGTTGATGGCCAGACTGTTAGGAGGAGCATACTTAATTTCCCACATGCTCTGTTGGCCAGAGTTCAGTCACATGTTCCACCTAATTGCAGGAGATCCCAGGAAATGCCAAGTAGCAGACCTGACCACCTAGGACAAAGAAGGAAATGGGGTTTGGTGAAACATTGTTTTTTCTGCCACATGATTATAAGATGCCATGAATAGAGTTCTAAATTGAAAAGTTGCAGTCATTGTCAATAGAAATAAGATTGTTTTTCCCGCTCTTTTTTTTTTTTTTCACCTAACTGGATTTTCTTTCTTTTAGGTAATGGTTGATGAATCTCTTTTGTCTGATGACCCAGATTCATATCTGACATTGACAGTTGTCCGATCCCCAGGAGGAAAAGGAGCTGTTCGACTTCAGTGGACCATAGATGAGTCAGCTAAAGATGATCTCAGGCCTTTGAATGGGACACTTCTTTTTGATGAGGTACAGTCAGCATCAGGATTCCTGTAGGTTTACTTGAATTTATGTTTGTTTTATTCCATAATATTGCTTATGAGTTCATATGATGGTATTTACTACAGCTGGAATTTTTTTGAAATCATATGCATTTTGGAGGACAATGACACACACACCCCTACATGTCTGAAATCAGATTTAATTCAGACACTGCCTCCATCCCACCATCAGAACTATTCCTCTCTCAACATTTCCTGTCCTGAGTACAAAATCAGTCAACCAAGCTGGACGTCTGGGTGTCCCCATTTCCACCCATTCTGTAACCCTTGCATATATTTTATCACTGGGCCTGGTCAATTTTCAGACAATGTAGAGGTTATGCTAATTTTTTCCTATTAAAAACTTAAATGAGATTTATGGTCAGAGTTAATTTTTATATAGTAATTTGCGCCAGAGGCAGCTTGTAATTCTAAGGTACAAAAAAGACACACTTTAAAAATGCTTATGAACATAAGGATTATTCCACTAATGAGAAAGTTTGGCATAATCTAGAAAACTTATTATTCCTCTCATTTGATATAGACAGAGTCTCAGAAGACCATTGTATTGCACACACTTCATGATACCATGTTGGAGGAGGACAGGCGTTTCACCATTCAGTTGATATCAATTGATGAAGTAGAAATATCTCCAATAAAAGGTAAGAGAAATTCACATTTTTGGAACTTAAAAAGTAGATACTCAGAAAAAATATAACCAAATAATCAATAGTTAGAAAGTTAGGTTTTATAAATTACTAAAATATTTGCTATAACATAAAGATGTCATTTTGTACATATATTACAGCCAAAGAAATTTTAAAACTAAAATCTAATACCTGATATTGGTAAAGTTGTATGTCAAAAATTTTATAATACTAGCTGTGTGATTTTTTTAAAAGATGTTTATTATAGTACTGTTTACAAAATAAAATATGGAAGCTTCCTAAATTGTCCATCAATCAGAGACCTGTTAAATATGACAGGATACCATATAAGTATTCAAAAGGATATAGTATAAAAAGCCTTAATTAAGTTAAGTTAAAACTTAAAAACAATTAGTCGACAGTAGACTTCATAACATGTTCAGAGTTATCCCATTTTTGTCATATGCACGTTTTAAATGTGTTTGGAATTATTTACTTGAAATAGTGGGTTTTGATTACCTATATTTTCTACACAAACTTATAATGATCACATATTACTTTTATAATAAAATATTATTTTAAAACCTAGCATATTGTGCCTATTTTCAACCTACTCTTCCTATTTTCATCTGAAAGTGATTACTTCAGTATTTTGACATTTTAGAAACGGGTGTTGTAATTCTCATTTGCCTATGGTCTATATGAAAATTTGTTTCTTAGGTCTGGATAAAAAGGATTAATGGGGGATCCCTGGGTGGTGCAGTGGTTTGGCGCCTGCCTTTGGCCTAGGGAGCGATCCTGGAGACCCGGGATCGAATCCCACGTCGGGCTCCCAGTGCATGGAGCCTGCTTCTCCCTCTGCCTATGTCTCTGCCTCTCTCTCTCTCTCTCTCTGTGACTATCATAAATAAATAAAATTTTTAAAATAATAAATAAAAAGGATTAATGGTTCTAAAGTGGTTTCATGTGGTACAAACGATAATACCCATAAAAAAATGGCCCAACAACTTTGCTATGAAAGCTTAATGACTGTTACACGCCCCTTTTTTGACATTAAGAGCTCCATCATACGTGAGGGTGTGTGGCCAAAAAAGCAGAATGCCATGGCCAAAAGATTGTCAGAATTGTAGAGAAAAAATCACTGTATGGTAGTTATTCTTTTTGCATTTTCATCTAGAGAACTTTCTAGCAAACCTGTGAGAGAATCTTCTTCCATACATCTTAAGTTAGCTAAGTTGTCAACACCACATTAAATATCAAGATTGATGACATAGACTAACTAGCATAAGAATATACCCGTGGTTCAGGGTGAATTATATATCGATATAAAAAATTACTAATATATTTTGAACTGTGACATACTTGGACATGAAAGACCACTGTTGGTTTTATTAATCCACTGCCAAACAAAGTGAGAGTATGGTAATTCAATCCTTTGTTTTATGAAACCCTAATACGAGCTTCTGGAAATTATTTTCTTCAAGTTACTGCTAAATTATAAATATGAATACCCACATTACTTGGTATGATTTTTCTTTCCATTAATATTTGACACATTTTTATAAATGCTTATAAGCAAGTAGTAGAGTCAGAAAATAAAAAGTACCCAGAAATTCTTACTTTTGCCACATAAACCAGTTGCAGTGAACTGCAAAATGGTTACTGTAGAAGTGAATTAATGCAAATGGTAGAAGAGTATTTGCTTATCATGGGAGTGATAGTCAAATTATTACCCACTCTTTCCTGCCCTCTTTCATTAAAATATGATCTAGGGCAAGTTACTTGCCTCAATGTCTTGAGTGCCTCAGTATGCTTAAATAATTTCATTGATAAAATGAAGATAATGTTAGTACCTAATTTATATCATTGTCATGACAACTCATAAGATTAGTATATGTGAAGTGCTGAGAATTTTGTCAGGCATGTACTAAGTGATTACATGTGTTTGCTACATACATGTTACATATCAACTCCCAACTTAGGTAGCGCATCAATAATTATTCGGGGAGATAAGGGAACATCAGGAGAAGTTGGGATAGCTCCGTCATCTAGGCATGTCCTCATTGGAGAACCTTCAGGAAAGTATAATGGTACTGCTATCATCAGGTAAGGGCTTCTTGGGTTTTTTTTTTGCTTAGGTGTATATTTTGAAGTTTTATTTAAATCACTAACATTTTTGTGCCATTAAGTGTGCTGTTCTCATTACATACATATTTTTCAAGCATCATCATTTTATATATTGGTAGCATCTTGTGAAAAGTAGAAAAAAATTTTGGCAAAAATTGAAGATATATCCTGACCTTGTCTTGAAGTTAGATCTTAAAGAGTATTTAGGGAATGTTCCTTCAACAAAAATATATTGATCATACAGTTGTGTATTGACCTCTCTTAATAGTAGATCGTGGCCACTTCTTGGGTGATTTGCTCAACCCATGACAAGGAAAACACCTTGAGTGTCAGGAGATCTGATGCTTTTGGCCTTGGTCTGTCACTTACCATGTAAAATAAGAGAGTTCCTTCATCTCCATAAGCTTGTGTCTTAGCTACAAAATCATTCCATTGAAAATCCTCTGGATCAAACATTTTATGATTCTAAGTTCTCTAAAATTAGGGCCTATTGTGTAACTAAAGTAATATGATCATAGGCAATTTTGTTTAATACAAATTTTCTCATGAAAAGTGGTACAACTGTCAATGAAGTCACTGAATTTGAGTTAATGTTTTATCTTTTTGGTAGTTTTCTGTTAGTGTTATGTGTATGAAGTGAGAACTGTATAAGGCTTTTTTAGAGAACTGTATAAGGCTTTTCATATTTTGCACCTTGTGTATTAAGTGAAAAGTTTATAATTTTTTTTAGAGAACTGTATAAGGCTTTTTTTAGAGAACTGTATAAGGCTTTTCATATTTTGCACCTTGTGTATTAAGTGAAAAGTTTATAAATATTTTTTTAAATCCATTTAAACCTTACACTTTTAATGGTTAGGTTTTGCCAGTATCGTCAAAGCTCAGTAGAATATTCCTATCCTGCAAGTATAAAGCTTTCATTTGGTTTATAGTTGATAGGTAAGGCTATATAATGCATAATGTTCTTGAAATAATGAAAATTGTTGAAAGACAGAAAATATTTAGGAAAAATTACTTCAAAAAAATGTACTGCTTATCCATTTGTGTATTATAGCCTCGTTCGTGGCTCAGCCATTTGGGGCGAAGTCACAGTGTACTGGAGGGTATTCCCTCCTTCTGTGGGAGAATTTGCTGAAATATCAGGAAAACTGACAATGCGAGATGGACAGTCTGCAGCAGTTGTAATAATACAGGTATCAATATGACTGCTTTCTGCTATGCCCCTCGTTGTGTGTGTGTGTGTGTGTCGGGGGGGGGGTGGGTTGTGGTTGGGGGTAGTTGGTATCTCTGAGTTTGTTGTTGCTGTTGACATCATAGGTGTTTGTCTCTGAATGTTATGGATCCTGCTATTAATGGCTCTTTTTGTCCTTAGGCTTTGAATGATGATATTCCTGAGGAGAAGAGCTTTTATGAGTTTCAGCTTACTGGAATCAGTGAAGGGGGATTACTGAGTGAATCCAGTAGTACTGCCAATATCACAGTGGCGGCCAGTGACTTTCCCTATGGCCAATTCTCCTTTACACAGGAGCAACTTCGAGTATCAGAAGAAGCCCAAAGGGTAGAGTATAAAATGCTTAAAATCTTAAATATCACTTTTGCTCTTTATTTTGTGCGTGATCCTTTTTTTTTTTGCAAAGCTGGATTAAGCTCTAATTTAAATATGAAGACTTAATGTAGCAAGATAGGTTGTGAGTGATCTTTAAAAAGTGTTTCCTTGTTCATATTACAGAGTTTTCACAAACTGTTGGATTTGCTGCTAGCATCATTATTTTTAACACATGCTTCATAAGCTTTTATCAATTTCTATATAAACATAACCCTGGTTGTGAATCTTTAGTTAGAATCTTTAGTTAAAAACAATAAAAATTAAATATCCAAATCAAATAAAAACTGCTTCTTGCATAGGTGAACATCACAGTCATCCGTTCAGGTGGATCATTTGGCCCCGTGAGACTCTGGTATGAGACCGTGAGTGGAACAGCAAAGGCAGGCTTGGATTTTATCCCTGCGGCGGGGCAGCTCCTCTTTGAAGCAAGGGAGATGGCGAAAAGTGTGCACATTGCAATACTTGATGATGGTCTTCCTGAAGGCCCAGAGGAATTTTCTCTAGTAATTAAAAAGGTGGAACTCCTGGGAAGGTAAAGTTAAAAAAGAAAATTAGGAAAAACAAAACAAAAATAGACTGAGAGAGAGAATGTGTTGTATAGGAAACTTGCTCTTTTTCAGATTTATGTGACAGCAGGACAGGGCGTAGTAGGGAAATCATGACAAAGACTGTTAATTTTGCCAAGTTCTAAAATTTCAGTTTTTCTTGAAAGCTGAAAGCATGTTGTTTTTATTATGAGAATTCACTCAGATTAGTAAGAGAATTGAACATGGTATGGGCTTGTGATAATTTGGTAGGGACTTGGAGGTCAAAGGTCAGCTAGTGTGGTGGAATTTACTTTCCCTTCCATTTATCTCTACACTTGAGGGCTGAGTGCGAAATTTCTTTCCTTGGTGTCTCTGAAAGCCATGCTGTCTTCTGTGGGGGTTGAGGTGGATGCTTGCCCTTTGGCAGTTTTCAAATGGAGAAAAATGTGAGTCAAAGTCAGCTATTACTCTGCATCATGTTTTTATTGAAGATCAAGAATTAATCATATTGAGGTTGTCTGGCTGTCTCATTCCTTGATTTAGGGGCAGCAGACTTGATTAACAAGGGTGGGAAACACCTGAATCATGCTGAAATACCCAGGAGTTGAGTAGCCCAAGGAGCACCTCTGTTTTGTTTTGTTTTTTTTTTCAAGGATCAAAATTGAATTGTTTTATTAGAAGACTTAAGGAGTCAAAGCTGAGGATTTCTTTTTTTTTTTAATTGGATTTCAATTTGCCAACATATAGCATAACACCCAGGAGCACCTCTGTTCTGACAGATTATACAAAACCTTCAACTAGAATAATGTTTGCATTTATATAAGTCTTAAAGGAATTTTTCTTGCACATGAAAATGATATTGCATCTGTTTTAGTTAGAAAAAACTTTGAAGGCTAAACTATTTTATTGAGTGATTTAGGTAGAAAATATATTATTCCATGTGGAAAACATATTGTAGGTTTGTGTATACTTCAAATCTTAAATTTCCCAGAAATGATTCTGTCTCTGTCAATAGGAATGATTTTTTTTTCCTGGGAAAATAACTTTATTTTCTTCTGGAGTGTGGGCAGATGTCTAACTAATCTCAGAACTTCTGGACTTCTTGGTGCAGCAGCCTTCATGACCAGGAGCACATTGAAGCTCACAGTCTTGCTCAGGGGCCAGCACTTGCCCACTGTGGCAGTGTCACTGATCTGGACATCCCTGACGCAGGGGACAGGTGCACAGATATGTTCTTGTGGCATTTCTCAAAGTGGTTGTGCTTTTGTTGTAGTGGAGGTAGTCTCTGTGGATAACAGTGGTCCTCTGCATCTTCATCTTGGTCACCACGCCAGCAGAATCCACACGCAGATGGATACATTATCAGCGTAGGGGCACTCGGGTCAATATAGGTGCCCTACATGGCCTTCTTGGGTATCTTGAAGTCCAGACTGATGTTTTTGTAGTATAGTGGGAGTGTCCCCTTACCAGTTTCTCCAAGCGGGACCTCTGCTTATTTTGAAAGAAGGTTGCCTGGTTTTGGTTAGGCACATTCAGTCTGAATGGCTGCCATCTTCCCAGCCAGCTGAGAAAAGGAAAACTGGCAATGGGAATGAATTTGAACTTGTATCCAGTGTGTTAAAATTTGAGCTGATCATGGACTATTTTAATGAGGTAAGTGAAATTTAGTCATTAGTTCCTTAAATGTGAGAGACCATCTGTGTTATTGACCAACTAGGACTTGGAGATTTTGTCCTCCGTGCTACCCTTTTAAAAAATGATTTCTACTTGTTTAATTCTGAAAAAAAAACAAGTTTTTCCTTCTTGGTAAATTTCTAGCCTTCCTTTGATTTGGAAAAGGAAAGTAACATAGTCTCATTTTGCCTAGCTGCTAGAAAATTCACTGCTTTCATATTAAGGTAATCAGCTAATCTACAGTCCATCTCAGGCAACTGTTAACATTTACTGTAGTCTTATTATCTTCCCATTGCCTAAGTTTAATAACTTAATATTGGTTTTGGTTTCATGCAGGCAGTGATAATTGGGAGCAGCACAGAAGTCTATTTTAGACATCATTTCAGGAAAAAAAGTATATTTTAGTGTTGGAGTTCTTTAAAATATTAAAATGCTTAATAGGACTAAGTTATAGGAGCCAAGAAGACCCTTTAGTTCATACTCAGCAATTATGTGCTCATTTTATTTTCTTTTATTGTTATTTTTTCATGACTTTGCAAGCGGGTATGATTTTACCATCCAAGAGAATGGTCTTCAGGTAGATCAACCTCCTGAGATAGGAAACATCTCCATTGTCCGAATCATAATAATGAAAAATGATAATGCAGAGGGCATCATTGAATTTGACCCAAAGTATACTGCCTTTGAAGGTAAGTTCAGTAATCTTATAAATTTACCACTACTTTCTGAATTAAAAAAGTACCTGAACATGACACTGTCAGTTTGAATCCCCATGTGTAAATTTTATCAGTTTGCTGTGTGTGTGCATGCATGCATGTGTATACACATACATGTACACCTTCATATACATTTATATATGCATTTATATATTTATTTTTTAAAATCTATTTTGAGTTGCCCTTGAACAGTGTTGAACCCCACTTGTGTATGGCAAAATTGAATGGTAAGGAACAAGGCTTTAGAAAAACTATTTAATCTTAGGATTATTGAAATCCTAAGATTTCAATATCTTATTGAAATATAAATCTTTTTTTTTAATAATAAATTTATTTTTTATTGGTGTTCAATTTACCAACATACAGAATAACACCCAGTGCTCATCCCGTCAAATGCCCCCCTCAGTGCCCGTCACCCATTCACCCCCACCCCCCGCCCTCCTCCCCTTCCATCACCCCTAGTTCATTTCCCAGAGTTAGGAGTCTTTATGTTCTGTCTCCCTTCCTGATATTTCCCACACATTTCTTCTCCCTTCTCTTATATTCCCTTTCACTATTATTTATATTCCCCAAATGAATGAGAACATACAGTGTTTGTCCTTCTCCGATTGACTTACTTCACTCAGCATAATACCTTCCAGTTCCATCCACGTTGAAGCAAATGGTGGGTATTTGTCGTTTCTAATGGCTGAGTAATATTCCATTGTATACATAAACCACATCTTCTTTATCCATTCATCTTTCAATGGACACCGAGGCTCCTTCCACAGTTTGGCTATTGTGGACGTTGCTGCTATAAACATCGGGGTGCAGGTGTTTGAAATATTTATATTTCAGACATCTTTATGAATATCTTTCTCATTTATGAAATAATTTCCTTTGTGACTAGAAATCAGTGAATATTCACTACCTAATGAATAATCACCTTTAAAATTACTGTTTTACTGGACTGCAGATGCAGGTGGTGTCTGGGCAGCTACTCATACTTTCCTGTGACAGTTCCTAATAGCAGCTGCCTACTGTTCTTTGTCCTCTCCTCCTGCAGAAACAGAATGCAGAAACTATGCCTCTATGTAACAGAGCTGGTTGCTTTTCAGATTTTATTCAGAGGCATATTACTTTCAAAATAAACATATTCTTTTCTTGCTGCAATTAGTTTATTGACTTCATTGACTCGATCAAATTCATTGGTTTTCTAGCCATTTTTAAGTTCACCAGAAATCACTTTGAAATTGATTAATACTGACTTTACGAATAAAGTCATGGAAGATATCACCATTTTTGTGAACCTCAGTTACAGCTAGTAAAAGTCATGCTGCATTTTGTATAGCAAGTAATACATAAATGACTTAGACTTTTTTTTCTATTCACTGATTTCTGTTTGATTCATTGTCTTTGGGGGGATTTGGAGCAATGCATATTTATAATTATAATTAAATTCAATATTATTTAGCCATAGCTAATATGAACTGTTGTCTAATATGAGCATAGCTAATGTAAACTATTAAGTGATATTTTAATTTGCAGAGGTTAACATGGCTTAAGAGGAAAATAAATTTTTGGAAAGAATTTTTAAGTTGAAATTAGACATTGAGGATACATTTTCAGATTCTCAGATAAATTTCACAGGAACTTAAAATATAAAATTGTATTTTTATTTGGATTTTTAAAACATTCATATGATTTAATTAATATGAACATCAGTTATTTACATTTTGTATGTTTCAACTAAATGTAAAAGCGATCCAGAACACTTTCCTTTGAGTACACATATTTTAAGTGTTTTTCATATTCATCTAGCATTATCTTGGAAAGCAAGGATCATTTATTTGTATGCAGCACACAGAGGAAGAATACCTATGCTAATGATTAAATAGGTTATTTGAGTTCTAACTTATACTACTCACTATAATTTTCAACTTATGGCAAATTATATTTCTCATAAAAAATAAGTCTTGAAAATTTCACTATTTTTTAAAAGATTTATTTATTTGAGAGAGAGAGACAGAGAGAGAGAGAGTGGTGTGTGTCTCCAGCTGGTGGGGAGGGGCAGAGGGAAAAAGAGAATCTCAAACAGACTCCACACAGAGCAGGGAGCCTGACACAGGTCTAGATCTTACTACCTTGAGATCATGCCTAAGTCGAAACCAAGAGTCGGATGCTTAACTGCCTGAGCCACCCAGGTGCCACTTAATACTTTTTAAAGTGATAAACGAACTCTGGAAAAAAAAGAGAGAGCTTGCATTGTACTGTTATTTTTAGTCACTGTGTTTAATTTGACTGAATCTTGTAAAAGCTGGTTGCTTTGTCCGGCATACCAATTAATTGCGTGTTCCTGCTGCAGTGGAAGAAGACGTTGGAATGATCATGATTCCAGTGGTGAGGCTGCATGGAGCTTATGGCCGTGTGACTGCTGATTTCATCTCTCAGAGCTCCTCTGCAGTTCCTGGCGGTGTTGATTATATCCTGCATGGCAGCTCAGTCACCTTTCAGCATGGGCAGAACTTAAGTTTTATAAATGTCTCCATCATTGATGATAGTGAAAGGTAATACTATTTAGTAATGCCAAAAATAATATGGGCATCTGTAGGGTATGATTACTGTGTTCTAATCCTTACTTATGTTTTGCACTGATAATAGAATTTTAGATTTGCTATGCCCACTGAGAAACAAGTGAGGAACTTTTGGGGGGTCCTTGGGGTAGGAAAGAACGAATTGGGAGACCATTGGGATTTTATGTTCACTTTTTCATACAGAGGGAAATAATGACTTTTGCTCTTTTATATTTGAGGAGTCTAATCAGAATGTAGAAGCATCCTGCAGTTCACTTCCTTAATGCATTAAGCAATTCAAAAGAGAGGAAGAAAGTCTAGTAACTATTGCAGGTTATATAGTATTAAAGTTGATCATTTGTGCTTTTTAGCTGAGCACCCTCTTCTTACCATTTGGTGTATGAATGCTGTGTCTTGAATATGTATGACCAATTTAGAAAATGACTAGTTATTTGGGTTTTAGAAGCATTTTAATATGTTTAGACTCACAGAATTCCTCCTCCTTGCTATGCAGTGAATTTGCAGAGCCCATTGAAATTTTGCTCGTTGGAGCTACTGGCGGAGCGGTCCTTGGGCGCCACCTAGTGAGCAGAATAACGATTGCCAAGAGTGACTCTCCCTTTGGCGTTGTAAGATTTCTTAACCAAAGCAAAATTTCTGTTCCTAATCCCAATTCCACAGTGATTTTATCCTTGCTGCTGGAGCGGACTGGAGGACTCTTGGGAGAAATTCAGGTAGAGTTATTCTTCCCATGGTTTTAAAAATAATTTTTATGGCTTGAGTATGGAGTTGGATTTTCTTACTCCTCAAATAAATCCGTTTACTTATTCACAATCAGTAGTATTTATTAATTACCCATTAGGTGTTAAGTGGCTCCAGTCCTGTGAACTACATAAAAATATATAAGGCATAGCTGTTATCAGGAACTCTTGAGAGCAAGTTAGAAATGAAATGAAGAATTCTGATAAAATGCATTAGGTCAAGTATTTATTGAGTGCTTTCCATGTGCCAGATCCTCTTCTGGGCACTAGAATACGCTGGTGAATAAGACAGACCTCATCTCTATTCTCTTAGATTTTTCAGAACAATAAACAGATAAATAAAAAAAATATATGTGATGACATTTAAGTGCTCTGCACTTGAGAGACACAATTGAGAGACACAATCTGAGTGACCTGCTGACTACTCTAGATTATATGGTGATATTGTGATATTTAAGCTGAAAGCTTGATACTGAGAGATGGTCATGTAATTGTTAGAGGGATGAGCCTTTTGGCAGAAAGAATAGCCATGTGTATCTACAAGCCTGGCATGTTTGAGGTGTGGAGGGTTGCATGTGGTAGAGGACTTGGAGGGGAGGGCACAGGATAGGTCAGAGAGGTCAGTAGGTGTTTGATCATAGAGACTTTCCCAAACCAGATTAAAGAAGTGCTCGCTTTGGCAGCACATAATACCAAACCAGATTAAAGGGCATTCTAAGTGCAAATAGGATTCCATTAGAGAGTTTGAAGCAGGGGAATGGTGTTGATGTCACTGGGTTGCCATTTTAAGTAGCTCACTTATGACTGCTGTGGGGGAAATGGAATATCGAGAAGCCAGATTAGAAGCAGGGGGGCAACTAGGAGGGTCTTGCCCTCTGTCATCCAAGGCACAGCTGACAGTGGCTCACATGTGTGGAAATGGGACGGGGAGAAGTGAATAGACATTGAGCATGTTTTGGAGGAAAAATTGGGCTAGTGGAAGTCGAGGGAAAGAGGAATCAGGAATAACTGCCAAAATTTTAGTTGAGCAACTGAGTAAATTATAGTGCCCTTTACTGAGACCTGCAGAAGCTTGGGGGAGAATCAGGATTTCTGTTCGGTCTTGTTAATTTGAGATGGCTACTGGACATCCCAGTGGAGGGCTGAGTGCATGGGGGAATGTGTGAGGATGGGTTGTGGGGAGGTCAGAAGCTGCTGACACATGTGGAGGCATTTGAAACTATGTGGCTGAAGGAGTGGTGATAAGGGGTGTGAGAGATGCAGCCTGAAGTCCTGGGCTGCCAGCATTTAACTATCTGAGGAAGGAGAGCTAGCAAAGAAAATTGAGATGTAAAGGCAAAAGGGAAGGTGTACAGAGGCCATGAAAGGTAGGATGCTGTGTTTTAAGAAAGAGGAAGTGATCAGCTATCCTCGATGCTGATGAAAGATAAAAGAAGCAAAGCAAAATCCCCAGTTTTCTTTCCTTGTGGATATGAAAAGTGTATAATTTTATATTATAGAAATATTTAAAATGCATTTATTGTAAAATTTTGTTTCTTATAACAATTTATAAAAACTTATGTTCATCTTGCTCTAAGAGTTTATTTAAGTATATTTAGAAGCAAGTGCACACTCAGCAGATTTTTCATGTGGTTTTATTGTCTTACGCAAATAGTTTTTGATTGACAGAGCCTGTGCATACAGCAAGACAGTGTTGTACTCATTTTTTAAGTTTGTATTTCTCTAATATATGTATATTTAAAATATGTGCTTTTACATTTTTATTTTCCTGTGTGGTGACAAATTACCATGTATTCATACGTTTCTTATCCATGAAAACTGATATCCTGTAAGTATGTAGTTTATATTTGCAAATATTCATATTTTTAAGAAGATGAGGAATTCACTGACAATATCTTAAAATAGTTTTCATGTGTATATATATGTATATATATTTTTTTCTAATACTACATATCCTACAAAGTAATTCTTTGTTTAAAATTGATTATTTCTGAGGCACCTCCCTGGCTCAGTCAGTAGAGCCTGCAGCTCTTGGTCTTGGGGTTGTGAGTTTGAGCCTCACATTGGGTATAGAGATTACTTTTAAAAAATTTTAAATAGATGGACAGATAGATGATAAAAATAAAATAAAATTGATTACCTCTATTAAAAATACAAACACCCTGCAGGTGAACTGGGTGATATTAGGACCCAATTCTCAGGAAGCCTTACCACCACAGAACAGAGACATTGCAGACCCAGTGAGTGGGTCCTTCTATTTTGGAGAGGGAGAAGGTGGTGTGAGAACCATCACTCTGACAATCTATCCTCATGAAGACATTGAAGTCGAAGAGATTTTCATTATTAAACTTGACCTTGTGAAAGGAGAAGCTAAATTAGACTCCAGAGCTAAAGATATTACAATAACAGTAAGTCTAACTTAATTTTTTGCACAAAATTTTAGAGTAATGGATTTATCAGAAGATGCATTTTACATTTGTTGAAACTCCTTGGGCTTATGATGAATTGAAAGTTATAAAACCAAATGAAGTCATAATAATTCCTATGGGCCAGACTTTCTGGTTATTATGTTAGTTTATTATATAGCCTGATTTTTGGTCATTACTCTTCAAAGGACTTTCATATAGTGATAAATACTTATTTTCCGCTCTGTGAAAATCTGGTGTTTGGAGAATATTTTCACACTGTCAGACAGAAGTTATTTGTTATATCATCCTAAACGTCAGACATCTTTGCCATGAAAGTGCATAAAAGTTATTAACTCAGTCACAAGTCAGATTGTTGGAAAGAAGAATGGTATTTGTTCAATTCACACAGTGATGTGTTGGGTCAAATCTGAATCGAGCTTATTTGATATGAATGAACCATTCAGTCCATCAAGGGTAGGAAGTGCCGGGTATCAGAGCTACTGAAAACAATGCAGAGAAGTGCTCTTTTTTTTTTTAAGTTTGGAAAATACCCTAGTTTGGGAAGAGGGAGAAAGGGAAAGTTTGATTTTAAAAACTTGGCTCACATGTGTATGATGGTCAACAAGTCCAAAATCCACAGTGCAGGCTACTAAGCAGGACGGTCAGGAAAGACTTGCAGTCGTGATCATGAGTTTGGATTTTGGGGAATAGGCTGGCAGACCGGAAACTCCGGCAGGATTCCTAAATTGTAATCTTGAGGCAGAATTCCTTTTTCTCTGGAATTTCTTTTCTTTTCACTAAGGGAAACCTTAGTGTTTGCTCAATTTACTGGCTGAGGCTGACTCACAGTATCAAGGGTAATCTCTTTTACTTAAAGTCAAATGACTGTAAGTATTAATCACATCTACAAAATACCTTCACAATGACAAGTGTTTTACTAAACAATTAGCCCTGGTTATGTGAAGGAAACATGAAGCAAATCAAGCCAATTTCAGGCAGTGACATATTATCCTTTTGAGACCTTACAAATTAGTTTTCCAGACACTCCTTTTGTCGTTGGGGAATAAGAACCTACTTGTTTTAGATGACAGTCGGTGTACTAAAGAAGCTTTTGAAAAATCAGGTAGCTAGGCAGATGAAATTCAAGTATTATTCCTGTGTTTCTTTCATTTCTTCAGCTTATCCGTCTGTTGATGTGTTGGGTAATGTAATTTCATTTAGAGTTGTTATACACATTATTCACTCTGTTGTCTCTATTTTTAGATACAGAAGTTTGGTGATCCAAATGGGGTTGTTCAGTTTGCTCCTGAGTCTTTATCTGAGAAGATCTATTCAGAGCCATTGGCTCTGGAAGGGCCCCTGATTATTACTTTCTTTGTCAAAAGAGTCAAGGGCATTTTTGGAGAAATTACGGTATCGTGTTTCATTTGATTTTTAAGTAGTGTAACAATTTGCCTGACAAATGTGGTTGTGAAGGACAGAGAACTATGTGTTCTGGTAAAAGTTTTGAAAGTGACATGAGTTGCAGACAGGTTGAGAAGATTCATTTCAGTACCTTTGGGTTCTCCAGACAACACAAACCTCTCTTTCTAGATTCAGCTACACTTAAGAGTGAAAAGATCTTCCTCACACTTAATCATGAAGAGTATATGACTGAACTATTTTGTATTTCCTTGTTTGCTATAACATTTAACTTTTCCTCCTTCAATCCTTCAATGATTTTTGTAAATTGCTTAATATCTTCCTCAAGGCTTTATTTCTCAGTATAGATTTATTGGTTTACCAGCTGTTTTTTAGCAGGTTACATTTGCGTGTATATTGACATAGAATGTTTGGGAATGTTTTTGTAAATCATTGAGATATCTGTCTGACAGATCAAGGTTATTTGTTTGCTGGCAGAAATATATCTTTATGGGTTACAAAATATCTTTATGAATTTAACCCTTTTCCTGTATTGTAGATTAACTGATACTTCCTCAGTGGAAGCTTTTTGGTTAGGAGCCCAAAAATTCTTGGAAAATAATTTTTAATTCTTGAAATCTTGTTGATACTCCCTTTTTGTTAAAAGGAAACAAAAACAAATTACAATATAAAGCATCAGATTATCTACTCACTTTTTACCTTCAAGTATTGTCTGTGGTTCAGATACCTATCAAATATGTATTCGGACCTTTTGAAGGTATTTGTGGAACTGCCTTTTTTTTAAAGATTTTTAAAATTTATTTATTCATGAGAGGCACAGAGAGAGAGAGAGAGAGAGAGAGAGAGAGAGAGAGGCAGAGATACAGGCAGAGGGAGAAGCACACTCTATGGGGAGCCTGATGTGGGACTCCATCCCTGGACCTGGGAGCACGCCCTGAACCAAAGCCAGATGCTCAATAGCTGAGCCATCCAGGCATCCCTGGAACTGCCATTCTAAAGTTAATTTTGCTTTGCTTTATCTCTTCAAAATATGCTATTATTTCAGAAGTAGGTGAAGTGAGATTTTGTAATCTATTGTCCTACAAATTGCATACATTAGCCTGAAAGAGTTCATATACTTTTGTGATGCTAATGTCATTCCTCCATACTTTCTAAACTATTTGGGGCTTTGAATATAATGACAGGCAATTAGAATTTATTTTTTGTATATTATAGAGGAAAAATAAAGGATTTTGATTCAATATAATGAATTATGTGACTTTGTTGGATTTTTTTCCTTTTATTTTAGGTTTACTGGGAAATAAGCAGTGAGTTCAATATTACAGGAGACTTTCTTTCAACAAAAGGATTTTTCACTATTGCTGATGGAGAGAGTGAAATGAGCTTTGATGTTCATTTGCTACCAGACGACACACCTGAGATACAAGAAGATTATGTGATCCAGCTTGTTTCTGTAGAGGGAGGAGCAGAACTCGATCCAGCACAGTGCATCACACGGTTTTCTGTTTCTGCAAATGATGACCCACATGGAGTATTTGCTCTATATTCAGATTACCAGTCAATCTTTATTGGGCAAAACCTTAGTAGATTTATCCAAATTAATATAACCCGGCTTGCTGGAACATTTGGAGATGTTGCTGTTGGATTTCGAATCTCATCTGACCAAAAGGAGCAGCCAGTTGTTACTGAAAATGCAGAGAGGCAACTGGTAGTCAAAGATGGTGCCAGATACAAAGTGGACATGGTGCCAGTGAGGAGTCAGGTTTGTATCATTTCTTCTGTCTCCTGATCATTCCAACAAAACTCCTTCATGATCAGCTTATAGTCTTATTGAGATATTTAAATGTAATCATAGAAATGCATAATAATTATTGGATGATACATGTGCAGATTGTAAATGAGTTAAGTATATTCCCATTTAGAGATAACATATTTTTGTCTCAGTGGTATCAGGCTCTTATGTATTACTTATGCCTATTACTCTGTATTCTTTGACTCAATGCCCTGACCCTGTTGATTAATTTCTAACCTCCATTTCCTATTTATGAAAATTTTCAAGGCTGGAATAAAGATTGCAAAACTGGGGAAATAAAAGACTGTAAAACTGGGGAAATAAAAGATTAATTTAACCAGAATATGATTGTATTAAGTCTCATTTACAAATTAGAGTTTTTAAAAAAAATGCAGTGTGCTTGAATTATGTACCTTGAAACATTTTCCCATATATATCTATGTAACATTACCCTCTGAATGCATTCAGAAATTTAAAACTGTTAATGAATAGCAGAGGACATTCCTTTAGCTTCTCTAGGAATAGCTTTGTATTATTCTATAGTGAGATTTCATTTGACTATAAGACATGCTACAGTGAAGATCTGATTATTCTGTTACTTTAGTAAGCGATGTGAATAGTATAAAACTATTCTCATGTTGTGTATAGGAAAACCAAAATATGTGATGTATATACTAGATGGACTAAAACCCTTGATCTGCCTAACTCTCAGACCATGTCCTGTAGTGAATGGTGCCTGGACCATTTTGAAGGATGCTAATCCTCTAATTATTTCCTTTTCAAAGCTGAATGGTATACAGTTAACCTTGGAGCAATGCAGGTTGAACTGTGCAGATTCACTTTTACATTTGGGTTTGTTTTGGCAAATGCAGGACAGCACTATAAATGTATTTTCCCTTCCTTATGATTTTTTAAATAACATTTTCTTTTCTCTGGCTTACTTTATTGTAAGAATACAGTAACAAAAACAACTTCTAAAATATGTGTTAATCTACTGTGTTATAGGCTTCTGGTCAGTGGTACACTATTAGTAGTTAAGTTTTGGGGGAGTCAAAAGTTACACAGATATTTTTTTCCTTCTTACTAATAGCTCAGTCTTCAAAGAGCAATGCAGTATATCTGGAGCATGAAGGAAAAAGGGAACTACGGAAAGAATCCTCCCCTTGATTTATGCACATGTCACACCTTAGCAGCCCAGTTAGTGAACTGCATGGGCGAACGGTAGCTCTAGAGGAGATGTGGAAGGCACATATTTGAAGTGAGGACACTGATTTATTTCTGTTTCCTTAGCACTTGATCTGTGAGTCTTGTTCAGTGAATGTCACTTTGCAAAAATGAAGATTGATTGAATGAATGAAACACCTGTTGTCCTCATGTTACAAAACATTTGAAACTATTACAGTACATATTTTGTACATTTGGAGGGCTTTGGTGTATGTTTAAGTACATTATATTTAAAAGAAGAACAGAGGGACTCCTGGGTAGCTCAGCAGTTGAGCATCTGCCTTCAGCTCAGGGCGTGATCCTGGGATTCCCGGGATCGAGTCCCACATTGGGCTCCCTGTGAGGAGCCTGCTTCTCCCTTTGCCTGAGTCTCTGGCTCTCTCTTTCTGTGTCTCTCATGAATAAATAAATAAAATCTTTAAAAATAATAAAAGAAGAACAGACTCCACAAAAATGGTTATTTTTATGTTTAATAAAGATGTATAGTGTTGTTAGTATTATCCAGGTTATGGGATACATTGGGGGATTATCCATTATCTATAACAATGTTTCTATGGGAATATATTTTTTCAATTTCAAAAAAAGTTAGGGTAACATTAATTTTTAAATTATTGAGTTAGATTTGAAAACTTAAAAAATTGGCAGTCTCTTTTGTTAGTAATTTTTACTTATCCAAAATATTCAAAGGTATCAGTTACCTGAGTCGTTATCCATTTTGAGTAAATCTCATTGGAGTATTTAGTTACTCCCAATGAAGAAAAAAGTGAGTTTTGCTGATTTTAGGACCTGACTCTATCCCCCAGTGAGCTGTTTCATTCCTATGGTACATGATTCTATTACTAACACTGCTTCTGTGATTCTCATCATTCTCAAGGCCTTTGGGGACACATGGAGGATTTGCAAATTTGTGGTTTTTACGTTCTATCACTCATCACCCCACGGTCTTCATACTGCTGATTTGTTTTTATAACCTGAGGGGAAAGGCATATATTGATGAAACTGTACAAAAGTACCCTGAGGCAGTGCGCTAATGACTCACATCAAATGTCAGTATTTTTCTCTGAAAATTATTTTTTTACTACTAAAAATGTCATTGATATTGTTTGTTTATAGGTCTTCCTATCCCTGGGCTCTAATTTCACCTTGCAGCTGGTGACTGCGATGCTTGTCAGTGGACGTTTCTACAGCATGCCAAAAATTCTCCAGGAAGCAAAATCCGCTGTCCTTCCTGTCCCTGAGAAAGCCGCCAATTCTCAGGTAATTGGTCCTCAGTGTGGGACCATCCAGGAACCACTAGAGGGCAGCTTTTCACAGAAAGGACTAAAAAGATTCTTAGACATAAAATTTCTCAAAATTACTATTTCCTTAAATCAATATCAAAAGTAGACATGAATACATTATATGAAAATAATTTGCCAATTTTTGACATTTTCATTTTTGAAGATTTAGAAATTATCTGTCCCATGGTGTCTGAATATAAGAATTTTTAAAATAATGGTCACTTAGAATCAAAATCTCCAGGGTTTTTTTTAGGTTTATATTGAATATTTAATATTGAGGTATTTTATGCTAAATAATTAAAATTAGAACAAAACATCAGTTAATATTCCATATTTTTTCATTTATTAATATTGTGATTATTTGTCTTTCATTTTTGGGACTCTTTTTACCATGATAAGTTTGTGTTGGTGGAGATAAATGCTAGTGATGAAATCCTGTGACATGATTGCCCCTAAATGTTTGAATCTTCCACCAGAGTTCAATGTGGGAAAGATTGCTTCCTAATCATTTCATAAGTTCACAAAAGAACAAAGAATAACTTGAGGCTTTACTTCCTCTGTAGGCCGATTCTGTCAAAATGGAACAAGACAGGGCTGTTGTCTCTGTCTCATGGTAATGTGTGTATTTTTGAGACCATGATGAGTTAACATTGCATCATGTTCTTTCAGATGGGAGCTCCTTCAGCTTAAGGCAGGCCTAGCCCAGTATGTGGATGTGTAGTCTACGTAAATGATAGCCAGGTCTGGCCAGAATCTTGTGTAATAGGAGCTTTGACCGTTAATGGTATGCTCTTCAGAAACTCCCTTCTGGGCTGCTTCTCCACAGGGAATGGATTTGCTTTGCTCCCTGAATGGAACTCATCAGCGTTAAAAATAACTGAGAATAGTGAGTTTTCTTTCTTCTGCATCTCATCTGTTCAAGAGGGAATGGAGGAATAGAACTTTGTAATATTTTGAAGTTTTGCTGTCTTCTTTTCACTCATATATAAATCATTGTAAAAAAGGATTCCTTTCAACATGAACCGTTCATTTAGGATAGCAAAAAATTCCTTACTCTTTGTCCATGCACATGATCACATGTATCACCGCAAAGGGAAAGATTGGGTCCAGTCATGATGTATTCCTTTCCTTGGTGGATGCTCTGTACTCCTTACCAGTATTTGTGTGTGTGTGTGTGTGTGTGTGTGTGTGTGTGTGTGAGAGAGAGAGAGAGAGAGAGAGAGAGAGAGAGAGAGAGAAATGTAGCTAGGACACTTCAAACAGCCTCTAGCCATGTATCAAGAATTATCTTAGATATGCCAAAGGTTCAGACAATTGATAAGAAGAAGCCTCACTTCAGTTTGGTTATTAATTGAAGTGAGGCTTCTTCTTATCAGATAATTCTTGATACATGGCTAGAGGCTGTTTGAAGTGTCCTAGCTACATTTCTCTCTCTCTCTCTCTCTCTCTCTCTCTCTCTCTCACACACACACACACACAATTATTTCCTATTTTATTTTATTTTTTTTTTTTTTAAATTTTATTTTATTTATTTATGATAGTCACAGTGAGAGAGAGAGAGGCAGAGACACAAGGCAGAGGGAGAAGCAGGCTCCATGCACCGGGAGCCCGACGTGGGATTCGATCCTGAGTCTTCAGGATTGCGCCCTGGGCCAAAGGCAGGCGCCAAACCGCTGCGCCACCCAGGGATCCCATTATTTCCTATTTTAACCCACAGATGTGAAATATAGCATATACTTGAGCAATAATACCACCAAGTGTAGAAGAAAGAAGCTAGTTGAGAAAGAGCTCAGAAAATGTGTGATTAAGAAATATATTAAAAAGATGGTCTAAATAATTGGACTGAGCAAAACATATCTCTTAAATAAGAATACTCCAGACTTTTTAAAAGAGAAAACATTTTTTTTCTTTTCTGTGATTATAAAACATCATTATAAATCTTAAATAGTTGATGGAAAAATATGTTTTTAAAAAGTAAAAAATCACCCTAAATTCCAATACATAGAAATAGCCCCCATTAACAAAAATGGCCTCTGATTTATAAATGTCAATAATTTTTCTGTTTTTAAATAAAGATATATGTTAGGGGTGCCTGGGCAGCTCACTTGGAGAAGCATCTGACTTCGGCTCAGGTCACGATCTCAGGGTCCTGGGTTTGAGCCCCACGTGGAGCCACACATGGGACTCCACACTCAGCAGGAAGTCTATTTGTCCCTCTCCCTCTCCCTCTGGTCCTCCCCTACTCATGCTCTTTCTGTCTCTCTCTCTCAAATAAATAAATAAAATCTCAAAAAAAAAAAAATAAAAAAAAAAAAAGAAGAAGAAGCCTCACTGTAGTAGGGAATCTAGGCTGGTTTCAGGTTGAAGTTTCGTTTTTGTATTTATTTATTTATTTTTTTTTCCTGTCTGTCACTCCAGAAGCTATCTTCACTTTTCTGCTACTTTCCATTCCAATTTAAAATGGAGAAAATGAGGGGCACCTGGGTGGTTCAGTCGGTTAAGCATTCAGCTCTTGATTTTGGCTTAGGTCATGAATTCAGAGTTGTGGGATCTGACCCCACATGGAGGACCCCACATGGAGCCTGCTTAAGATTCTCTCCATCTCCCTCTGCCCCTCCTCTTTCCCTTTCTCCCTCTTTTCTCCCTCTTTCTAGAAAAAAAAGAAAGAAAAAAAAGAAAAGCTAAAAAAAGAAATGGGAATACTAGTCTTAATATAGAACCGTCAGTCATATGGTATCCCAAATTATAGATATTAGTACCAAAAGAGGTAAACTGAGTTATGCAAGTCACAATATGAAGCCAGGAATCTAATTTTATTTTTACTCATTGGCCAGAACTTATTTCATCTATAAATCATTTATAAATCACAGGGTTCCCTGAGAAAGTTACCCTTAAAACAAAATCTTACTTGATACGGATAAAAAGGTGTTTATTTTTAAAAAATCTTTGGACGTTGCTGGTCCTCCAAAAAAAAAAAAAATAAACTGAATCAAAGAGCTGAAAAGAACCATAATAGAAAATCTAGTTCTGGTGCTTATTTTATAAATGAAGATTTTATTGTTATATCTTAGAAAGAAGTCAGATTTCAGTTACAGATAAACCAGGTTCTATAAAAACCCACAAACAAGTCATATTAAAATGCCATTTTTAATCTTTTGCTTTTGTTATAACCATAATTGCATTTATCTTTTTTGGATATTATAAATTCAAAGGATTACATTTTGATAAAAAAAGATATAAACTATAATCAGAATTTTTAAAAGGGATAAATTTCCAAGTCTCAGATGTCATTTTGTAATTGAATCTATTTTTTTTAATTGGAGTTCAATTTGCCAACATTTAGCGTAACACCCACTGCTCATCCCATCAAGTGCCCCCCTCAGTGCCCGTTACCCCGTCACCCTCATCCCCCGCCCACCTCCCTTTCCACCACCCCTTGTTCATTTCCCAGAGTTAGGAGTCTCTCATGTTCTGTCTCCCTTTCTGACATTTCCCACTCATTTTTTCTCCTTTCCTGTTTATTCCCTTTCACTATTTTTTATATTCCCCAAATGAATTAATCTATTTTAAAACAAGAAAATATGTTATGTAAACAAAGTTGGCTTTTAACTCACTCTTCAGAAAACAAGAAGCTTTAAGGAGAAACAAATATTCTAAGCATGTTTTTCCTCAGGTTGGATTTGAATCTACTGCTTTTCCACTCCTGGACATCACTGCAGGAACAAGCCAAGTTGTGATTTCCAGGAGAGGCACGTATGGCTCTCTCATGGTTGCCTGGGTGGCTGGATATGCTCCTGGATTAGAAATCCCCGAATTCATTGTTGTTGGCAACATGACCCCAAAACTAGGTGAGTTGTAGTTTTTCTAAGATCTACCCTGTAGAACATATAGATGTGTGATCGGCCGCTAATTTTCTTGGCTCATCCTTACTCTGGGTAGTAAACTGCTTGTTTTCTAATACAGTGCTCCCATATTTTAGTGATCAGAGTCCAGTCGAAAGTTGGAAACAGAGATTAGATAATGGACTCAATCTGGAAAGTCTCTGAGGGGCAAGTAAAACAAAGGGAGCATTTCAGAAGCAGTAATGGTGGTATTACAAATGCTTGAATCAGAAACCAACTTATATGAGAAAGGAAGGAGATTGAGTCACACAGTCTACTTGGTAAAAATGGGATTCTTTATTCAGTCAAATTAAAAACTCATATGTCACTTGGAAAAAGTGGTCACTAAGCAGGCTACTCTGTTGATATACTAGGAGTTTGTTAAAAGTAGTTCTAAAAACCTAATTTGGCCCATACAATGATTTGAAAAGATATACCTTTGTATTCAGTTACATGTTCACCTGAATATTTCTGACAATAGAACGGCTGTGGCTTCATCTCCTTTGTTTTTTAATTATACCATGAGCTCTGTGTCCGTGAGATGCAAATGTTAGATGATGTGACCACTACTGTGCAAAATAGATAGAAATTGAAGGTGAAATTTTAATGGAGAGGCCTTTCTTTAAGTTTACTTACCCTTCTCCCCAACTTTTTAAATGTGTAACCTTTTTTGGACTGATATAAAATTTTGGAAAAGACTGTATTTTACTACATATTTAAGAGTTGAATCCCAATGTAAGAAATAATACCCTTCTCCTATTCCCTTTCAGGGAGCCTTTCATTTTCCCATGGAGAACAAAGTAAAGGAGTCCTACTGTGGACATTTCCCAGTCCTGGTCAGCCAGAGGCCTTTGTCATTCACCTCTCAGGAGTGCAGAGCAGTGCCCCTGGTGGGGCTCAACTTCGGTAAGACCAACTTGAGTTTCAACCAACAAAGTCTCTGAGGAATAATCTGGAATTTATCACTTGAAACAGAAGAAGACACAAGGATCACTTTGCTTGAAGCAGATGCGAAAACAGTTTTAGTGTAGAGCAACACATGGCCTGCATGCCAAAGATGCCACAGAGGGAGAGACTAAGTTTCATAGAGTCACCACCACTCTTTGCTTTTTTTTTTTTTAAGATTTTATTTATTTATTCATGAGAGACAGAGAGAGAGAGAGAGAGAGAGGCAGAGACACAGGCTGAGGGAGAAGCAGGATCCACACAGGGAGCCCGACGTGGGACTCAATCCCGGGACTCTGGGACCACACCCTGGGCCGAAGGCAGACGCCCAACCACTGAGCCACCCAGGCATCCCACACTGTTTGCTTTGAAGAGCATTCTCTCTGACCTCTCACTCAGTAGTGTTGGTCTGGAGTAACATCTCCAGTAAGAATCATGATGGCAAAGTCACCTATTACTAAAGGACTCTGTCTTTTAAGAATTTTCTGGAAAATACCTAATTTTCAATTAATAATAAGAATAGGCATTACAGGAGTAATCTGACTTTACCAGTAGCTCCTCTGAGTTTAACTTAAATCAGTATATTTGCAGATAAATGTGTCCCAGCCAAAAGCAATTTACTTTTCTCATACCTGGGATGGGTTTAGATTATACGTATGCCATTTAAAAAATGTTTGGCCACAGAATGTATTGCTGGGTAACAAATCTAAATGCCTTTAGCAACAGCAATAGTTAATAGTTTTATGGTATTTACCCTAGGCCAGACATCCCTTTAAGATATAGATAGATATAGATATAGATATAGATAAAATATAAAAGATATATATATAAAAATTCATGTGTACATATATAATTTATATTTATTTGTTACATGTGTCTTATATATATTTTATGTGTATATACATTTATATATGTTTACTATTACTCTTCACAACACCCATATGACATGGTTACGATTATTAGTCCCATTAGAGAAAAAAAACCTCACTGGTAGATATATAGCAGACATAGCATCACATAGTTAATAAGATTGGGACTGTGATTTGAACCTAGGCTACTAGTCTACTGCCTGAGCTCTTAGCCACTATACTATGTGCTGAGTGATGGATGCTTGACACTAAAGAGTGATGGGCTCTGGTGTGTCCTGCCTAAAAGATTAAAAAAGCTGATTAAAAACAGATTTTATTTTTTTTTAATTTTTATTTATTTATGATAGTCATACAGAGAGAGAGGCAGAGACATAGGCAGAGGGAGAAGCAGGCTCCATGCACCGGGAGCCTGACATGGGATTCGATCCCGGGTCTCCAGGATCGCGCCCTGGGCCAAAGGCAGGCGCCAAACCGCTGCGCCACCCAGGGATCCCTAAAAACAGATTTTTAAAAGCTGTCAGCCAAAGAAAATACATCTGTGGCCTGAATTCTGTTGATGGGCCACCTGTATTAGCTCTCTTGCATAGCTATTGATTCCCAACAAAACTCCATAGAGAAAAGCTAAGGATAAATCACTGAATCATGGATGTTTCTTCAAATTCATATGTAAAATTTTAGCAACAGTTGTGTGAGAGAATACTTCCATTACTGGTCACCTGGAAGAAGCAAGGATTTTGCATCTAATAGAGACAACTATTTCTATTTGGTAGATAAGAAATTCTGGCTGACATCCAGGGATCTTGATTTTTTTTTGGCTCCCTGTGTACTGATCATAAGAGAGAGCCTGATATTTCAGATTCTTGAGAGAGCTTCTTTGGGATAAACTGGAGAAAGTGACTAGAGACCTATAAGCTTTTCACTGTGCTACAACTTGTCAGGGCTTGTCACCTACAATTGCAGCTTCTATTCTTACATTTTGTGTGTTCTTGTATATTTATCAGTAAGTAGTAGGGTTTTAGGGAATTTGAAAGGGCAAGACATTCTCATGAGAAGCACCTTAAATATCTGACAAATGAATCTCTACAATAGTATTTCTGTTTTTTTTTTTAATCATTTCTTTCATGTTTTTTTTTTTTTTTTTCCAGATCAGGTTTCACCTTTGCTGAAATTGAACCAATGGGAGTCTTTCAATTTTCCCCTAGTTCTAGAAATGTCATGGTGTCAGAGGATACAGAGATGATCAGATTATATGTCCAAAGACTGTTTGGGTTCCATGGTGATCTTGTTAAAGTTTCCTATCAGACAGTTGCAGGAAGTGCAAAGCCCATGGAAGACTTTGAGCCTGTTCAGAATGGGGAAGTACTCTTTCAAAAATTTCAACCTGAGGTTGATTTTGAAATAATCATTATTAATGACCAGCTTCCCGAGGAAGAAGAAATTTTTTACGTTAATCTAACTTTAGTCGAATTTAAAACATTGCAAAGGTTTGATGCCAGTTGGAGGCCACGCCTGAATCTAGATTTCAGCGTAGCATTGATCACAATTTTGGATCATGATGACCCGGCAGGAATGGGTATTTCTTTCCCTAAGACAACTGTGGCTGTAGCAGTTGACACAGCTCTCATTCCTGTAGAAACTGACTTCTCAACCATGTATCCTGACACAGTCAAGATGACAGCTGTTCCACAGCCCACCGAAATGGTTGCCATCATTACCGAGGCCACCGGTGTATCTGCCATCCCTGAGAAACTTGTCAGCATTCCTGATACATCTACCTTGTCTGAGAAGCCTGATGTGGCACTTATGACTGCAAATGTTTCCATCCATGGGACATTTAGTCTTGGGCCACCTATTGTTTATGTTGAAGAAGAGGCGGGAAATGGTACATTTAATACTGCAGAAATTCTTATCCGAAGAACTGGTGGGTCTACTGGCAATGTCAGTATAACAGTTAAAACTTTCGGTGAAATATCTGCTCAGAAGGAAACAAATGCATTGCCCTTTCATGATATCGATGGAATTTCCAACCTAACGTGGGCAACTGAAGAAGAAGATTTTGAAGAACAAACTCTTACCCTTACGTTTGTGGATGGAGAAAGAGAACGTAAAGTATTGGTTCATATTGTGGATGATGATGAGCCTGAGGGGCAAGAATTCTTCTACCTGTTTCTCACAGACCCTCAAGGTGGCGCACAGATTGTGAAGGGGAAGGATGACCATGGATTTGCAGCTTTTGCCAGGGTTGTTATTACAGGTATAGCTCTAGAGTAATGGAGGTAAAAATGTGTTCGTGCTACAGAATCTGTAATAATATTATTCTGTCTTAAATTTAATTTGAGAGCCTGAATGACTTGAATCACTCCTAGTTATTTATTAAAACATTGTTTTTTGTGGCACAGACCCATAACATGAACTCATGATATTGCTCTGAGGCACCAAGCTAGAATTTAATGCACTGTAAATGTCACTTAACTCAGAGCCAGTTAAACAATCTATAAAATTTATACTTTCACAATATAGGGAAAACCTTAAAAATGCTTAAGTCCATGTTCTTCCTCTGGAAAATATTTAGTTATCGAAATGTATGACTGCCTATCCTGTTGTGAAACCTTATTCTGAATTTCCAAACCACTTTCAACATTCTATCCCAAAATCTAAGTCTCATTATTAGGAAATTCTTCCTTTATGTTGGGGAGTAGATTAAAACCATTTTCTTTGGGTCTCCCTTTGAACCAGTGTTGGTTTATATAACTTTTTACTCTTGGGTGTATATATTGCAATCACTTAAAAATTCAATGAGTTTTTAAAGAGTTCCTTGTGTATCTTATAAAATATTCCAGTGATAATTTTTAGTTTTTCTCTGAAACCATTCTATATTTCTTAACATGGTTTAGCTCAGCTTGTCAGTTCCCTAGAGTATTGACAAAGCCATCTTATGATTCTTACCTACTTTGCTCTTTTTAAAATATTTATTTTTTTAAAAAATTATTTATTTATTTATTCATGAGAGACAGAGAGAGGCAGAGACACAGGCAAAGGGAGAAGCAGGCTCCCTGTGGGGAACCTGATGCGAGACTCGATCCCAGGACCCTGGGATAATGCCCTGAGTTGAAGGCAGATGCTCAGCCGCTGAGCCACCCAGGCTCCCCTGCTCTGTTCTTTGTTTATAAACATTTGTGAATTTTATATACTGCTTTAAAGTTTCAGATGACACCATGATAAAATAATGTAGTGGAAAGAAAACAAAATGTCATGAAGCCTTTATTTATGGCCCAGATCAACCATTAATTGGGAGACTTGATGAAATCATTTCGTGTCTCCTCTTTATGTTTCTCTTTTATAAGAGGAAAATTTTAGAATAAACATCTTTATGGTCTACTTTTAGGATTTGATGCCTTCTCCTAGAATTTTCATTTTATTCAGCCATTCAGTAATAATTCAATCACAGTTTTGCAATTGTTAACTTCCATTTATACCCAGCATCATTACATTTATATTATCCAACAAATTTATACCAGTCAAAATTGTTATTTATTCCTTTTCCTCCAGTTTATTGAGTATTGTAAACTCTAATTCTATTCTCCAAGTTATCTACTGATTTTGATTCACATTAGCTAAATGCCACCTATATTTTTCTATTAAAATTATTTTGACACTCAACAATCTCCTTCCCCATTCCATGGGCATAGATATTTAATTGTAGTTACTTGAATTCAACAAGGGGATGACACTCAGAATGTTTAGCATCTGTTTTGGCAGAGGCACAGACCAGTCAAAATGATTGCTGGAGGCTCCTTGCTATCCTGAGCATTACCCATTTGTTATTGGGTTGTGGGGAGACCTTGTAGTCCTGGTTATGGTGATAGCAGAGGGTTCTTTGACCACTCAGGAAAGCAGCTGTTTGCCAATTGGAATGGAAGTGTACTGCATTAAGTATGGCATACCAATACCAATGCATACCAATGGGGCATGCCAATATCATCCCAATGTGGCATACTAGAACCTTCCCATATATCATCCCCAAGCCTAAATCACCAGGCAAATAGTCAGTAGTTTGAGCCTTGATGAGGTAGGTACTCTAATGTTTACCTTTCCTACATAAGGTACATCGATGACACACAGATGGCGAATGATGGACTTCATACTTCCCTCTTAATGTCATATGATGTAATTTACCTATAGCACATTTGCATGGTAATATACTCCAAGTTTCCTTATTTGTATTCTCCTCTCCTGGATTTTTTTTTTTAGATTTTATTTATTTATTCATAGAGACACACACAGAGAGGCAGAGAGGCAGAGACACAGGCAAAGGGAGAGGCAGGCTCCATGCAGGGAGCCTGACGTGGGACTCTATCCCGGGTCTCCAGGATCACACCCCAGGCTGCAGGCGGCACTAAACTGCTGCGCCACCAGGGCTGCTGGTCTCCTGGATTTTTAACGTAGTATTTAGTATTTCCCTCTTAACCACATCATTAATTTTTCCCATTCCTCTTATTTGTAGCTAATCTTCATAGTCTTTTCACATTTAGATTTTAGAACTAACTTTCAAAATAATATCAGGAAAAAATAGTTTAGTTTTAGGTTTGATCATTAGCACATTAGAAATCTTGATTCATCTTACTAGAATATTGACATCAAATTTATTATTATAGATGTGGTAAGGGAGGTATTATGTTCAATAGAACCAAGCTGAATGCTACTACACGGAAAAGAAACTGCTTATGCTTGTGAGAAGTTTCTAACCTGTTTGGAGAGACCAAATTCCCACAAAAATGACAAGGAAACAATTGCTGCAGAAGGAAAAAGTTGATGGCAGGTTCTGATGCAGGGCTAAGAAGTGATCATAGTTTTCAATTAGCAATAATCGTGCCTCTGATAAACCTCATTAGCTACAATACTGCCACTGCGCAAAGCTAAGAAGTGATCCTAGTGGTTAGTGGGTGAGGATGATGATTGGCACTCTGGCTGCAACAAGGCCCACATGAGACTCCAGGCCAAAGTGGTTCATCACATGCATGTCCCTAATTAATAGGTTCCACATTTACTCAAAGTTCAGACCCACAGAGCAGGCCCTGGTGACTACTGGCTCCCTGCCATCGTGACCCTTAGATGGTTTCCTGTTTCCTTATCTTGACCCCTAACTTCAGAGTTTCTGTCAGAACCTTAGCAGTCAGGTTTTGAGATGATGGGTGCAAGTGGTTTTTGAAGCTTATAGCTTTGGACTCATTGCTTGTAGGATCACTTTGCAAAACTGGGCCACCAAGATACCAGAAGCCGCAGGAACTGTTTACTGGCATTTCTCTAGTCTGAGAAGCTAATTTATGAGCTGCCAAAGATTTGGAGTGACTAGATCAGTGTAGTGTGGGCAGTAGGTTTGTTCCAGTTTAAACATGATTGGTAGTGTAATGGTGCATGTAACTCAAATGTTTCTTTTACTAAGAAACACTTAGGAGCTCATTGATTATTCTGTTTTTCCCTGGGGCAAATAATGTGTAACATAAATGCTCTTATAGGAAGGTAAATCAGTTAAATAGAGTTCATTATTCAGTCAGTATTCATGAAACCCTTATAATATGCTGGGCACTGCTCTTGATACTGAGGAGATAGCAGTAAATAAAAACATTTGTACTCTGGTAGGATATACTAACTTCAAACAGTAAGCGTGTGTAAAACGTGAAGGACTATCAAATATAAAATAGTCTCATAAGAGACAGATGAGTATGTATGTCATTGTGGGAAAATAGGATTTGATGTTTTCTTTCTCCTAGCCTAATGTTCTCAAAGTTGGCTACCTTGATATTATAATTTCACTTCCACTCTATTTTTAGTATAGATCTTTAAAAATTGTAACTTGCCCTACTCACTTGTGAATTTCTCACTTTTATACTATCTGAGCTGGAAATATTAGTGAAGCACTGTAGATCTTTTAAAGACTTAAGCGTATTGTAACCCTCCATTTTTCTTCCCAGGGAGTGATCTTCACAATGGAATCATAGGATTCAGCCAGGAGTCCCAGAGTGGACTGGAGCTGGGTGAAGGAGCTAATAAGAGCAGGCTCTATCTTACTGTCACAAGGCAACCAAACAGGTATGTTGATATATATGTAGAAGATGTAACATCCTGTGTGTGTATATATACAGTATCTTAAATTCATAAAATGCTAGAGACAAGAGGAAATGCTATTAGAAAGTCATGTGAAATTTGGTATGTCAGTGTTGAGATGCTCTAGTTCTTTATCTATGGTTTAACATACTTGGATAATGAGTATAACCTAGGGCCACCATGAGTATTTTGTACTTTGTGAAGTACCATACAGATGTCAGATTATATAAATCATCACTTCAGCATATTTACTATTCTCTGATCATGCTGCATATGTAACTGTTCAATATTAGGGAAACTTGAAGCACCAAAATTTTGCTTGCAACTTAATACTCTACAGCACACGTCTTCTGAATGCTCATCACAGATGTGCATGTGGTGTGCACCCATGTACATGGATATAAATCTTTTCCATTTTGGGTATAAGTTCTCTGGAAATGTAGGTCATCTCTTGCCCTTTATTTTTATAATAACAACCATTTTTAGCAGCAGTGTGTTTAGAAGAATTCTTGACAAATGAGGAGCGTTTACTTGAAGGCAGGGGTACTCTATAATTTTTATTATCAAATTCCAGATACACAATAGGCATAGTAGGCAGAAAAGTATTCTTGTTTCTACATTCTTGATACATAGTATTTTAAGAAATACTCAGTATTGAACTCAGTGTGGTCAAAGAATGCCACATTATTGCTGGCCTTAATTAATTTCTTTTTTTTTCTTTTTTTTTTTTAGTTTTTTCTTAATTTCTTAACTGTAATGAGGAAAATTGGTTATTTTCAGCATTATCAGTAGTCAAGGAAGTGCTGTGCTTTGGGTGAAGAAGTACAGTTAAGCACAGTGCTGACACATTCTGCATTAGACACATTTGCATAGGTTTTGCTTTGTTCCTAGGGCCTTTGAAGATGTCAAGATCTTTTGGCGAGTCACATTTAATAAAACTGCCACCATGCTCAAAAAAGATGGTGTGGACTTGATGGATGAACTTCTGTCTGTGTCAGGGGCCACAACATGTACAGTGGGTCAAACAAAATGCATGATCACCATTGAGCTCAAACCAGGGAAGGTAAGAAATGATGATGAACTGTATTTTCAACTTCTAATTAAATTTTTTTGGAATTAGTAATTTTAAAGTCATTTTATTGAAAATTACATATTGGTTATATGGAGATTCTCTGTGTCTCGCCTAGCCATCTTACCTGAATTTCTTCTCTGGATAATAAACTTAAGACTTACAAAGTATTACATTGTGAATTTTTTAGTAAGCTCATCAGTTGCACAGTTAAAAAGTAGTGTTATATGCCAGTTATATCTCAATAATGATAAAAAAAAAACCTATCAGTTTTCTCCATTTCTGTTTCTTGTCATTTGCAAGACTTTTCCTGTACCACGTGCTCATTGGGTGAATGATTTCTTAAGTTATTTTCAGCCAGATTAATATCTCTGGAAAAAAAAATCTCAGGTTTCTCTGAATGTTTAATCATATGTTCTTATTGTACCCATAGTTCTAGCCAAATCATACTGTATCTGTAGACTTCATCTATAGAATGAAAGTTGTCTCATTCTTTATTCATATATAGTTAGAGAGTTCAGTTTTGATCTACCAAAAAAGAACTGAGGCCATGCTTGGTGAGTGTTTAGATAAATTGTCTATGCATTTATATTGCACATGGAACTTAGGAGGATAAGCATGCTCCTGTCTCTCCATGGGAATCTGCATTATTCATGTGGTATTAGTCACTGATGACTTACCAGAGCTAAAGTCATTTAGTAATGTGTGTGACCTTTTTCTTTAATGTGATAATCTAATGCCTAAGGAGCACTCAATGGTATTTTTTCTTTGCTACTTAATTTATTAAACTCAAATATTTAATACAGAAACTAGCCATAATATTATGATATTTCAGAGGTACCATGTTTTCTTTGTCCATGCCAGATACTTTATTTATTTATTAATGGCATTAAGGATTTACTGGTTATTTTTTTAGTTCTAGTAGTGGTATCATGGATATATATATATATATATTTAAAATTTTTAAACTTAAATTCAAAAATTCAATTTATTAACATAATGTATTATTAGCTTCAGAGGTACAGTTCAGTGATTCATCAGTCTTACATAATACCCAGCGCTTATCGTATCCTGTGTCCTCATTAATCATGCCAGACACTTTAAATAGCAGAAAAAGCAGGCACAAATACAATTAATTCAAAACATATAATTATGCATAAATCCATTCTAAATAACAACATTATAAATTTACTTTTTTTCTTTTTTTTCCTACTTATTTTTTAACTTTCTGAGGATTACTCTACCAGTTATATTGATCTTCTCTAAGGTTACAGTAATACTTATTTTCATACCTCCCTAGAATTAAAATAATTTTATTGGTTCCAAAAGAGAAATAATACATATTTCAGAAGGTTGCATAGTCTTGGTTGTCACTACTTTGTTCTTTGTTTGGGTTATGGGTCTTGGTTCTTGTCTAAAGTCATTTCAAATGAAAATTGCTGGTTATCTGGTTGGGATCTATCTTAGAACTTCACTTGTTATATCATTTTTTTTCAAGTTTATGCCTTATAGGTTGATTTATATTTTTAAACACCATGTGTTTTCTCTAGAATGATTTGTTCTTTTCTTTTTTTAATATAATTTGTTCTTTGAACTTTGCTGTGTCAGCTTTACATTAACCATTGCCCTGTTACTTTAGAACAGGGAGCTGGCCTACTAGAGGTATTAGAAATATACACCTGCCTTGCTAGTATCTTGTTATATTTGGGAAGGCAATCTAGATGCTTCATCGTATAAAAGATAAGATAACAAATCTGTGTTCTTAGTACACCTCTTTTAGCTCATCTCTTCTATGACACTGGAACATGCGGTTGTGTAATCTTTCAACTTGCGTGCAACTACCAGCATTCTTTCACTTCTGACTTGTTTTCCTCTTCATTCCTATGTGTTTCATAGGTCATAGTAATTTATTCTTTTTTTTTTTAATAGTAATTTATTCTTGGTATAGTTCTTAACTTTCTAGGAATTATTATTTTACTCACAATGTTAGCTCCTTCCTATTTACATATAAAAAGAATGTTTTTTGTTCTTTAATAAATGAATGCATACTTAATCATGTTAGCTAGCCCTCTTCTTCACATTAATATTAATAAAATATTAAGTACATACTATTGTATTTACAGTTTTCATTATAACCACTTTTTATACACTACCATAACTTTTCTCCTTTAAGTACCATTATAGACTCAAATTCAACTAATTTTTTCAATTAAAAAATTTTTATTTTTTATTGACACACAATACTACATTAGTTTCAAGTGTACAACATAGTGATTCAACAAGTCTATATGTTATACTATAGCATCATAGCTATAGTATAACAAGTATAGCATCATATAATGTTATTATGGTATCATTGACTATATTCCTTAGGCTGTGTCATTCATCCCTGTGACTTGTTCATTCCATAACTGGAAGCCTGTATCTCCCACTTCTCCACCCATTTTGCACATCCCCCCACCTCTGCCTCTCTGGCAACCACCAGGTTGTTCTCTGTATTTATGGGTCTGTTTCTGTTTTTTGTTTGTTTGTTTATTCATTTGTTTTGTTTTTTAGATTCCACATACAAGTGATGACATAATAGGGTATTTGTCTTTCTCCGTAGGACTTAATTTTTTTAGCATCATATCATCTAGGACTATCAATTAATTTTAATTATTTACTGAATAGCTTTCTTTTTCCTACTCAAATAGCCATGGCATGGCCACTGAAAGCCCTATTAAGGTGATCTTTTGTCTTTTCATATTACTTTAAAACTCTCTGGAAGTATTTTTGCTTTATAGCAATAACATATATGTTCCATAGCCATCCTGATTTTTCTTAAGACATCCAATCAATTACTGTCCAAGGAATTTATTTCTTTCACCAGAAACAGTTTTAGAAATCTAAATATATGCTCTAGATAGGCATAGAAGTTGATGGTTGGCAAAGGTGCTGTGCTATAGATCACCTCGGTAGTGATAGAGCTAGGAAATAAATTTTTAAAATATTAAATTCCCACTGAGTTTTTTCTAATTTAACATGCTATCTTTAGCATATTTTACTTTTCTTGAGAAGTAATTTCATTAGCTGCTAATACTTTTCTATTGCACTGAAATTTCAGTATTCAAAACATTTGATGATATTATTCTACTTGAAAACATTTAAATCCTCCTCTAGGCATTTTTCAAATGATTTTGTGACTTCAACCCCCAACAACCTCATGTTTTCTAACTTTCTCTTAGGGACTAATCAAAATGCCACTTCCTCCATCATGCCTCCCCTTATATCTCCAGTTGGAATTCTTTTTTTTTTTTCCTGTGAGAG
The DNA here is from genome assembly GCF_018345385.1 of Vulpes lagopus. Lineage (NCBI taxonomy): Eukaryota > Metazoa > Chordata > Mammalia > Carnivora > Canidae > Vulpes > Vulpes lagopus. The sequence goes on along the minus strand of NC_054827.1, from coordinate 78,105,092 downwards.
AGAGAGAGAGGGAGCATGAGAATGAGAGGGGCAAAGGGAGAGAGAGAGAGAGAGAATCTTAAGCAGGCACCACGCTCAGTGCTGAGCCCAGTGTGGGACTCTATCTCAGAAAACTGAGGTCATGATCTGAGCCAAAATCAAGAGTTGGACACTTTACCAACTGAGCCACCCAGGTACTCCTGGTACTCCATTAGAACATGGTTTTTATTCATCTTTACATTCCTCCCATCATCTTTCTCCAACACAACAAATATATGTTGCATATTTGGAGTTATTGACAATTCTATTGTGCATTTTATTTATTATTTTATATATTGTGCATTAATTCTGTTGTGCATTTTATCACAAAAAGGATTTTGGATGAATTAGAATCTTGGATGGATCTCACTAGACTTAAAATATCTATCTCAGACACTGTTGTCAACCTTATAATTGTAAGAAGAAAGAACTTTTGAGATCAAAGTCAATTCAGTTCTACATTGCAGCCTTTTGCTGACTCGGTTCTAGTAAGGTGAGACTAGTTTGTATTTAGAGATAAAAATGATTTTCATGCAGTGGAAATGTCAGAGACAGGGGGAAAAGCAGTCTCCCTCCGGGTAGCCCCTTATGGGATTCGATCCCAGGACCCCTGGCATCACGACCTGAACCAATGGCAGACGCTCAACCACTGAGCCACCCAGGCATCCCTGTACTTTGTCTGTTAATAGCTGGGAAGGCAATGAGAGCAAAATGCTTTGAAAATTAGCTGCTTCTCAGAATGCAGAAGAAAACTCAACTCTATGATTTGAGCATTATATTAGAAAGAGAAATAAGAGGTAAAACCTAATTCTTTTTCTTACCTAACTGAAACCACTTAGATATAGGTTTAGCAGCATTTCCCCAGTTAGGAAAAAGGATATGTGCATATCCTACAGTTAGCATCCTACATACTTCCCACCACATTCTCTTAATCCATAATGATAGTATCTAGAGCTTCTTTTGGTATCTCCTCCCCGTAGGGCAAGTTCAGAGGAAGCAGTCTCTTCTCCCATCCACAACTCTACCCAGCCTATTTTTCCCTTCCTTTCAGCTTCTCTAGGACCATCTCTGATTAGCTCTTTATTTTTCCCTCTGCCTCCTGCAAGTAGACACTCCCTTTAAATAAGATTAAAATGCAACTTTTCTTTCAGGATCTTTACCTATACATAAAAAAAAAAAGGCAAAGTACAGGTAAGAGTAATATACATTCAGTAAGAGGAACTTTTTAAAGAAGGAAGAAAGCTATAGTCCTAGAAGAATGAAAAATATTTTTCACAAATGTATTGTAAGCTTTTAATATGCATTTTAACACCTCACATTTTGTGACTAGAAGGAAACATCACTTTATGATGTTTCAAATTCTTCTTTTATGTCTGATTAAACTGATACTTAGAGATATAAATGAGACTGGTTCCATGGCCATGTCCTTTCATAGTAGGCTTTGAGAGATTATTTGGAGGTCCCAGCTGACCTAAGAACCATCTCTTCATTTTTACATAAAGTAAGGGCTTCAAGGATCCTGAACTTATTCAGGGAAGTGGTGGTAAGAGCTTGGACTCTGATGATAGAAGACTTAGTTCAAATCTTAGCTCTTCTGCTAGTTAGCTGAGTGACATGCTACAGGTTGCTTAGCCTTCCTGAGCCTTCTGTGTTTGATTGGGTTAGTAACAGCGTTCACTGTTAGATTAAATGAGGTAATGAATGAGAGGAGTTGCTTGGACAGTTCTTAGAGGGAGTTGCCCCTTCATAAGAGAGGGTTGTATTACTGTTATTTAGGGTGGATGGGAATGGAGCCTAAGGCAATTCAGGGGCTTGAGCAGTTGCTACATTAACACTTAGTGGTTAGGGAGGGAGTCACTACAGCCCAACAACGCAACACAGCAAAGACAACACGTTCATCCATAGAATGACATCACTGATTAATGGTGGTTTCTAATAGCTTCAATCCAGTCTCCCAACGTTTGACATAAAGTTCTTCTACTCTGTCATATGTCCAATGACTATTTTCATTTTGAAGTTACAAAGAATTTAGGTAAATTTCCTCAGTCAGCTACTTGGCCAAGATTAGAACTTGTCTTTTGAATTCCAGACCATTTCCCCTTTCTCTGCTGCTTTATTGAATGGTTTTATATTAGCAAAATGTGTAAAAGTGATAGTGAATTAACTTAGGAGGCATACTCTTAACCCACAAAATCTGTTTAAAGTCAACAGATTACTAAAAATTTGCTGCAAATATTTTAAAAAAATATTTAAGATATTATTTTATTATTACTCTGTCCGCTTCTGAGCAGATGTAGGGCTGTGAAAAATAATTATGTACTAGTTGAGCAAAAGCTCACCCTGGAATGCTTCTGACCTAACCAGGAAAGGAACTTATGGCAGTTAAACATGAAATGGGTTCTTGTGAAGTCTCCAAGTCATGTTGAAGTCTAGGGAGGTGCAGATATGATCTGTGAGTTTTGATTTCCCAATAAGATTCAGACATATTGTTGGAATATTTTGTTATAAGATTCATTTGTCTCTAGTCTGAATATGTGTTGGCACCCATCAATGTGCTGTTCAGTTTTAGATGATTCTTTGCTGAGATTATAACATTTTCTTTTGACTCTGAGTTTTTATAAGTAACGTTCTAATCATCATCACAAAGGGAAGAAATATTTCACTGGAAAATAAAGGCAAGCTTCTATGTTGCAATCTACTGTGCTGACATCCTTAGTTACATGAAATTACTGTGAATTCAAGCTCACTTGGCCTTTAGGGAATAACAATTCCTGAAGACGTTGACTATACTTTCCTCGTGTTTTAGTTCATTGTATCTGCCGAATTTAGTTTCTCAAAAGTGAAAAGAATACTCTCCATATTTCAGTATTACGGAGAGTTGATCAGGAAAAGTACAGAATGATATGTGCCATGGAGAAGCCAAATATATTTCTTCAAATAATAAAATGAAATTAAGTTCATTTACTGTTTGACTAAAATTCGACTTACCCTTGCATGATATTAAAGTTTGTTGTATTGTTTCATGACATAATGATTCTTATCGAAATGATCATAAAGCAAATGATGAATAAGGCCCCTGATTGGTGAAAGTAATGCATTATATCAAATTAGACAATGACACAAGCAGTTGAAAAATGTATAAGCTTAGCTTCTTTGAATTATGCCAGAAAGTTCACAGTACTGCTAAGATTTTTAGATTATTATGTAAGAATAAATAAGTAAAAACAGGTGAGTAACAGTATGTTACAAATTGAATTCAGACTTTAGAGAATAATTTTTTTGAGATTGTTAATAAAGAACTGGGATGAAACATGACAATCTATAACCAGCAGACTAAATTTAGACTTATTTGATACTGAATTTGGGTAAATTTTGAAAAATACATAAAATTACAGAATTGACTATTATAAATATTTGGCCATATTTCTGTATAATCTTTTAAAAATAAAACCTTACAAAGTTGAAGCTCTCTTTTCCCCTTATTCCCAGTGTTGTTCCTCAGCTCGACACCCTGCCCTGTCCCCAACCCAACTCCAGCCAGCTACTGTCACAATGATATTTGGAGCATTTGTTTTTTTTAATTTGAGATATAAGTATTTTTTCAATTGTTATTTTATTTATTTTAATTTTTTTGAGTATAGTTGACATACAATGTTACATTAGTTTCAAGTGTACAACATAATGATTCAACATTTATATATGTTATGTCATGCTCACAAGGGTAGCTACCATCTGTCACCATACAACACCATCACAGTACCATTGACTGTACTCCTTGTGCTCTGCCTTTTATTCCCATGAGCTATTCATTCCATAAGTGGGAACCCATTTTATTTAAATCTTTACATAAATATGTATCCATCACATTCTGTAGTAAGCTTTATCTAATTTTAAACCTTACATTTATTGTATCGTGCTACTATGCAACTTGATTGTTTTTACTCATTGGCATGTTTTCAGGTCCATCCACTTTGAAAAATATTGAAATAGTTCATAACTTTTAGCTACTACAGAGCATTTCATTGTATGAATATGTTTTATTTATCCTTTTACTTATTGAAGTTCATATAGATTGTCTCCTGACACTGATTTTTCTAGTAAGAAGCTCAGTCAGAGAGAGTAAAGGTGTTTCTTAAGGAAAATCCTAAAAAATAAACCCTGTGGTAATCTAACATGAGAACTTAATCCTATGATTATACAGAATATATCTCCAGATATGTATTTATTTTTATAATTATGTATATAAATACAACTATTTCTTAATACCAGAATTATCTAAAAATAGAAACATATTGGTAATCATCCTTCTTTTTTTTCATTTTCTAATTGTCAGATACCTCAAGTTGAAATGGTTTTTTTTGTGGAACTGTATGAAATAAGTGCTGGAGCATCAATAAACCATAGTGCCAGATTTGCACAGATTACATTCTTACCGAGTGACAAACCTCAAAGCCTCGTGTATTTTTCTGTGGGTTCTCGGCTGCCAGTGGTTCATAAGAAGGCCACTTTAATCAGTTTGCAGGTGACCAGAGATTCTGGGACAGGACTGATGATGTCTGTGAACTTCAGTACCCAGGTGAGCATGAATATATATTAACCTACATTAAAGTTTTCTTCTTTACCTATAACTTACGTAATGAGAAAGAATAATTGATAACATTATTTTCTCATAATGCCATCATAATTCACCCTATTATTACATTAAGCTTTGTCCTTGAAACAATTCAGTGATTTCACTTAAGTCATGTTTTAAAGTGATGGTCTTTTGTATTTCTTTTTTTGAGAAAGGTAACAATACAGTGCAAAGTGTCTTACATAAATCTCTTTTATAAAATCTCTAGGGAGTTAACATTTTTCCAGAATGTAACTGTGGAAGACCAGAAACAAAAAGTAAGATCTAAAAAAATAAAATTAAAAAAAAGTAAGAGACTTTGTTATGTTCTGTATGAGAAATAGTTGAAAATCTCCTTCTCCAAAACATCACACACTAATTGATCTTTAGGTTTCTTTAAATCCCTGAGTTCATGAGGTGTCACTGCCACTCTTCACATCCCTCCTATTAGACAATCTTGAGGTGAAGGGAGGGAGTAGATGGGTAACCAGGGACTCTGCAAAGCAATGCTATATAACACTAAGTGACCAGACCCTAGGTTTGGTCCAAATTGCACCATATACCTTTCCAGCCACCTTCACCGTCCCCCCCCTTATTTTTTCCCTTGACTCCTCTAACTCGAAGAAATCCAGTTTGGAAACCACTATTCTGGTCAATGCTGCCATTTCCCATTTCAAGATTCCAAACCTGGTGACTCATTAAGGTTTCAAAGGTGGTTTCTGTTGTGTTTTATTTATAAGCTGCAACATAATATGTATTTGGTTGTGTCACTGTTGGGTAGCTCAGTCATGTAGAACAAGTACAATTTATGTGCAGTCAGTTTCTGTAGCAATTACATAGTCAGGGATGAGAGATTAGAACCAGAACTGTGGATAGTGAGCTGTCTGGAAGCTTGCCAGGCAGAAACGCTGGTCTTTGTGACAGTCCACAGCTTGGCAAACAAGAAGACAAAACTATCATATGAGACTCTAAAAATAAACTCCATTCTACATAGCCTTGAAGTGGTATGAACACGAAGAGAGGTATCTTGATTCATAGTGGGGGGATTTTAGTATTTTTTCTCTTGAGCATTGAAGATAGGAAGAGAAATGGTATAAAACATGTGCTTCATTCTTCTTCTGTGAAGTATATCGTCATATGCTCACTACTTTGTAGAGTGGAAGAAGGGGGACTGGAGATGAAGAACAGGTAATAAAGAGATCTGAGGTACATTATAAATTAGTTCATGCACTCAAAGGAGAGTGAGATTGAAGTTGCCAAAATAAGAATCTGAAAATGCCAGTATTTCTGTCAGATTCACTTACATTCTTTCTAGATTCGTCATAAATGATTCCCTGAAAAACACATGCTAACACTAGTATGTAAGTCATAGCATTTTTATAACATTCTAAAAATCAACATGAAGGATCCCTGTGGTGATAAAAGTGTTCTGTATATTGACTTTATCAATGTCAATATCCTGGTTATGATATATTATAGTTCTATAAGATGTTACCAAGGAGCGATATTGAATAAAGGGTGCAGGAGAGCACTCTCTGTTATGTCTTACTACTGATGTGAATCTATAATTACCTCAAAATCTAAAAAATTAATTTAAAAATTTAATGAAAGTCTCACCTCTCTGGTATCATTTTATTTTCCTTTTCCTTCACTGCCACTGCATTTTTTTCTCTCTGAATGCTGGACATATTACTAGAGACAAAGTCCTATAATTCTCTTTTCTAGTAGATGGCGGGAATGAGAAAATAATTATGGACTAACTATTCTATTACAAAGATATCAATTTTCATTGTACTTTAAATAAATTACAATGATATACTTAACACAGGAGCTGTAACATACATACCCTTTGGCAGATCAGTGTTCCCAGTACATAAATACTACAGTCTTAATATAAGTTCTCTTATATCTATGTGTTTATGACATAAAATTAAAAGATATAAGGATTTGAGATAGTGAAAATATCACTGATTCCAGTTATCTTTAAATAGGCCTATGGCTAAGCCATCTTTGAAAGCCATATCCAAATACTTTTATTTATATATACATGTACTATAGCACAAGTTCAAGAGACTTTTCTTCTTCTCCCATTGCCTGTTCTTTTCGAAATATATTACTAGATTGATTTTTGTCGTTGCTTTTATTTTTTGAGTTTTTATTTTTTTTAAAGATTTTATTTATTTGGGAGAAAGGGAAGGGGAGGAAGCATAAGCAGGGGAGGGGCAGAGGCAGAGGGAGGAGCAGGCCCCCCACTGAACAGGGAGCCTGACCTGAGGCTCAATCCCGGACCCTGAGATCATGACCTGAATGGAAGGCAAACGCCCAACTGGATGAGCCACCAAAGAGCCCCTTGTCATTGCTTTTAAATTGCATAATCCTCGTTTGCTTTTGTAATATGTATTTTTGGAACACAAGAACATTTCAATTGTTCCTTTTCCTTTAAAAATCTGAATTGTGAAATAAATTCTAACAGAAAACAGTGGACAGAGTGTATATATGCAGTTTATAGTCATAAAAGGACCACCATCCAGTTTAAGAGATCCAGCTTTAAAAAAAAAAAAAAAAAAAGAGATCCAGCTTTACTGGACTCATAGAACTAGCCGTGGTGAACACTTCTCTGATACCATTCTTCTTTTTTATTATAAGATAACCTCTCCACTTCTTGCCAGTAACTTCCATCCTGAATTTCATGTTGAATTATTCCCTTGCTTTTATTTATGATTTTATCACCTACCATGTGCTGTATAGGTTTACCTCTTTAGGAAACTATGCAAATGAGATTCTTCCGGTTGTATTGTGTTATGGTGTGCTGCTTTTGCTCATCACATTTCTGAGCAATACCCATGCTGAAGTTTGTAGCTCTTACTTCTTCTGTTAGATAGTATGCCAGTGGATACCGTATGCATTCTGAGGTCAATAGGCTATTGTGTTGTTTGCTTCAGGGAGATTTTTTGGTTTGGTTTGGTTTTCCCACCACTGTGCTGCAGATGCTCTCGAAAACCCTTAGCTTCATCTGCTTTTCATTTTTTTTTAACCAAAAATGGTCACTTTTTCCTTACAGAAGCATGCCCTTCTCCTTTGTGCTTCTGGAACACCACTTTTTCCTACTCTTAGCTCTTCCCTCACGGCAGCTCCTTCCTGTTGCCTGTGTTCGTCTTCCTGACCAATACATACTGGGGTCCACCAAGATTCATTCCCTGGCTAGACCACCAAACCTGTTTTCTTTAAATATTGTATATAAAATGAGAACTGCAGTTTTTATTGCCAGCCTCTTTACCACCCCTGATCTGGACTTACATCTGATTGCTCATACTTGATATCCTCATTTGAATGTCTAAAAGGCATCTCAGGCTTGCTGTGTATACTAAAAAACTCTTGATTTCTCCCATAACAGTATTTCCCCCAGTTTCCCATCATTCATTTGGGCAAAAAGCTATCCTTATTCTCCTCTTTCTCTCCACCCAGCATGGAATTAACCAGAAAGCCCTACTGACTCTACATTCATAATATATTTCCATTTGGAGCACTTCTCACTCTTCCATTCATACAGCCTTATTCCAAGCTACCATTGTGTTTGCATGAAGTAATGAGAAATGTCCTATCTCTTCTCCCTGCCTCCATGCTCATCACCTGCTCTAGCACAAGAGCCAGAATACTCATGAAAATCTAAGATAAAATGTGTCATTCTCCTGCAGGAATCCTCCAGTGTCTTCTTGCCACCCTTTGTATAATGTATATGGTCTGACCCTGCCTACCTCTCTGATGTCAGCTTCTAATCACATCTTTCATCCTTCTAATCTTTCATCCTTCTAATCACACTGGCCTTCTGGTTCTTCCTCTGACATTCTAAGATGGTTCCATCTCAGGGCTTCTGTAATGCTATGCCTTCTGCCTAGAATATTTGCCCCCAGGTGTATATGGTCTCTTTCCGTCACTAAGGTCTCTGCTCAAATATCACATCAGGAGCTTCTATGACCAGCAGTATTAAAATTGTACCCTTCTCATCACCCTGTATTGCCTTACGTAGTCTTATTTTTCTTCAAAAATTCCTCCTCATGTAAAATTGCATTGTTAATTCTATAACTTTCGTACTGTATGCTAGAATAGGGGCCATGGGGCAGCCCGGGTGGCGCAGCAGTTTAGCGCCGCCCTTGGACCAGGGTGTGATCCTGGAGTCCCGAGATTGAGTCCCACATCAGGCTCCCTGCATGGAGGCTGCTTCTCCCTCTGCCTGTGTCTCTGCCTCTCTCTCTCTCTCTCTGTCTCTCATGAATGAATAAATAAAATCTTAAAAAAAAAATAGGTGCCATGAATGCAGGTATTCTGGTGTTCACCTCTCCATCCACAGTATTCCACCTGGCATAGTTGAGTATCTGTTGGCTCAGTAGTAAATAAATATACATTACTTTTGTTCTTTCCTTTTTTTTAAGATTTATTTATTTATTCGAGAGAGAGAGAGATAGAGAGAGAGCGGGCGAGCATTGGGACAGGCAGAGGGGGAGTGAGACAGAGTGCCCGGCAGACTCCGTGCTTGGCAGAGAGCCTGTTGCGGGCCTCAATCCCACCACAGGGAGATCACAACCTGAGTTGAAACCAAGAGTTGGATGCTCAACCTATTGCACCACCCAGGCAATCTCTTTTGTTCTTTCTTGATTAAGTTCCCATGCTTCACTTAAAAAAAATCTTTTAGTGGCGCCTGGGTGGCTCAGTCAGTTAAGTGACTGCCTTCAGCTCAGGTCATGATCCTGGGGTCCTGGGATCAAGCCCTTGTGTCTGGCTCCCTGCTCAGCTGAGAGTCTGCTTCTCCTTTTGCCCATCCCCCTGCTTATGCACTCTCTCTCTCTCTAATAATAAAATCTTAAAAAAAAACGTTTAATAACCGTGGTTTGAAGAAATTCACAAGTCTATACAGCCAGGACCTTAATCTTTAGAGTATTTTCACATCTTAAGTGTGACCAACAGGAAACCAGTTTCTTCTCCTTTGTCTGCCTCCCATCTTCCTTCCCTTAATTCCTTCCTCCATCTTCCCAAAATTTGTAGGTGAGAATGAAAATGTAAATATCCCTTTCCTCCATACTGCTGTTGTGCAGCATGTGTTGTTTAAAGCACAGTTTTTAAGTGTGTTCACAATTCCAGAACTTCCACAAGGCAGTAGTGCCATTTCTTTCCTAATCCTCATCATCGGCATGCTGCAAGGCATCTGTCTTTCCTAACGTCATCACTATGATGTATATTTTTCTCCCTAATTTATCTTAGTAGCTTAGAAGAAGTATAAAACCCATGTTTTAGTATTAATGTTGTTATGGCCCATCAGTTTGCTTAAGAGAAATAAGATTTGCTTAAGAAATAAGAGTTTGTTCAGGACAAGATCAGAGGTGTTACAGTTTCACTTCAGTGGTGGTGTTTAATTTCTAGGAGTTGAGGAGCACTGAAACAATTGGCCGTACTCTCATCTCTCCAGCTCTTTCTGGGAAGGATTTTGTGAGAACTGAAGGGACTTTGGTCTTTGAACCTGGCCAGAGAAACACCATGTTGGATGTCATCCTAACACCAGAGACAGGGTCTTTGAATCCATTTCCTAAACGCTTCCAGATTGTGCTTTTTGACCCAAAAGGTGGGGCCAGAATTGATCAAGTGTATGGGACAGCTAACATCACTCTAGTCTCTGATGTGGATTCTCAGTCCTTTTGGGGACTTGCAGATCAGTTACAACAGCCCCTGGATGGTGACATTCTTAAAAGAGTACTGCACAGCATCAGCCTGAAAGTGGCCACGGAGAACACGGAAGAACAGCTCAGTGCCGTGATGCATTTAATAGATAAGGTAAGAAGCCCTTGCAAGCGTTAGCAGTCGGGTTAGTTAAATTTCATAAATTAAAAATAAAACAGTTATAATGTCAGTTGTCATGAAATTATGGCAGGGTTAAGTTTCTGAACATAAGAGTGAAATTCACCAAGCTGATACTACTTTTCATGGATGTGACTGCTCTGTGTCTAGAAACTTCAGTCTTAAACTTGGAGAATGATCAGTATTCTACTGCAGCAGTAAGGACAACCCAGCATCTGAAAAGGAGCATCAGATGTCAGAAGCTAAAAGCTCTTTCTGATTCTCCAGAAACTGGATGAGTCTCTCTTAAGCTGCATCTCAGTTTTTTGAGTATATAAAAAGAGAGACTTGGCCTAGGTTACATAGTTCTTCCACGTAACGGGAGCTGTTACCCTCTGCTTGTTCCCTGTTCCTCCTGGGCCCTGAACACTCCCTCAGAAAAGGAGAAATAAAGAATGACCAGATTGGTGTGGACTTAGATCAACTTGGGTTTAGTTTTAACCCATTTATTTATTTACACATCTGTGAATGATGAAATGAAATGGAGATGTAAAATCCTAAAAATGTAAGTAAAAGAAGAGATCTGAAAAGAATTATTATTAAAGGAAAAGACTCTTATGGGGGTTTCTTTGGGGCTTTCTTATTCAAGATATTTCTTATCAATATATTTATATATAAGAATGAAAAATATTGAATACATACATGTGAATTTATAAATACTGTATTTTTACATGGTGACCCTTAAATACTTAAAATGCTAACAATGGGTTTTTAGATTATCATGCCTATTTTACTTCTTATGCTGTCTTTTAAATACGATGCCTGAAGGGTAGAAAAGAAAATTATAAAGTACACAGGCAAGAAGAGGAAGCCTTGCCAAATAGCTTGTAAAACAGAGAGAAGTGACTGCTATTTCATGCAAAGAAAGTTCTAGAGATAAGAATTTACTGTGGGAAAAAAAAAAAAAAAAAGAATTTACTGTGGGAAATATTGTTAAATTTTCTCATGATGAAATGGCATAGGACAGTAACAAGTTGATTTGGCTAAGAAGAGGGAAAGAATACACAGTAGCATTTTAGAAAAGATAACCTTTATTCATATGATTTAGAGAAGAAAAAGATTCTGCTCCTTTTTTCCCCCTCAATGAGTTATATAAGAGAGCTACATATTATTGGTCTAGAATCAACATTTCTTTTTTTTCTTTTTTAAGATTTTATTTATTTATTCATGTGAGACAGAGAGAGAGAGAGAGAGAGAGAGAGAGAGAGGCAGAGACACAGGCAAAGGGAGAAGCAGGCTCCATGCAGGGAGCCCGATGTGGGACTCGATCCCGGGTCTCCAGGATCATGTCCTTGGGCCAAAGGCAGGTGCTAAACCACAGAGTCACCCAGGGATCCCCCTAGAATCAACATTTCTTTAACTAGCATTGTCAAGTAGTACTTCTTAATTGGTTTTTTTGAGTGTCATGAATAATGAAACTGAATTATGAATGAAACTCCTATGGAAAAATGTAAATTTTTTTGAGTAACCATTAGCAAACATGATTATTTTCAAATCATGTATTGTTACTAAAATATTTTTTAATATTGTGGCATATTGTCTTCTCAAATTCAATTTTTATATGTATGTCATTACTGAGTAACTGACTTATTCAATCATTTTATACATTTTATGTTTTATATAATGTTATATGTAATAATATATAAAGAAAATTGAAAAATTCTACTCAGCAACATGAAACACTTGAATAAATCGAAACCTATACCTTGTCCCACAACAGAAAGACTCCATGTCATAGAGTCAACAGTTTTCTGTAAATTAACCTATAATTCCCTATCAAAATAGCAGTAAGTTATTTTGTTTTGTTTTGTTTTTTTAACCTGGACAAAATGATACCATTGTTGACCTGGAAAAAGAAACATGTGAGAATGGGCAGAAATTTTATGAAAAAGAAGAAAACGGCAGTGATCTCACCACACTAAATATGAAAAATGTATTATGATCTTACAGTGATTAAAACAGGGGGTGATGCTGTCTTAGGCATAGATATTGACATGAGAGGAGTAGAACAGAAAGTGCAGAAATAAATGCAAGCACATATGAAAATCTCAAACATGCTAGAAGTGACATTTCAGATTAATGGATCAAAAATTCTTATTCTGTAACTGTTACTGATACAGGTGATTTAACCATGTAAAAGAAAAACAGAGCTGGATCTGTATCCTAAACCCTACTGCAAAATAAATCTCAGACATATCAGAGATTGCAAAAATGAAACCATAAAAGTATTAGCAGAAAACATGGATGAATCATTTGTAATATATAAGTTTGAAGTGGAGAAGTTAATTCTAAAGCATAAAACAAAACCCAGAAGCCTTAAAGGAAAAGAGTTTATCAAACTTGACCATATAAAGTTTAAACAAAATTTCTCTCTGCATATACCATAAGGAAAGTCAAAAGACAACTAATGTTATATGTCAGTTATATCTCAGTAAAACTTAGGTGGTGAGGGAAAGTAAGAAAAAAGACAACTAATGGTTGTGGGAAGCATTTGTACAAATACATGTGTAACGGAATGTTTATTTCAACATTACTTATAATAACAAAAATTGGGAAAAAATAATAGCTATTAAGAGGGCCCTGGTGTGTTCCTAACATGCAAAAAAGAAATTATATTTTAGACATTTATAATAATGCAAATAAGACAGTAATGAAACAGGCCTGAAAATGTAGATAATCACATATAATAAGGTTAACATTTTAACATTAAAACACAGGATGCCCTGTTAACCTGGAATTTCAGGTAAACAATACATTTTTCAGTATATCACAAATGACAAATGTTTGCATGGAGTATTTGGGATATACTTGTATCAAACAAATATTGGTTGTTTATCTGATATTTGCTTAGAGTCCTCTGTACTTTGTCAAGCTTTCAGATATCCCATGTGTACCTAATACATATAGACTTCTAAGATACCCTCAAAATCAAGAGTATAGAATAGAGCTTCCAAATACTAGATTCAACTTCATTCTCTAAGGTCTTGTATTTTGAGTGAAATTGTTTCATATTTGTAACTTTTATTTTTCCCCAGATTCTAACTTTTTAAAAATAGAATCTGTTCCCTGCTATGCCTTTCTTTATATGGAGAACTTCATAAATCTTAGGTATTGTTGTTATACTCATCAGAACAGAAGAAACAAGTACTGTACCCAAAAGAACAACAGCTTTAAATGATTCACTATAAAGATTTTCTGGATAAAATCTAGCTGTGGCTTTTGGAAAATTTTTGCTGTGACCTAATATTCTATCCCTTCATTTTCCTACTATGCATGGTGCAATGAAAATCATTTAAAATGCTGTTGGTTGCTTTAACAATATTATCGGTCTTTTAAGACCGCTGGGTTTGATATGCAAATTTTTAATTTCTTTGGGATTTGGTTTCCAGGTCATTGAAGCTTGTAAAACATGAGTCAGGGGGTGTTGCCTCTTATTTTGAGTTCTGGAACAATTAAAAGAGCACAGGAATACTTTGTTCTGTGAAAATTTGATACCCCTCTTCCCCCAACAAAGTTCTTTTTTGTTTTTTCTCCTGACAGTTTTAAAACCTTTTCCCATGGTTCATTCAGATTTTCTATAGTTTTGTAAGTCAACTTTGATAATTTTTAATTTAATTTAATTTTTTATTTATTTGAGACACAGAGAGAGAGAGAGAGAGAGGCAGAGACACAGACAGAGTGAGAAGCAGGCTCCATACAGGGAGCCTGATGCGGGACTCGATCCCAGGTCTCCAGGATGAAGGCAGAGGCGCTAAATTGCTGAACCACCTGGGCTGCCCTGGGGGTTCTTTTTATTGTTGTTTATGTAAAATGGCCTTTTACGGCCAGAATATTTCATCATATACTTCTTTATATCATAGATCTTCTTTTTCAAGAATTACTTTTTACATTTGGTTTATTTTATAATCACACTGACAGCGATTGAGACTCAGCTAATGTTTTGAGTCAGAGCAGGGCAGCTGCCACAAATGTCTCCTGGGTTTGACCATTCGCCATATTCATGCCCTCAGACAAGTTAGCCTCTTTCTGCCTCATTTTCCCTACCTGGAAACAAAGTAACACCAGCACCTCTCTATCAGGATTGTTGTGAAAACTAGAGAAGTTAGGACAATTTGCTGAGAATAGCACCCAGACAAACCGGGGGTTATATAAATGGCCTTTTTGTTGTGTTTTTTATGTGCTTTACTAAAGGGAATTTTCTGTTGCCCTTGAATATGAATGAAAGTTTGCATGGCTCTAGAATTCTTAGATGACAACCTTTAATTCTTAAAACTGCACATGTTCTTATTGGCTTCTGGCATTTCATTTACAAAAAAAGTCTGATGTCAAACTGAATTTTTGTCTTTCTGTTAGTAATTTTTCTTTCCTATCTAGTTTCTGGTAGAATTTTTTTAACACTTGAAATAATATTTAAAACTCACCCAGATGCATCTGGTGGTGTTTCTTTTTTCGGGTATAAAGCAAGCTCTGCATTTTTAGACATGACTATTTCTTTAGCTTATTAAGGCACTGTGGCTTTCTCTCTCTCTTTCTTTCTCTCTCTCTCTCTGCTTCTGTCAGCTCTTTTATATGCTTGTTGTATCTTATAGATTTGTTTTATTTATCTGTTATATTTTTTCTGAATTCTGGGAGCATTTCCTGAGCTTTTTTTTCCATTTAATGTATTCAGTTGATTGTTTCAGGAGTCAGTGGGCTGTTTGCTTTCTTCATTGTAATGTTTATTTGTTAAATTTTTATTTTGTTAAATTTTTACTTTGTCTTGCTGCCAGGTAAGTAAATACATTTACTTGTATTTTTGTCATCTTTTCTTTGTGGATTATTCTCCATTCCTCCTTACTTTCTTTGCGATGGATATTCTTATAAACTTAGATCTTGAGTTCAGCTATCACCTTGGCACTGTGTAAATTACAAAGCTTTAAAAATAATATGGGGAACATAGGGAACTTCCTCAATGAGCTTACCTGGTAGTAGCAACAAACAAATCATTTCAGTGCTGTCAGAGATTCATTAATAAAGGTATGTGCAAGTTACACAGAGAGTGATTATGTATATTGGCAGGTGGGATACAGTGTATAAATCACAGAGCAAGTGGTGACTAATTTGGATTTTGAAGGATTTATAGGGACTTCTCAGGTATAGAAGAATAGTGGGATAACAAATCAATGGCTTTACACCCATGCTTAGTCAGACGATAAAGATGTGGTCCTTGACACTCTGGCAAGGAAAAACAAAATAAATCATGAAGGCTGTTTTCCTCTTACTCTCCTTGTCCCTCAAACAACAAATAACCTAGTTCTTTAAGGTAGAAGGGCTCATACTTCCAGATAAAGGCAAGAGTGCCAGGAGCTGCTGACTACTCTTAGTTAGAAAAAGAGTCTTTCATTTGATGTTTTAGAAATTTGGTGATAGGTACTGGATTCTGTTCATGGAATGCCAGGTAATCGAGAATAATCTTACTTCCGTTGTTGGCAAATATTCTTGTACTTATTTCTTTGGTTGTTGAACAAAAGAAAAAGAATTCTTGGGGTAGATATAAAAGTGAGATTAATTTTAATTCATGATGTTAATTATTGTAGTAAAAAAATAAATGAACCATGCAACTATTTTGGGCTTTCTCTAGTTATCAAATAAAAAATATTTTGCTGATCACAACTCTTCTTTATAAATGGTTATGCTTTTTAAAGTACAAGTGTATTTTTAAGTGTATTTGAAATATAATTTTGATCCCAATTTTTCCTAGATTCCTCCTTATTTTGCTTATTTTAATAATTTAATAAGGAACATGTACCATACATATCATTAAAGCAGTTTTATTTTTGAAGATATTTTTTCATACTGGAATTTTTTTTTCTAGATAACTGTTGAAGGAAAAAGCCAAGTGCTCAGTATTGAAAATCGAAATCTTTTTTATGAGATTCTCTGTGCTCTTATTAACCCAAAGCGCAAAGACACCAGAGGATTCAGCCACTTCACTGAGGTGACTGAGAATTTTGCCTTTTCTCTGCTAACTGATGTTACCTGTGGCTCTCCTGGTGAAAAGTAAGTGTTTTTTTGATAATAATACCTTATATGTATTCCTTCACGGTGTATGAAGTACTATGCAATGCAAAATGACATTTAAATGTTGTAACTATGGATTAAACAGTCAATGCATTGTATCTTTTTCCCTTTAAAGATAATAATTCATTCATTCATTCCTCATTCATTTATTCATGTAAGAGCTGGAGGGGGGGGGGTGCGAGGAGGCAGTGAGCAGACTCTGCTCTGAGCCAGAGCCCCATGCAGGGTTGGAACCCACGACCCTGAGATCAGGACCTGAGCCAAACCAAGAGTCAGATGCTCCACCGACTGAGCCACCCAGGCTCCCAATGCATTGTATCTAACGGGCAAATGAAGTAATTATTTGAAGAAAGCATAGTAACTATGTCAAGAAAAATGAACTTATACTGTCAATAGTACATTCCTCTTGTTTTGAAGGATTTTTTTTAAGAATTAAAAAAATATCTATTGCTTACTCTTATGATGATAAAAAAATACATTCTTTTATGTATGGAAAAATCCTTTTATTAAGGAGAAAAAGGAAGGTGACTCCAAATTTTAGACATGTTTTGATGTGCTGTTGCAGTGGAGTCATGGTTCAGTTTTAGCCATTTAGAAGCAGCTCTCCTTGTGTTGTTGACCTGTTGAGTAGTTGTTTTGTGGTTGGAGTCTCATGACAGAGTGCAAACAAGAGGAAAAGAAAAAATAAAATGTTCATTGTGTTATCAATTTTATAATTAATTTTGTAATTTTATGTTAATATTCTTCAGAAGATATGGTGTTTTAAATTGCATTCCAAAGGTAAATTGAGTCACTATAGTACAAAGACTTAAAAATTTTTAATTTCTATTTGAGTTAACATAAAAACGGCTAATAGAAATTGGTTAGAAATTAAGAAATTGAGTGGTCCTTCCACTTCTCACAGAGTAATACAGGTTATTTAAAAAGCAGTGATTTTGAGGGGCACCTGGGTTGCTCAGTCACTTAAGCAACTGACTCAGTTTTGGCTCAGGTCGTGATCTCATGAGTCCTGACATTGAGCCTTGCCTCCAGGAGGAGGGCTCCTGGCTCAGCAGGTAGTCTGCTTGAGATTCTCTCCTTATGCCCCTCTCACCCCCAAGCATGAGCACGCACTCTCTCGCTTTCTAAAATAAGTAAATAGATCTTTAAAAAGAAAGCAATTACTATTACTTAATGGGACATATCTGATTAGGAGTGTTTATATGGGGCGCCTGGATGGCTCAGTCGGTTAAGCATCTGCCTTCAGCTCAGGTCATGATCCCAGGGTCCTGGGAATGAGGCTCCCCCAACCTGGGAGCTGTCTCTGCTCAGTGGGGAGTCTGCTTCTCCCTCTCCCTCTTCCTCTGCCCCTCCCCCACTGTACTTGCTTTCTCTCTCATACTTGCTTGCTCTCAAATAAATTAGTACAATCTTAAAAAAAATAAAAGTGTGTAAATCTTTATAGCATTTATTATTTATTTGCTGATGAATGCTGTCATCAGTGTTTATTAAGTCACACTGAAATTCAGGGATATTTTGAAGACTGTTTTTTAAAAATCTGGAATAATAATTTAAATCATCTATATAGGGCCCTTTATGAACTCTGACAGGTTAATTAAAATAACATTCGGATATGTAAAACTTTTTTTTTTTTTTAATTTTTATTTATTTATGATAGTCACAGAGAGAGAGAGGCAGAGACATAGGCAGAGGGAGAAGCAGGCTCCATGCACCGGGAGCCCGACGTGGGACTCGATCCCGGGTCTCCAGGATCACGCCCTGGGCCAAAGGCAGGCGCCAAACCGTTGCACCACCCAGGGATCCCCGGATATGTAAAACTTTTAACTTTAGTTCTTAGATCATAAGACATACGAAGTTCAAAGAGATAAGTCAATCCAGATATAAAAGGGTTATAAGAGAAATCAAGGAATAAAAGAAGAGCTGATATTAACTGTACCTCTGCTCTAGTCTTGACATTGTATTAGACTGAACAATATGAAGTTGCCTTTTTTATGTAGGTAGAATAGTATAACATATTGGGGACTATATGTTTCAGCATAATCCTTACTAAAAATTATACATATTTTATTCTTTTTTTTTAAATTTTTTTTAACATTTTATTTTATTTTTTATTTATGATAGTCACAGAGAGAGAGAGAGAGAGAGAGGCAGAGACACAGGCAGAGGGAGAAGCAGGCTCCATGCACCGGGAGCCTGACGTGGGATTCGATCCTGGTTCTCCAAGATCGCGCCCTGGGCCAAAGGCAGGCGCCAAACCGCTGTGCCACCCAGAGATCCCCTACATATTTTATTCTTATAAAAGATCATTTTAGCATCTGGTCCAAGGCAGGGCTTTTATTATTCCTGTTTGCAGACATAGAAACTGAGAGACCTTACACAGCTTGTCAAGGGTCGGACCATTAGTCATGGTGAGGCCTCAATCCCAGGCCTGCCTGAGTCCACATTCCTTGCTGGCCACCATGCCTTGTGGTCAGAAGAGACTGTAACCACTTGCTTTGTAACAAAATCTCCACTTCCAGCCCTGTGGCTATAAAGTGCCCCTAGACTTTTTTTATCCCAGGTTAGTGCCAGGGTCGGTCTTGAAATGAAGGTACAAAACCAGCATCCTTTACACTGTACTCTTCTTTCAACTCTGATGAGTGAGTCCTAAGGATCAAGGTTTTCTTTTTTTAAGATTTTATTTATTCACGAGAGACACACAGAGAGAGGCAGAGACATAAGCAGAGGGAAAAACAATCTCCCCACGGGGAGCCTGATGTGGGACTCTTCGGGTTCATGGTCCCAGCCTAAGGCAGATGCTCAACCACTGAGCCACACAGATGCCCCAGGTTTTTCTTAATGGTGTTCATCAGAAAAGCTCTACATAACCTTTTTGGAGGCCCCTTCTCTATCCTCACTACTGGTCCTAAGCGTCTATCTCAGAGCAGTGATTAGCAGTTTGGCTACTTAGTGCCTTTAATACATGTCTCCAGTGTCTTCAGAAACCTCTGAAATGGATCATTTCTTTACTACAAGTAAGTTTACAATGAGGCTACAGTATGTATGGTTAAAAAATATCCTTTCTTTTCTCTCTTGAACTGTGTTCAGCTGTGTTGTTCAGTGAAACCAGATAGTTCATAGCTTTATAATTCCCCATAATCCCAATCCTTTCCTTTTGTTTTCCCATATTTGTACAAGATCACTAGAATATTGAGGTTATTTTAGATGCGAACCATCCACCCGGCTGTGAAAGTTGGTTTCCATATTTGTGCCCTCCGCATAGGGAGAATTCAAGAGTGTAAGATGCACAGAAGGAGTTACCTTTTCTCCCTTGTTGCCGAATATGTTCTCAAGATTGGAATGGTATCTGGTTTGTGGTGGATTTTCAGTGGTTATAGTATAACGAGTGAATAGAATAAATAAATGGATCAATATGTTTACTGCCATGTGTTTCCTCTCCACAGACTTACCTTTCCTTCCAAGTTGTCTGTGGAAAGGAAGCAGCACATCCAATGGCAGTCAGCCAAGAATAGTGTGGTGTCTTTGGGGAAATCATGAGCCTTTAAAGATTAAACATACAATAGGATTCATATGTGTGTGAAAGAATCAGACTTGGGATTTTAGAGGCAGCATGTTGAAGGCAATGTTAAAAGTTTAAGAATGTGATAAATCAAGGAATAGGAGGACTGCATAGGAGATCATTGTTCAGATAAGATGAGCACTGAAATTGAGGCACAGACTTGGGGAGGATGGTAACTTGAAAACCGTTAAGTGGAAGAATTATCATCCAGTGACAAATTAAACAGAAAATAAGAGCGATCAACACTAGTTTTTGTTTTGTTTTGTTTTGTGTTGTGTTGTGTTGTTTTAACCTAGAAAACTCTAAAGCTGGTGACTATGCTGGTATGTGTTATGTATACATTATCTTAAGCAGTATTCAGGAGCATCTGCTGAGAGTGAAAGATTTGGGAATTGAGCAGGGATGTTGAGAATGATGACATCTAGAGCAATTACTTGGAAGACAAGTAAAAACTGTCAAGTGGCACTGAGGGCACAGCTGTGGTTGGTCACTGGATTGTAGTGGTTCCAGTCTACATATTAATGTGGAGTTCTCCCTCTGACTTCAACAAGGATGTAAAGCAGATTGTGGGATTGATCAAATAGAATGTGGTAGAAGGGCATGGATCTAGGAGTGTCAGGGAGAGTATAGTCATTTGTAAGTGAGAGGGGCCAGGAATTTGGCACACTAGTGTCAGAGGTAGGTAGAGTACTGTGTGTGTTAGATTGGTCTCAGATGCCAAGATACTGGCATCCAGGATGTCTCTGATGGGCTAAATCTCAGTAGATACAGGGAGAGTGAGTGGAGGGTTTGCAACCATGTTGGTGAGGTTCACTGGTCTCAACCACACTGTACCTGTCAGGGAGTGCTGCAGTGGCAGCGTTTAGCTTAATGTCACCAGTGAAGATATGGGAGGCTGGATGGGATGATGAAGAGATGAGTTTTCGGTGAGCTGTTGTGAATACAGATTGAGGTGTTTGGAGAGGAGTCTTGGACAACAGAGGTCAGTGCCTGGGTGAATGGCTGGATTAAAGATAGATATTTGAAGGCACTGATTCAAATGTAGTTAAAGTTATGGAAGATTTTTTTAAAAGATTTTGTTTGTTTATTTATTTATTTGAGAGGGAGAGAAAACATGCATGAACACGAGTAAAGGGAGGAACGTGGGGAGAATGGGGTTTGGGGGAGGGAATCTCAAGCACACTTCAGGCTGAGCAGGACCCCAACCTGGTGCTCGGTCTCATGATCCTGAAGTCATGAGCTGAGCACAAACCAAGAGTCAGAAGCTCAACAGACTGAACCACCTAGGAGCCCCATGGAAGATTTTTTTAGAGAGAGGATTTAACTAGAAGAAAAAGCCCTTCCTCTTTCCTTTTCTTCTCAGATTTTCCGTTTACAGTTCTCTGCTCCATTTCCCAGGTTAGGGATTTTGATAAGATATCATTTAGATCCATGATTTAATTATTCATACTCTTTTTCTGTTGTGGTCCATATAACTTTTAACATTTAATGCATAATTTTTAACCTAACATCCCAATATTCTCCAAACTTCTTCAGGCAGGATTCAGATCTGATTTATTTTTGTATCTCTTCATTGTTCATAATCATAATGGGTCCAAGACAAGATTTATCAGGTTCCTTGGCGGAATGGTAAAAAAAAAAAAAAATTAGACTTGTAGAACCTCTAGCGTCCTCTTCAGCCAAGGATTCTTCTGACTAAGTCTGGGGCATGATCTTTTTTAAACATACTTCCGAGTGATTTCAACACATACCGAGGTTTGGAAGCACTTTCACTGAGCGCAGGATCTTAGGCCTACAATGTTTAAACAGAGATGTCATAGGGTGAGCCCAGGTCTAGGCTGTTTCTCTTACCAATCACATGATTAGATTCAAAATGCTCTAACGATAGAAAGAGATGAGGTAAACTCTTGATGAAAACATGCTCTAGGTATATAAGGCTTATGGTATTCTTAAATAAAGCAGAGGTTTCAATTTAGTGGTGCACCCTTTCCTCAAACTATTCCACCAGTGCTGATGTGACTAACACAAAAAAGTACATTTTATGGGCACAGATTATATCTGATATCCATTAAACAGCTTTCCTAAACCCGTGTTTTAGATTACAAGGGGATCAGGCCAAAGGATGCAGAAAGTGCTGTGCAAAAAATCATGATCGTTAACCACAAAAGAACTGAAAGTGCATTGTCTTTACTGCCTCTGGGCTAGGAATGTTATGGCTGTGCATAAAGAACAGAACCTCTGTGTACATGGATTTTAACAAATATAAGTAGATGCGTAGGTAAATGCATGCCATTTTAGCAAAGCCTTTGCTTTTCTCTTCTAGAAGCAAAACTATCCTTGACAGTTGCCCATATTTGTCCATCCTGGCTCTTCACTGGTATCCTCAGCAAATCAATGGGCACAAGTTTGAAGGAAAAGAAGGTGACTATATCCGAGTTCCAGAAAGGTTATTGGAGATTCCAGATGCAGAAATAATGGCTGGAAAAAGTACATGTACATTAGTCCAGTTTACAGAGTATAGCAGCCAGCAGTGGTTTACAACTGGAAACAATCTCCATGCCCTGAAAAATAAGGTAATCTATCATTTAAAGAATTCTGTGGTTGGAAACAGACTTTTTTCCTTAGCAGACACACTCCTCAGAGTGCATTTACGTGATCAGATTTGTGGGAAGGACTACACATGGTGAGCTAATTATGAGACATGTCCCATCTTTATGGACTATTTGTAAAATGTATAGTCTCATATATATAGTTGGAAATATTTCCTTCACGTTTTATTGAGAAAAGCATATATAGTGGGGAAAGTAAAAATGTAGCCTTCACTAATATCATATCATATTCCTCACTCCTGATGAAGTCAGACATGGAGTTAAAGGGAGCATCATCAGCTGAAGGCTGCTCAGGAACTGAAATAGAGGTAGAACGTTTGCAATGAAAAACAGACTCCCCGCATTCATAAGGAACCTAATAACATAAATAGTGACGTTAAGCAAGTGACTAGAGTAACTAGGAATATGAATCAAAGTTCAGAATTCAGTCATGACATTTATTTTAAAATATCACCCATTTCTCTGTGCGTTGTGGCACTGCAGGTACTATCTTTGAGTGTGAAAGGTCAGAGTTCACAGCCCCTGACTGACAACAATGAGGTCCTCTACAGGATTTATGCCGCTGAACCTAGGATTATTCCCCAGACGTCTCTGTGTCTCCTTTGGAATCAGGCTGCTGCAAGGTACTTAATAATTCTTTAAAATCAAAATGCAGTCCTTCCCTGTTCTATTACCATTGAGCCCAGCTTCTGTACCGAACAGAGAGGGTGACCTCAGGTGAGACTTGTGGAGTGGAGACAAATCTCTGCCATAAAGATGACAAAGCAGCATAGGAAGTGGCCTAGCATTGTGCAGGGAGCAAGTGCAGCCCAACAACCTAAATGTGTGTTTCACACACTATTTACCTCTTTATTATTACTGCTTCCCTTGAACCTAGCATGACTTCTGCTCAAATCACATAACCTTCCTGTGGTTATTGGTTAATTTATTGGCAGGAAAGGAAATTTTCTTTGCCCCTTCCATCTGGCTTATGGTTCTGGCTCTGATGCTCTGTGTTTAGAGAGATTAGCAGGGATTTATAATTCTAGTCCACATATGGCTTGGAGTACATTTTGGAATTAAGCCATGCACAGGAATGGGAGAACAGAATGATTCTTCTGTAGAAGCTCATTGGCCTCACCTGGCCTCAGGTTTCTGAGCAGTTCTATCACCCGGAGCTCAGTCAATACCGGAAGGTCAGGCGTTGCTTGCCCAGAGAGTAGAGGTTCCAAACCAGTCACTTGGTTCTGTTTATTTCTGACTTTCAGCTGCACAGACTAAAATTCTAAATACATTTAACAGCTTTGTTGGGTAACCAACTGTCCCCCCAAACACCAAAATTCTGGTTAGTATTTTTCTTTGTGAAAAATAATTTTCAGCTGAAATTTTGCATGCCTGGTGACAGATCTTAAACTTAATACATAGGTTCTATGCCATCCTTAATCCATAACTCATAATGAATGTTTCAGACTTGAATCTGCAGTGGGGGTTAGGTTTTACGCCCTTAAAGTAAAGGATTCAAGATGCACTGAAAGGGAGGAGACCCCACCAGGGGTCATGGAAGAATGCTCAGAAGGCTTGGCACGTGACATGGCGTTTGCTGTAATCATGACAGAGTTTTTATGTTAAAAGCCAGATCTTCTAGAAGAAACATTTGAAAGAACCCTAGAAAGCATTTATGTAATATATGTGGCTTCAAAAGAGAAAAACAAAAAAGATGAAGAAAGTAATGTGGAAAATCTTTTAAGGAACTTATGTGATTTGAAATACAAGGAGTTGTGACATGAGGAAGGGTAAAGAGGGTGTGTGTAGTGGCTCTGTCCATCCTTTGGAATTTTCGAATGTGAGGAAGGCATGCCTTCTGATGAAAACCTGGGGTGTATTTGCTTCAGATTAGGCACTAGCACTGCTCTGTTGAGAGGACCAGCTTCTCTGGTATCAGAAATGCTTTTGCAGGTTTGGTGAGTATTTAGGCTGCTTCTTAAGGTATCTTGTGGGACCTGTTGTGTCATGTCTAGGACAAGATGTTCCCTCCAGCATTTTTCCTTGAAAATTGGTCTGCTTGATGCTTGAGTAAAGAACACTTAAGTTCACCAAGTTATTTTTACCTTAAAAGCCATCTCAGTACCTCACGTGTTGATTAAAGAGCATTAGTGACCATTGTGTTTTTGCCCTAGCTGGTCGTCTGACAGTCAGTTTTGCAAAGTGGTCGAGGACACTTCAGACTACGTGGAATGTGCCTGTTCGTACATGTCCGTGTACGCGGTCTATGCCCAGACTGACAACTTGTCTTCATACAATGAAGCTTTTTTCTCTTCTGGATTTATATGTATCTCAGGTCAGTTGTGGCATTTTTACCTCAATAGTTTTGAACATTTATAAGAATGAAAGTCTGTTTTCCCATGTTTGCAAATGTACTGTAATTCATCAGTACTAGGAAAAGATAAACTTTACCATTGTCTTATTCATTACTTCATAGAGTGGATGTTTATAGAAGGCCAACTGCATAGTGATATAATGAATAACGAGGATATAATAAAGGATACAGTATAATTATATAGTAAAGTATAATAAGGAAGAGACAGTTCAACTCATAAAATATAAAATACAGCGTGAAACAGAAGCTAGATAACAGGCAAAGATAGAGTTAGTGTTGTGAGATAGAGGGCAGGTTCTCCAATAGAATGTTAGGATTGTCTGAGATAAGATATACAAAGCATTTTTTATATTCATTTAAAAAACCAAACATACAGTCTAGGAGTTCTAAATATACTCAACCATTGTGTTAAAAAATAAATTATCTCTTACCTTCTATATCTAGGCCCCATTTCTGGAAGAATGGGAACCCCAATTATATTAATGTCCGTCAAATTATTCACCTGTACCTTAATTTTTGAGAAGTATAAGACTATTCTCATTGGCTGTATTATGTAGGTGGGAGTCTGAGAATTCCTTAAACTGGTTTTCTACTCCCTATACTCACTCGTTCCATGCTCTAAGTCATCTTTTACAATCCTCTGCTGCTTCTGTGAACAATGAGCTATACAGAGAACTGTGTCTAGGGTACCTCTGGAGCCAGGTTGCCTGGATTCAAATCTTGGTTCTGCCAGTGGCTAGGTGTGGGACCTGGAGCAAATTATTTAGTTTCTCTATGCCTCAGTTTCTCCACCCATAATAAATGATTTTAAATTGTATTATTATAACAGGGTGGTAAACGTACTAGCTCAGACATTTCCAATATCCTGCTTTAATAATGTTTTGTCTGTAAATGTGATTATCGCTGCATTTGTCTTTTTTTATTGGATGTGCAAACATCCTCTCTAATAATCTTTATTATGAAACTTTTGTGGCAGTAGATACAAGTAATTAATTATTATTTTTTATCCTAGTTATTTAAAATCCTTTCACTGTAATTTCTTTTTATAAGATTATACTTTCTCTTAATTTATCTTAATTTTAAACCTAACAGATTCAATAGCAAAAGTTAATAATTTATTTATTTATTTTTATTGGAGTTTGATTTGCCAACATATAGCATAACACCCAGTGCTCATCCCGTCAAGTGCCTCCCTCAGTGCCCATCACCCAATTAGTAATTTCTTATTCTTTATAGAATCTTTTATAAGGATAACCTTTCTTGCTTGATAGATTCTACTTGGTCTACATAGTTCCAAAATCAAATAAAGACATCATATTTTATTTCAATGCTAATATATTTATAAAAATCTCATAGACATAAATCCAAAAGGTAAAATGCTGCAGTAAAATCTAGGTATAATTTTATGTATTTGCATAGAGACATAAATCCAAGTGCTGCTGTGATTCACAAAAATCCCTTGGTTGTTCTAAATACTGAACATCAAAACAAAGTTTTAAAAACTAAAGAGATAATGTCTTGATTCTATAGAGGACTAGTAGGATTGAAACATATTTTCTTGGAAGAATTGTTAACGAATATATCTGTTTTGCAAAATCAACACGTAAATATCAGTATCTGCCTTTATTACTTTTAACTTAGAGTCACATTTCAAATACTGGGTTTATTCTGCCTCCGTCCATGACATATTGTAGTGTACATTGCATGGTCTGTAGATTAGTAGGAGACATAAAGTCCAGTGTTTGTATCTCAGTTTCCACTCTCATGGGAAGATAATTGTCCATCCCTCTAATAGGCCTGAGGAGCTAGAGATGAGAATTTTATGTATCTTACATACACATTTCATTTATTTATTTATTTATTTATTTTTTATTTTAATAGGCTCCACACCCAATGTGGGGCTTGAACTCACAAATCTAAGACCAAGAGCTGCATGCTCTACTGACTAAGCCAGCCAGGCACCCCTTACATACACATTTTATAATTTATGTCAGATCACAACAAATGTCCATCTGAATTTGGAAGCAGTCTGACCAGCTCTTTTCATGAAAAGTGGCAATGTACAATTAGACACAAAGTAAATCTTTTTATTTAAATCAGAACAGATTACAGTGTCTCCATTCCAGTTCTAGTTTTTAGGTCTGGTTA
The DNA here is from genome assembly GCF_018345385.1 of Vulpes lagopus. Classification (NCBI taxonomy): domain Eukaryota; kingdom Metazoa; phylum Chordata; class Mammalia; order Carnivora; family Canidae; genus Vulpes; species Vulpes lagopus. The sequence continues at coordinate 78,077,844 of NC_054827.1, read as the reverse complement.
CTATACTAGAGCAGAACAACTAAAATGATCAAAGTATGTGAAATGGGCGTACAGGCCAAAAAGTTTAATTATTTATTTCTCAGCATAGAAAGTTGAAATATGAGGGTATATCTGTGGCTTTTTATTTTTTAAAGATTTTATTTATTCATGAGAGACACAGAGAGAGGCAGAGACATAGCCAGAGGGGGAAGCAGGCTCCCTGCAGGCAGCCCAATACAGGACTTGATCCCAGGATCCCAGGATCATGCCCTGAGCCAAACAGATGCTCAACCACTGAGCCACCCAGGCGTCATCCTTATCTCTGTGGCTTTTAAAATTGTAAACAAGTTTACCAAATTTCAAGAAATTAAACAAAGGTTATACTTTGAAGCAAAAAAGATAGAAAGAGAGGACAGGGATCCCTGGGTGGCGCAGCGGTTTGGCGCCTGCCTTTGGCCCAGGGCGCGATCCTGGAGATCCGGGATCGAGTCCCACGTCGGGCTCCCGGTGCATGGAGCCTGCTTCTCCCTCTGCCTGTGTCTCTGCCTCTCTGTCTCACTGTGTTCCTATCATAAATAAATAAAAATTAAAAAAAAAAAAAAAGAAAGAGAGGACAATTAAGGGTTTTTTGTTTTGTTTTTTAATTTTATGATAGTCACACAGAGAGAGAGAGAGGCAGAGACACAGAGGGAGAAGCAGGCTCCATGCACCGGGAGCCCGATACGGGATTTGATCCCCGGTCTCCAAGATCGCGCCCCGGGCCAAAGGCAGGCGCTAAACCGCTGCGCCACCCAGGGATCCCGAAAGAGAGGACAATTAAAACATAACTGTGCACTTGACATAACACTATAAAATTCACTGTCAAAAGTGACTTGAAAGAAATGCAACTTAAAATAACTTTAAATGATAATGCCACAATGTCATAATCTTACAGTGTAATTATTACAGAACCTATGCATGGTTTGAGGTACACAGTACTATCTGGAGATATTGTCGAAGAAGCCTACCCTGCTTTCTGTAACTGTTGATATTATACTTAGACAATTGGGTTGGATCCAGAATGATTTTGACTTTCAGGACAATTCCTACAGCCTTGTGATCTGAACAAGACCATGTAGCATTCCATAATCCATTTCAGTTTTAATATCAATATGTGAGCTTGGTCTCATGTGATGCACTTGCTGCACTCAGCACTTGCTGAGTCTCTTATGTTCTTTTAAGCTGAGATTTTAAAGATGGACCACAGACCTCACGTCTATTTCATTTGTTCTTTTTTTGTTTTCTTATGGTGAGAAATCATTTAACACAATAGTCAAACTAAAGCTTTCCCTTTTAAGTGGCTGATGGCTTTATGTACTTGACAGATTACTAAGTGTATACATGTCAACACAATGTCAGTTTTACAGTTAGGTAACAGAAAATAATTGTCTATAAATTGCTAGATAATAAGACTTACAGGATAAATAAATCAGTACAATCCAAAGTCCTCTGAGTCTTGCTTATTCTTTTGTCCAAGGTTTATTAAACTGCAAGACTTCTAGTTATGACTTTTATGTGTTTTACAAGTTGAGATTCTGATAGTTTTTCCAGATGCCACCGATTCATTTCAAATTATTTTTTGAAAGTAAGAGATTTTTCTAAAATTTTTGTCACATTCTTCCAAAAATATCAGGTTTACACTGTAATCATTTTCCTAAAAAAATAACCATTATGGTTATGGGGAAGGTATATCAAGACAGCTTTATTCTATCAAGGGGGAGAGTAATTATGAACATGAAAAATAGAAAAAATATAAGAATTTTTTTAAAACAAAGTCATTTGAAGAGATAACTGTGAGTAGTAAGTCAGAGAGCTTAGTTTTAATTCTGACATAGCATAAAAATGTTGGATTTCTCTGTACATGTTGGTGTATTATTTAGGATGCACTTGGCTGCAAGTAACAGAAGACAACACCCATTTCTTAAACAAATCTAGTTCAGGGTTGATTAATTCAGTACCTTAGTGGCCCGACCTCCATCTCATTTTTCTGTCTTGCTGTCCTCAAAGATTTTGTTTTCTGTCTTGCCCCTACATGGTCTTGAGCTGGCTACAACTTTCAGCGTCACACGACGGCATCTTGGCTGCCAAAGGAAAGGCACTTACTTGGATCCTGTTTTAAGAGCAATGAAAACTTTCCTGAAAACCACCCAGAATGTTTTCCCATATATCTGTTTGCCTAGAATTATATCCTCTGACCTTTCATAAACCAGTCCGTGTCCGAAAGAGGCTACGACTAGAAATACAGACACAAGCAGTAGTAGAGCAGCAAGCAACTACCTTTTTGAACATCGTGTCCCCATTGCTCAGCACAGCCACTGATGTGTAGTAGTTTCTCAATAACTAGCTGTTAAATTAATACATGAATGAATATACATTATTGATTGACATCCCCCAATAATTAGCTGTTCTTGTGACTGTGTAAGTCAGTATCATGCTTTGAACTCCCGAACTTTCTCATTTTAGCATTTTTTTTTTAATTTTTTTTTTATTTTATTTATGATAGTCACAGAGAGAGAGAGAGAGAGAGAGAGAGAGAGGCAGAGACACAGGCAGAGGGAGAAGCAGGCTCCATGCACCGGGAGCCCGATGTGGGATTCGATCCCGGGTCTCCAGGATCGCGCCCTGGGCCAAAGACAGGCGCCAAACCGCTGCGCCACCCAGGGATCCCTCATTTTAGCATTTTTTAATAAGAATTTTTCTGAAATACAGCATACTCTTTTTTTTTTTTTTTTGCTTTCACTCAGGATAGTTTAATACAGCACTCTCCCAATAGATCTTGCTGTAATGATTGAAATGTTCCATCCTGTCCAATATGATATCCACTATCCACACCTCGTTATTGACCCTTTGAAATATGACTGGAACAAGTGAGGAACTGAAGTTTTCATTCTATTTAATTTTAATTAATTAAAATGTAGATAGCCATGTGTGGCTGTTGAATCTTTCAGAGTCAACACTGATTCTCTGGAGGCTGGTCTCCCGGCAACCTCATCCCTCTGGAAGAAATCCTTCCCCCACCCAACACAGACCTTGTGTTCTCTAAGGTGATTCATATTGACTTATCTTCAGCAGAGAAAACTTTTCAGGTCCTGACAATTTTGTTTTCCTGTCTTTAGCTTATTATTATTTAGCAGTAACCAAGAGGCACCATGCTGAAAGGAGAGGTACAGAAATGTGGTAATCAATAGAGAGGAGCAACAAAAAGTTCAAAAAAAGTTTAACAGTTACAGCATTAGGTGGGAAAATAGAAAAAAAGGAAGCTAATAACCTAATAACTGATTTAATAATATATAATGAGCATTTGGTTTGGTTGAGATTTTTTTGTAGAGAAGACAGATACATAGGGAGGTACAAAAGTTACAAACATTTTACAGATATTTCATGGCAAAAAGTATGAATATTTGGTTAGTAGAGGGATAAACCGGTAATTTGGAAAGCATATCCGATTCTTAAGGAATGCCAATAGATAATTTTATTGGATATGCATATTCATATGCAAACATTACGTATGTTTATACACATACAAATATTTAAATGTTGTGTGGATAGTTAAGATCTTTGGTCCAGTTTGGTGATAGCAAAAGAATCTAGCAGTTCCATAGAGTTTTTCTTATTTAAGTCAAAGATTATCCATGTTGTTTTGTTAAGGGTGATTTATCTTCCCCTTCACTTTCTAATGATACAGAAAAGTCATTTGTGTTAGTGAAATAATTGTTCTTTTTCAACTGAATCTGTAACCTACACTATATGAGGGGAAAAAAGCAAAGGGGAGGGCACCTGGGTGGTTCAGTCAGGGCAGTGTCCGACTCTTGATCTCACCTCAGGTCTTGATCTCAGGGTCATGAGATTGGGCCCTGCATTGGGCTCCAAGCTGGGTGTAGAACCTACTTAAAAAAAAAAAAAAAAAAAAAAAAAAGGAAAGGAAAATTATCCAGTCAGCTGCTTGTTGTTTCTACGTAATTGCCAACAAGTCAATTTTTTAAAAACTTTAGAGTACACCTTTACTGATAATACCTGAAGTTTTTATACTTTATTTTTATTTTATTTATTTTGTAAAGATTTTATTTATTTATTCATGAGAGAGAGGAGGAGGAGACACAGGCAGAGGGAGAAGCAGGCTTATGCAGGGAGCCTGATGTGGAACTCAATCCGAGGTCTTCAGGATCAGGCCCTGGGCCGAAGGTGGGGCTAAACCACTGAGCCATCTGGGCTGCCCTATACTTTATTTTTTTAAAAAAAATTATAGTTATAACATTTTGTACCCTGTGATTTACATATTTATATTAAAGGAATTTAAACCAAAAAATGTATTGCTACTTAAACAGACTTGTGGACTTAAATCACGTATGCTAAATGCAGCTATTTGATATCAGATAAGAAAATAAAAGAGGGGCGCTTGGGTGGCTCAGTTGATTAAGCAGCTGTCTTCAGGTCAGGTAATGACCCCAGGGTCCTGAGATCAAGCCCCACATGGAGCTCTTTGCTCAGCAGGGAGTCTGCTTCTCCCTCTCCCTCTATAAGTCAGTACATCTGCAGCTCCCCCTGCTTGTGCGTGCTCGCTCTCTCTCTCTGTCAAATAAATAAATAAAATCTTTAAGAAAACAGAAGTATTAGAAACTGAAATATTTATTTCTTAAATCTAAGGTATTCAGTATCCTTCCCAAGGCCCGTTGAGGCTAGGGAACCGACTGCTTGAGGTTTTTTAGCACCTTTTCCCCTAAGTAAAAATGCATCCAGAGAACTATCATGCATTATAGTTATAGGCTAATAGAATCTAGCCCATTTTCCTGCCACTGCCTTTGAATCCAGGACCGCCACCAGGTGTCATGCTAGCATTTTAATTGAAGCTTATATACTTAATTAAATATTCTTGAGCTGGTCAAGTTTAACTGTACTAAATTTATCTTGTGAAATGTGACTATAATGGAGAATTACTAAGTTAAGGGAGAAGGCCTTGAATAAACTCTTCTTGTGAACTAGGAAAAAAAAGCAGTTGACTCATGTATATTTCTCCTTTGTCCAGCACTAATCCCCTTGCCTCACATTGCTACCATCTACCATAATAAATGTACAGTAAAGCACATATTTGTGATCACATGGCCTATTTTGACAAAAATTTGCAAGGCCTTGCTTTTGAATCACACACACACACACACACACACACCTTAAACCTTGAGTTTAAACTAGCTTTGATCATCACAGGAAATTGAAAGTGTAAGTTCTGGTAAGTTCACAGCATCAGCTTCAGTAATTTATTTATTTATTTTTTAAGGATTTTATTTATTTATTCATGAGAGACGCAGAGAGAGAAAGAGAGAGGCAAAGACATAGGCAGCGGGAGAAGAAGGCTGCATGCAGGGAGCCCAAATGTGGGACTCGACCCCGGGACTCTGGGATCATGCCCTGACCCAAAGGCAGACATGCAACCACTGAGCCACCCAGGTGTCCCAGCTTTAGTAATTTATATACTACCTAAGTAAAGGTACAAAGTCAGGCATGACTCTGCAGTTTCTCAATATTCTTTGTACCTGTGTGGGTGGATTTTGGAGGCAGCCCCAAGACCTGCACACCTGTCCCAGAACACCCTAGAGCAGCCTTCCTAAAAATGGATTACTTTAGATTTCTTGGCCAAATTTCTAGGCTAAAAGCCTTGACTAATGCAAAGACTCCCTTCCTGTGTGGAACTTCATCTAACTTACTAAAATCTAAACATACCAAAAGCCTTTCCCAAAAGGAGTTATGAGAGTCATTGTTGCAAAAAACATTAATCATAGACCCCATGTGGGCATTTTGCAAATGCCCAATCCACTTATGCCAAATGCAGTTTGTTCCGTAGCTTCAGAGAAGATAATGAAAAAGCAAATGTTGAATAAATGCAATGTTTTCTGTTTGTTGTCAAGGAGGCTTTGATAAGTGAGGTGTAATACATATAAAGTACATGGCAAAGTAGCATATACATACCAATTGCTATGTTTTGATAATTCTTAGACAAAATAACTTAAGGAGGAGAGGGATTAAAAGGCTTTTAAAAGGCTTACATGAAAAAGCAAATGGGTTACCATTTGCAGCACATTTAAATTTTAGAACAGGAAATATTTTTAAAATGTGTATTTACTCAGGGTGCCTGCGTGGCACAGTTGGTTAAGTGGCGAACTCTTGATTTCAGCTCTGGTCATGATATCAGGGTCGATCTCTGTGTCAAGCTCTGCACTCAGTGTGGTGTCTTCTTGAAATCCTCTTTCCCTCTCTGTTCTCTCTCCTCTAAAAGAAATAAGTAAATCTTAAAAAATTAAAATATGTATACACTCCACATTTAAAACATGGTATTAAAAGAAATATATATGAATTGCAAGATAAAAGATCTGTATTAGTGCTGAGTTTCTAATCATTGCCTTGAAGTAGCATAAAGAGGTGAATTCAAGTAGCTTTAAAGAAAGTAAGAGTTTTCTTCACTCAGAAATGTAGATGCTTAGTTTAAAAGTAATCTCAGGAGGAAAAACACATTTTGTTCCTGATTTTGGCACCCAGTAGCGTAAGGTAACTCATAAAATTCATAATTACCACTGTCGTAATTACATAACTATTCCTACTAGATAAAAAGGGAGTAATTACCAAGCCTGAGTTTTGGTCGTACCATTCACAATTTTATGCCTAAAAAATCCTATTCACCTCCCTAAATATCTCTATTTAGCCAAGCCACCTGTTCTTAGAAAATTAGATTGGAATTTGATACTTTTCTTAAAGAGTGAAACTTGTCTAATGGAAACACAGAAAGCCAGAAGCTTAATGAAATTATTAATTTGCTTAATTTGGGTAGTCTTTTTACTAAGGAAATGAATATGTAGCTATTTGAAAATTAAAGTTGTCTTTTGGCCTTAGTTGACAACTGTGAAGATTTTCTATGTTGTGTAAAATGGGGTAGATTAAAATTGCAGTATAATCGTTTCCAGAGATACCATGCGAGACAGTATAGGCAGACTACAGGTGTTCCAAAGATTGTTGCTATACTACTGTTTGTTCATGGATTGTAAAATCACATGTGGACTTTTTTGTTCCTACAGGTCTTTGCCTGGCTGTTCTTTCCCATATCTTCTGTGCCAGATATTCCATGTTTGCAGCTAAACTTCTGACTCACATGATGGCTGCCTGCTTAGGTACACAGGTAGGAGAGCTCAGGAGCTTCTAACTTGCATAAGATGTTCGTGTTTCTTCTTTGATGGTCCTTGAACTGCATGTATAAGTAAAGTTGAATCTGAACTTAGTTGAAGTAAGCTTGTTTAGTTTTGTAGCAGAGCAGGATGGAGAAGGACCGTGGTAAGAGGAAATGAGAATTTCAGGGCCTAAAAAGTGTATTTTGTAAATTAGAAGTAGCTTAATATCATCCCTTCCAAGAAAATAGCTGCTTCTTATCATGAAGCATTATATTCTCAACTCATATATGCTAAATATATTACTAATGTGTTATATGTATTAATATTAGCATATTTTAAAATCTGTTGGAATGAAATATGCTCTGTTACAAATCCTTTTAGATGGGGAGCATTAAGATGATATCTATTTTAAAATATCTGGATAATACACAGTTGACCCTTGAACATGGGATTTGGGGCACTGACTCCCCATGTAGTCAAAAATCTGCATATAACTTTTGACTCCCCTAAAACTTATCTACTGATAACTGGAAGCCTTGCAGGTCACATAAACATTTGATTAGCATGTATTTTGTATGGTGTATGTATATTAAATACTGCATTTCTACACTAAAGCAAGCTAGAGGAAAGAAAATATTATTTTTTAAAAAAATCACAAGGAAAAGACATTTACAGTACTATACTGTACTTACCAAAAAAGATCCACATGTAAGTGGACCCGCATAGTTCAAAATCATATGGTTCAAGAGTCACCTGTATTTTGTTTTGTTTAATATATTAAAGAATACAATTTGGTAGAACATTCTTTTCTGAAAAATTACTCAGGTGTTAATTGAGGAAAATATAACATGAGAAACATAGTCATTCATTAGCATGAAATTTACATTTTAAAACACAGAGACAGATCAAAAGATGAGATTAGATGTCCTTTCTGTCCCTGACGTCCTCATGGTGTAGAGCAGTAGAGATATATATAAATGTGATGAGCGTGAACTTAGACTATCTGCAAACTACCCTGTGAAGGTGGATGATGACTTCATTTATTTTTCTGTGAAGGTCCAGGAAGTCTTCATAGAGGAGATGATATCTGAGTTGGGACTTGAATGAGAAATTCTTGTAGTTTGTTGATAAGGGAAAGGTGAACACAGATGTTTGTATAAGCAAAGGAGAAAAAGCATAATCACTTTGAAGGCTATAATTATAGATCCAGACAGTAGGAACACACTATACAATATTATTGTTGAGAGAACTTTGTATTTATGTTACAAAGCAAAATCTTCCCTTTTCAAGGTAGTTGGGACCCTTCTGGAGTGCAAAAAATACTATTTCTTGATTGGGTGCTGCTGGTTACATGCATATGTTCAATTTATGTAAATTTATTGTGCTGTACACTTAGGATTTGCATACCGTCTTTCAGAGTGCTAAAAGCATTTTATTGAAGTCTGAACAGAAGTTTTTAAAATACTAGTGGAGGAGCTGAAATATAAAATGGAAACCTACCTGAGATACTGGACTCCTGTTGACATTTTTTGTCCCAGGAGTGAAAATGGCACGTGTAAATTTCATAACTTTATTTTTGAGGGAACAATTAAGTGCTGGATTCCAAGCAGAGGATTCCAGATTGCGTTTTTTAAAGTACCTATGAGCTATGGGAGGTAACAGCTGTTACCAAAAGGGGGCTTGCATTGAATTTGACAACGCTATTTATATTGCCTTGGTAACCTGTCTTAGCTGTCTGATCTTGTCTTTGCTTCTTGTATGTAAGATCTTAGAAAACCCGCCTTCCATAATTAGAGTTTACTTGGCTGCATTCGCCACCCACTCTGGTGATTTTTTGGCAGCAGAATTTGTACAAGTCTTAATTATAGCACTGTAGAATTACAGACAACTCTTCAGTGTCCTAGCAGACAAATTTGCTCATGTCTAGGGATGTGAAAGAAGGACCCAGGATTTATATGTTGGGACATTGCCTTCTGATTCACATTGTACTTAACATTAATTTTAGAGGAGAAGGTTAGTTAAATCCATGTTTTTCAGTTTATTTTTAGAATAGATGAAGCAGTGTGGCATGAAATATTCTATAATGTGTGGCTTGTGACATGAAATAACTAAAAAATCATTTCCATAGTGTATTTTGGTAGGAGGAATTGGTATATTGTTGATAGAGAAAGTACTGTTTCTTCAAAATGGTGTACCTATCTACTTTGATTTTTAAAATACCCTCTAAATTACAGAGAATGGTTATTTCCCTGAAAATCTTTTAGCAAAGGCTTTTTAAAATTCTCAGACTCTCCAAAAAAAGAAATGAAGCTAGCTACAGGAACTTGGGCCCGCCCTTTCTGCATTTTAAAATCGTGTTTATATCTCCAGTTAGGGAATCCTGCCAGTGGGGGTATTCCAGTTCCAACCTCGGATCTCTCATTTAAAATCCTCCATCAACGTTATGTTGACATCCCTAGAGTGTGAGTTTCCTCTTGAGAAATCTTCAAAAACACACTTTTGGCTCGTCATTTTTTGGCTACGAGAATGAAAAACTTCTCTAGCTGGCCCTAGAGCGTTTGAGTTGCGATTACTCACAGGTCAGCCAAAAGCATTCAGTTTTAAATCTTTAGTGCTTACCTTAAATAGGTTGAAGGGCCTTTGTGGGAAAGGAAAGAATGGAAATGTGATCATCTCTGACTTCCTTTCAGAGCTTTGAGGGTCAATGATCAGGGCAGTCCACAGTCAAGAAAATGTGCTTCTGGCTTTACTTCTCTACTAGAAACCTATGTAAAAATGTATACTTATATTATATATACATATATCCATAATTTATTATAAAATATATGTAATCCATAAATGGGGGAAATAGACAAGAATCCAAAGATTATTCTTGTTTTAAAAGTCAAAAGATTCTGTTTTAATCTGAAGTTTGTCATTCTAGCATCTTTGAGAATTATTGATTATAAATTACCAGCAGGTGGCAGTAGAAGATTTTTTTTTTTATGTTTTTTTTTCAGTCTAGCAAAAGTGGAGTTCAGGAAAAAACTTGAGAGATGTTTTTACAGCCCTTCTTTGGGCTAGAGACTATTCTTCTGCCACATAGCAAATGTACATTTGTGGCTTCTTACCATTGTTTTTTTTTTACCCATTTTGTTCAGAATTATGCTAAGTAAACTTGTAGGCTTCTCTAAGAAAGCTTGTACATCACTAGCTTAAAATATATCTTTCTGTCATTTATCACTTTCAGTTAAATTCAGGGGTATAATGTTTTCCTCATTATATTTTTGCTGTGGATGACTTTTAATAAGTGTGATACATATACAGAAATATATGTTCATTGAAATATCACAGGTAGAAGTTTTGAGATAAGATCTGTATTTTCAGTATTGCTTATTTTCAAAAGTATGTATTTTTCTTCAGTGCCAAGTTAATACTTCTCACTTACCCAGGAGAAAATTGCTAAAGGACAAGAAATTGTGAGACCACTCACTTCAAGTATGAAGTGAAAAACAGCAAACAAATTTTCATGGTATTGGGTGATATTTCTCGGAAAAACGTCTAATTATATCTTTGGAATTTTTATCTTAGAATCACATTGCCAACTCATGTGTGCCCTGATAAGGCTGGTAAACAGCTAGGACAAAGAACAAGTTTGCAGTTCAGGGTTCTTAGTTCTGGGGGTTCTGTTAGGAAAAGCAATTCTCTAAATCTAAAAAAAGAACAGAAGTTTTCTCATAGAAATCATGGTGATAAGATAGAACTGCATTTACCCTGGTTGGTAAACTTAACAGAGGGAAATATTTGGGGTTTTTTTTCCCTCTGTTTTTTGTTTGTTTATATGGCTTAAGCACAGATTTTGAAACTGAAGGGTAAATTTATCTAGAAAAAAAAATGGATGTGAAAATGACTAAATTGGCCAGCCAGGCTGTACATTATCTGAATTCAGAAGACACTAAATATCTGAGAATTTTAAATACTTAAATTTAAGTTTTTGGTGGCCATGGGATGTGCAGGAGTTTTAACTATCTAAGCCTTCTCCTCAATAAAGGACAAGGGAATTGCCTTAAAATTCAGAAGATTGTTCTTTGGTACTTAGCTGAAGTTGGCCTATCCTTGTTTGTCCAGTATTATTCTGCAACATCTGGGGGTGTCTTTCTCCCATGTCCTGTTGTTTCCCAGGGAGAATGCTGCTCACATATTCCTGTCAGCAGGTTCTGCTTTAATCTACAGCCAGTGTCATTTTACTTTGAATATCTAGCATCTTTGAGACTCAGAATCATTGCATGAAGCCAGAAGCCATGTGTAACCTCTCAAATACAGGCTCCTTCTGGCTACCACAGACCCCGGTTTCTCTCCGGGCTGCTTGCACTATTTTGTTGAGACCACCAGCTCGGAAAAGTCCTTGTGTGTGTGTACTCCAAAAACATGTATCTAACAAGTATGTTTTTATCACTCAAAGCAGCACGAGACAGAAACGGTTAACTAATCAGAACACTGGTTGGAAGTTTTGGTCAATCACTGGGTCACCAGGGTATCCTATGTTATTCCTGCTTTCGTTACTAAAGGAAAGTGTGTAAGAGTTTAAGTACAAGGGTCAGAACTAGATCTTGTTTTGAGGATTGGGTACTTGAGAAACACAAAGGGTCATTGTTCAGTAGAACATTTATGATTTTGTGTTAGTGCATATGTAAATAGATTAAAAAGTGTTTCTTACACTTCCGTGTTGGCATCCTACTAAAATTCGGATACTGAACCCAGTAGGTCTCTGGCGGGTTTCTGGTCAGGGCTTGCTAGAAGGTTAGGTTGACCATGTTATGACCCATGCACATTTCTGGTTGTTGCTATTGCTGCCTCTCCTGCCGTTGCTGTTACCATTACTAAACACACACTGTCAACCTACTTTCCCTACTATGAAAAAGTATTTAAGAACTGCCGTTAATTAAATTTTTACTGTCATTTAAAGTGCCATTGTCTTTGAAACTACTAACAAACATTTGTCTTGCCTTCTTGAAGGAAAGACTTCTGCTGTTGCTCTTTTCTTGTTTAATTCCCCTTCCCTGCTCCCCGCCCCCGCCCCTCCAATCTCTGGGTTACTAAGAAAAGGAAAGGTACTTAGACAAGCAAACTCATACTCAAAGTGCAGACTAGGCTTTTATTTCGGTCTTTCTCATAGCATTTCATAGTTGGAAGAATTTCTTAGTGTTGTTTTTGGACATAAAATAAGCCACTAGAAAGAAAGTGTAGCCAGCCCCTCCCCAATTCCTTCTTTCCTCTAAAGAGCTTGAGAGTGCCCCCACTTAAATTGTATTAAGTATGGAAGCCTTCTATTTCTGTCTTTTGTACAAAAACATTCTGTTTTTAATTGTGCCTTCTCTTCACATAGAGATTAATTTGGTAAACAAGAATGAAGAGTGTTCTGCACACACATATGAATATGCATTTAAGTTGAATTGACTAATCTGTTTGTGTCTTAATGGCCAAAATAATATCACATTCATGACTGGGTTCAGTTGTCCAGCAGTGAAATCAAAACGAATCAAAATTTGAGCAAATCTTACTTATCACAGGTGAGGAGCATCATACATCCATAAACTCAACCACTTTGAACTCATCTACCATTTGCACAGTTTTGAGATTATGCAATGGGAAATTCCAGGTAAGATATGCACACAGGAAGTATGTAAATAAAAGTCTAAAACAGTAACCTCGTTATAAGAACCAAGTATGTACATAGATCTCTTCTCTAGTGTACTATATAGAACTCCATAAGCTGTGAACAGGGGGCCTCAGTTTGAAAGTCTTCATGGAGCAAATGGAATCGACCTGGTTGTTTTAGAATGTGGCACATTCTAGGAAGGGGGATAACAGTGAGAATAAAAGCACGGAGGTTGTAATGGACCTGGGGAATTCCACTTACGTGAGGCCTGCCCCTGTGCATGAAGAAATAGATCCGCTGAGTACAGGTGAGGCCGTTTTAAATTGCCTGAGAACCGTGGGGAGTCACCGATGGAGTCAGTCCAAAAAGGTGCAGTATGAAAGGGGTGTTTTTAAGGATTAATCTGGCAATTAGGGATTAAATGAAAAATGGATTAAAGTAGATGAGAGGCTAGAATTAGGGAGATGAGTTTAGAGAAGCTGGGTAGGGCAGCTTTTACCATTATCTGCTTGGGATGGGTTGTGAGCTTGGACAATGGTAGAGCTAATGAGAATCCAAAGGATGAAATAAGAACTAATAATAATAATAAAAAAAACCAGCCTGTTTTGCTTTATGAAAACTTTAGAATTTAACTTCTGTCTTTAAAGCAGTAAAAGGACCACATTGCAAATTTAATTTAATAAATACTATATAATACTTACTGAGTATCATATGAGGTAAGGATTATGATTTAGGGACTGATATCACTCCTGTTTTATGGATGAGGCAGTAAAGGCATAGATTCTGTAAGTTGCTTGCCCTGAGTCACACAGCTGTAAGTGCAGAACCAGCAGTTGAGCACAGGCAGCCACGGTCCAGTCCTTGCCTTTAACTACTATGCATACTGCCTCATAAATCAGGAATTAATGCGGTTAACTCTATCATAAAGAAGGTAGATGGTTTTTTAAGGTGCCTGCGAAACTGGTGGTTACATTTGACTTAAATAGAAAAGGCAGAAAAGGTTAGGATACATTGCAGTTTGCAACCTTAGGGGTTGAAGATTTCTATAGCAAATTTCAGCTAGTGGCTTAGGTGTTACTTACATAAATGTGGAGGTCTTGACACTGTAAAATAGGTTCTCTGAGACAGGTTGTGTAGAGAACCTGTGAGTTTAGAATGAACAAAGCTGAGGTCACTTATGGCACCAAGCTAAGTTATATATATGTATTGCCTCATTGTTATAACAACCAGATGAGCCGGGACCTGCCATCATTCCTATTTTACAGATGGAAAAATGAGACTAAGTTCCGTTACCTGTCTTAACCTTCATTGGTAGAATGTGGCAGCTGGAAGAAAGCTTCAAACGCAAACTCGAGGCAGTCTGGCTTCGAAACTCACATGTTTAAAACACTGTGCCATGTGGAACGAGAAGGATCATTAGATGCAGATGATTAAAGCACAGTTAAAGTTTCTGAAGCCAAGGAAGGGGAAAGGGTTTCAAATGGAAGGACTGAGCATCAGTGGGAGGTTAGTCTTCAAATTTGGCAAGAACAAGGTCACTGGAAACTTGGAGAGAGGTGATGAATGAGACATAAAAGGTTAGGGAGGAAAGGGGTGGGGAAGAAAGTGGGAGTGGCTGATTCAGACTGCACCTGAGAGAAGTTTGGCAGTGAAGGAAGGGGACAGTGGGCCTGGGAAGGGGAGCAGCTCAGGTGCTTCTGATCATAAAGATTTACTTGAAGGGAAGGTGGACCCTGGGGCTACCAGCTACTACCGGCCAAAAGGGCAGAGTTCCCCATCTCCCCATTGGTATTTTCCTCTTTTGAAAGAGAGCTTTAAAAAAAAAGATTTTATTTATTAATTCATGAGACACACACACACACACAGAGAGACAGAGAGAGAGACAGGGGCAGAGACACAGGCAGAGGGAGAAGCAGGCTCCATGCAGGGAGCCTGACAATGGGACTCGATCCTGCGTCTCTAGGATCACTCCCTGGGCCAAAGGTGGTGTTAAACCACTGAGCCACCTGGGCTGCCCTGAAAGAGAGTTTTTATAGAAAATTGATGAACGGGTAATAAGATCAAATGCATTTCTCTTTGGTCCTTGTTTTTATTTATACTTTTTGATTGCATGGAAATGTTTTTATGCAAGTGGTACTCTGCTAGTGTGCTTAGTCTTATCATGTTACATCTAGAAGATTAGAGCTATAGTTGGTCCCCTTCCCCATTTTTTCGATCCAAATTTCTTTATGACTTTATATGTGAATCTGCAGTTAAGTAAATTTGTAGCTAGTGATTATCAAATAATTTTATAGTCTTTTCTGCAACCAGAAGTATTATGGTATTCACAAGTTATGTGCTTTGAAGGGTTAAAATGATACTGGTATTCAGAGAGATGGAAACTTGAATATTAATCCAAGTATTGAATTCCAGAAGAAATGATGTATTTTATTTTTGCTTTCTTCTTGAGTACACATTTTCTTTATTTATCCAAATTTTCACTCTTAATACTTCAATAAAGAAATCCAGCTTTTTTTTTTTTAGCATGCTTTCAAAATTCAGCTCAACCATAAGCTGTTCTCACTAAATTGAAAATAAGTGGACACTGAAGATACAAAAATAGTATCACGGTCACACTACTGGGAAATTCAAACTTTCCCAAGTGCTGAAGTAGCAAAGCAACAGAAAGAGTGAGTAATATTCTGAATGAGGCTACAGTGACATTATCATGTTTGCAACATGGCTTTTGTTACTAGGAAAATTTGTGAGGCAAATCCAGACTTTACCAGAAAATACCGGTTTGGAATCTTCTATTACAGCCTCAGAAACATAAACTATCCTTGACTTTTAAAAGACTACTTTTGATGTCCCTAACTAGGAAAAATCAGGATCTGAGAAAAATTGTTTTCATGAATATTTAATGATAGCTTTAAAGAACTTTAAGTAACAAATATGGAGTTTAGGGGGAAGAGACCCAGTTTTGGAATTAAAAGGATAAATGGAATAATATCCTTGAGCTGTATCCAAAAAAAAGTCTTTGGAAAAATAAGAATGCCTGCCCTGTGGAGTTGTTAAAAGGATAATAGATGGTGTTCAAAGAGCTTGAAACACAAGACCCAGAGAACAAGGAAGCAAAGGAGGAAAGCGAGGTTGATTCCTGCTGCCTGCCGCACAGCATTCAAGAGGCTCTTTGGATTCTGCTCTGAGTTGAACACTTCCTAATTCCTTCTGGAGCACAGAGCCTGGCTTTGTGTTCTTGAGGTTTTCTTAAATCAACTGTGAGGGAGGGGACGGTTTTGTTCAGCCCCACCCTTTTGAAACAGTCAGCTCTGTCTTGTCTGTTGCCACCCTTCTATTGTACTGTCCTAGAAAAGTGTTCTGCTGGTCTGCATTATCTGTAGACACCGTATTAATTCTGCTTTGTGTATATATATTTTTTCTTTTTTTTTTTAAGATCTTATTTTAGAAAGAGAAAATGCATGAGTGTGATGGGGGGAGAGGCAGAGGGAGAGGGAGAGAGAATCCCAAACAGACTCCCACTGAATGCAGAGGCCTACTTGGGGCTCCACTTGAGGCTCGATCCCATGACCCTGAGATCATGACCTGAGCTGAAATCAAGAGTCAAACACTTAACCACCTGAGCCATCCAGGTGCCCCTACTTTGTTTATATTTAAATTGAGATTTTTTCCCCCTAATCTTGAGTATTTTCTAGGTACTTGTGTCTTTATTACTTGTGTTGAGTTGTTGAAACCTTAAGAACTGGAGACAGGTGTGTGTGTGTGTGTGTGTGTGTGTGTGTGACTTTCATATATATATATATATGCCTTTTCATAGATGTTTAATAGGCATATATATGTCTTTTAAAATATATATATGCCTTTATGAAAAACATGAAATACGTATATATTTACATATATAGTGTGTATATTATGTAAGCTTGTCCATGTGTTGTGTATACATTTGAAAATTGAAATAGGCTTATATTTCAAAACTGTGGAAATACTGTGATGAAACACGTGGTACTAAGTACTACCTACTATAAACACTGATATGCATAAATTCCATGTAATCCTTACAACACTATGAGGTAATTAGTATTATTTTTATTATCTCTATTTCACCTGAGAAATAAGAGACCCCCAAACCTTATGTTATTTGCCCCCCTTTGCCATTCCTCATCAACTACACCTGTCAGTTCCAAATCCTGATCTCCCTCTTCACCCTACTGGAGAGGACACCAGAAAACTCTTTGGTGGTGCCATTCCTCCCCTTCCATGGAATGTAAGATCATGGTCTCTGGGAGACGTTTTTAAAAAGTTTGGTTGAGATACAATTCATATGTCCTACATTTCACCCATTTAAAGTGTACAGTTCACTGACTTGTATACATGAAGAGTTATGCACCCATCACCACAATTAACTATTTTTTCTGGCTTTATTGAGGTAAAGCTAACATTTACTCCTATACTAATCATAATAAGGGGTCTCTCTTCTCTCTTCAGTCTTGTTTTTATCTCTCTGACACCTTGCTTCCTTTTGTACATCTTTTGAATGACTGGCCCATACAAAATTGGTTTTTAAATTTACAGATTCATCTGTACATTCTAGGAAGTTGTGTCTTTGAGCTTAGCTCCTTGCTCTACCAACAGAATGTCTTATATTTAGTTGCCTATCTGCCTAGCTAAGCTTTAAGTTCCTGAGCTAAAAGATTCTTCTTCTTTTTTATGTCATATGCTATGCCAAATGATAAACAAGAGGGCCAAAATAACCATACCTATAAAAGTAAAGCAGCCTTTCCTATAGGCTTGATAGTTGTGTAGGGTCTAAAACCACCTGTCCAGCAGAGCCCCATTTGGATCCAGTCTCCCAAGTACGTAGCTCTATGTTCTGCCGGAGACGGGAGGAACTTGGTTTCAGGCACTGTGTTTTGGTTGTAAGGGCGAATGTTGTTGCCAAATTGAGACATTTACATGTTACGTATCAACAGCCAAATGCACTTCATGGCCAAATTTCATCAGCGGAAGATGGCATGTGTAAGAGATCTTATGGGGCTAGGTGTGGAAACTGAGAAATTCCATAGCAACCCCAGACTTTACCCCTGAGCCCCTCTCTAATTCATTTTATGTCCTCAGCCCTTCAGGAATACAAAAATCAAAGTTGCAGGAAAGTGTGAAACTCTGAGTTCATATTTTCAACTTCTTTATATTTAAAATTTTTTTCAGTATGGATTTCCCTTTTATAGAATATACATAGTTAACTGCATTTGGGGATTTAAATGTGTTTTATCTCAGTGCTTCCAGAGTTTATCCTAATTGTTACCATGTTCCTGTAAACCATCTCTCTTATGCAGTAGCCTCGAAACTATTCCCCATGGTTTGAGTCTGGCCCTGGCTTTATATAGTATGTTCTCTTCTCAGGAACAAGAGTAGTTCTTTCAAAGATGTAATCACCTCAAGTCATTCTCTCACCTAAAATCCTGCATTGACTTCCTATAAAAGGAAGCATTTTTGACCTTTGTCCAGCAGACCCATGAAGATCGTTCCTCCTGCCTGCTTTGATCTCACCACCTACCATCTCCACCTGTTCACCAAGCACCAGGCACAGTGGACACTTTTAGTTCCTGAAACTGCTACCTCCTTCTTGTCCTGAGTTCTGGGTTCCAGTTAATTCTGAAAAGTTCTGCACCAGTGTTTACTTATTCATAAATGTAGTCATCTATCCATCCTTCATTCACAGCACATATTACCTTAGAACAGCCTCCCTGAGCAGCACCCCCCATCCCACAATATCACATCACTGTTATGTTTACTTTATTTTTTTATGTTTACTTTATATCACAAATCAGTATCTGGGTTCTCTTGTTTATTTATTATCTTCTGTCCTCTTCCTCACTTCCTACTTCTCACCTCCTAGAATAGAAATTCCATTCCGTCTGGAATTGCCTATCTTGTTCATTGCTGTTTCCAGCACCCATAAAAAGCTTTTGGCGCATACTATATTTTCAGTAAGAACTAGTTAAAATAATGAGAAAAGCAATCAGGTGCAAGGAAATTGTAGGCTTGCTCCTAAAAAAAATTCTTCAGCAATTTAAAACGAAGCTATCACCATTTTCTCATGAAAATAAGCTCAATTCCTTAAAGAGAAATCAGAATTAAAAAGATTATTCAAATTACTAAAGAATTGTAATGTTGTAAGGTCTACAACTTGTAGACAAAGTGTATTATAAATCTTGAGTGCACTCAATTCAGAATTAGTTTTTCCAGAAAAATAGTTATAGAGAGAAGTTAAGATCCCAAGTCAGCCACCAAAGCCTATTCAACTCTTAATCCAGTTGTTATGGATCCTAATTGTACTTTGTAATTATCCTTCATGTTAAAACACATCCTGATGTCTGATTGGGAACTTCAAGAAAATCCTTGTTACTCCCACAGCCTGTCCTTTCTTCAGAAGCCCGCAGAAGCAGATCACAGAGGCCCAGCATTGGGAGAGAGTGGGGGCAGGTGATACGGAGTTAGAAGTGAGAGGCAGACTTTTGGAAGCCTGCTTCCTGAGTTCAGGGAGATGTTTCTGCAAGTGACTCGGATGACAGATGTGAAGGTTTCTGATACTGGTGGACGATAGTACGAGGACAGGGATCTGCCACTTAAAGCAGCTTTATTAACTTTTTATTGAGAAGAAGCGGAGGTAAAGATGAGAGAACAACCACTGAAGTATACAGAAAAGTTTTCTTAAATCTCTCTGTATTCCATAAGAATAATGTTTTGTATTAGGTTGAGTCTAGACACTCAGGATAGATAATAACGAACTGTAATAGCTAATTTTAATAAATAATTAGCTCATAAATGTCTATAGTGCCAAAGTAGATAATATGGGTCATTAAAATAAGGATCAAAGTAACAAGGTTGTCATACTGATAGTGTGTTGGAATTAGGGCTGAGATGAAATATCTTAACATACTATAATATATCTAGACATAATGAACAATCCTGCCATGTTTAGGTCATTTTTGTAATTATGACGAAACCACTGATTATTTCTGAGTTTATGTTATATTGGATACTACACTCCCAAAGCCTTTTAACTTATGAGTAGCTGAAGGTATTTGTTATAATGCTTGGCTTAATATCAAATAAGTTGATGAGACATAACAATCATAAAACCTTGTTCCCTCCCCACAAAAAAAAATTTAAGAACTGAATTCTTTGCACTAAGGAATATGGTTTAATACCTTGGAAACCCTCAGATAAAAAGTTAAAAAGTATTCATTTTCTTTGCCTTCTTGAACTAGAGAAGTGTTCAATAAATATTTGTTTTAATAGGGCAATATAAGCATTTTAAATTATATAAATAGAGGCTTGTAAGTATTGCTTACACTGTTTCTTCCCTCCACAGAGGTATAAAGGCTGGAGAAATCTAAGAGATTAACCTCAGGAAGTCAGAATAGTTGGATTGCCACTGTTTTAACTCAGGTCATGATCATCATTACTGTTTACTCATTACTTACCTGTGAGACCTCAGAAAAAAAATGATCTATATTATACAAAACAGTCCACACTTGAACAACCTTTCACTCCAAGTTAAGGGCTGTTCTTTTGAAAGTGTTTGTTAGGGTTGATTATTGAAGGCTCTTGTGTGAATATAGGAAAGTAAGATGAAGGCAAGTCTGTCTACCTCCTCCTCTTTGAGTCTTAACCAGAGCTGCAGAAAAAAAATCTGCTTATTCTCTAGATAACAAAAAGAAGAGAATCTTCTCTGAATTTTTTGTAGAAGCCCAATTTCAATTTATCTTATTGTATATAACCGCTATTCATTGTTTCCATTCTGCAAATATTTAGTATCATATGTAATATATCAGGTTTTTTGCTAGAACTACAGACATAAAGGTAAATAAGATATATCCTCAAGCAATTGATAGTCTACTAGGAAGGGAATAAACATGTAAATAAATGAATGCCATGGAGTTTTATAGGTATAGGATGGCAGCGTATACAGCCTGCAATGGGAACAAAAAAGAAGAAAGGGAATTATTAATTCTCTCCAGGATGAGGGGTGGGGTTAGAAAATCTTTTATGGAGATGAAAATGCTTAAGCTGTCTTGAAAGATATCTTCACCAGGTAGATTCTATATATAATTAAAATACAGACATTAGTAAAGGCAGAGGAATGGGCTGTGTCTGGCAGGATTAATGATGCGAAAAGGATTGCTCTATACTGGATTATATTCTATTTATTTTGCAAGGCTTCAGGATGGTTCAACTGGTTATGGGGTGCTGAGGAAAAGGGAGAATTTCTTCTGTGGCAGATCTAGAAGAGACGGGGAGTAGTCTCCAGACCTGAGCAGAACTGATATTTGTGGAAATAATTTCTTACTGGTTTTTCAAGGATTAGAATTTGGGTACCACACATACATTTTCATGTCTCATGAGCATTTTTCTTAGAAATGTGTTAAATAATCTCATCTGAAAAAGCCACTGTTCTATGGATTTTTCTGTGTTCCAGTTCTATCCCACTACTCCCTCCCCCCCCCAAAAAAATCAGAAGTGTCTGTTCTGTAAGGCGTCAGGTTCTGTAGGGTTTCCGATTTTTGTTTTGTTTTTCTTGTCTTTTAATAATGCAGAAGATAATACCTCCTTAAAAGTGAAGCATTCATTACACATTAAAATAAAAAGCTATTTCATATTTTAAAGAATAATTCCTCAAAACGACTCCAGTGAATTCTTTGTCATTAGTTCAGGCGAAGAAACAGGAGAAAGCTAACCAGGTATAAAGTGTGTTTTTCAAAGTTACTTTGAATGCAGTCTGCTATGATCATATCAAAGGCCCATAAAGGCATAAATTAATGTAGTTTTACATATTATTTTAACAGATTTTATTTATTTATTCATGAGAGACACAGAGAGAGAGAGAGAAGCAGAGACATAGGCAGAGGGAGAAGCAGGCTCCATGCAGGGAGCCCGACGTGGGACTCGATGCCGGGTCTCCAGGTTCAAGCCCTGGGCTGAAGGTGGCGCTAAACCGCTGAGCCACCCGGGCTGCCCTGTAGTTTTACATATTATGTATTTAAACTTGTATAAAAATATTAATACAACAGTATATTTTATATGTCTTTTACATAAGCCCCACGGACAAATTTCAGAAAAACACGAGAGTGAAGTTATAACTCCGGTGTATAACTGTGATATATCCTGTATATATTTTCCATAATATTACCTTTTGTGACTCTACTATTGAATTCATGCTTATAGGGTAAAGATAGAATTCAGAACATAGAGAAATACATTGAAAATACCACAGGAAAATATTTGTGTCATGGTTGAAAATTCAACATGTGTACCTCTCTTCTAAGTTATTAATAGGCCTGAGAACAACAGTATAAGCAATTTCTCCTAAATAGAAGCGAGTCTGAGAGAATAGACTTCCGTCAGAAGTGGCTGCTGTTAGGGAGAGGGGAAGCTGGATTCAAACAGTTTTGTGAGAAACTGGAAAAGAGGAAGCAATTCAGCTTCACAATCGGTCACTGATATTTGGTTTACTCTCTTTGGAGTTTACAAGTGGCTGCCAAGTTACGCAGAACGCGCGCAGCCTAATCCTTGGAGGCCTCTATTCCAGCTGATGTCTGCGTCAGTGGTGGCCATGAGAGAGGAAACAACTTGAAGAAAAGATTGTTTACCACTTGAGTTTAACATGGAATTAGAAGGCTAAATAAGTGGTTTTGAACACCACTGGAATGCTGTTTTGTATACATCTAAAAGACATAGTGACTCCCAAGAGCTACTGAACCTCTAGTCCTCAATGTGGATTAGGCACCTTCTTACCACTTCTTTGGGGGTAATTATGAAGAGTCCAAGATCTGCTTTTAATAAATACCTCTTACATTTACAGTCATGTATAAATTCTGTGTGAGATTAGACAAATAATCTAACAAACCCCAAAGTTATCAAAATCATGTCCTCCTCCAGATTATAATCTAAGGAGTGCTGGGTATATTTATAGGTCTATCAGACGAAGGAAAACAGAAGTTTGAAATTGGCTACATAAATGTGGTAGAGCTGTCACCCATTTTTTGTTGCACATTACACTTTTTCCCACTTACGGATTATAGTTTACTTGAGGGTAAGGACTCTAACCACATTTGTTTGTTAAATCTCCTTCTGTGGACAAAGTGGAACAAATGGGAAAGAAGCCATTGACCAGCTGCATGTGAGTAATTCTTTCCCCAGGATAAGCCCACTTCAGCTTTTAAGTGGAGAATGGCTTGGGGAAGGTGTTGTAAAAAGAAGGTCACAGACTCAGACACGTTTGAAATAAGGCTTTTATTCCTGTTCTCCAGTCTACAAACCTTGCCGAAGGAAGGAAAGGGAACATCCACCAGCAAAAGCAGGGTAGGGACTCCAGCTCACTTCTAGGAGTAGGACCTAGGATTCCCACACCGACTGTCTTTCCAAAAATTGTTTTGAGTTCCACGGAAGCGATAGACCTTTATATTCATAAGTAAACCCACTTCATATACGCATATAAAGAGCAATCTGTGTGCACATTTTGAAAACCAAAAAAGTATCAGTAAACAAAATTGACTATAAATTTGAAAGGAGATTTGAAAAGAAAAGAATAAGCAATTTTCATTTAGATAAATAAATGAAGTATGACAGGAGAATAATACAGTTAAGATATTTTGTTAAAGTTAAAAGTTTTCTTTTACTTTTAAAATGTGTGACATATAGATATTTTGATTATGGAAGCACTGATTCCCTCATCAAAGGAAGAATGGCCTTTCTCCCACCCCTAAACAAGATTTTTCTTTTCTTTTCTTTTTTTAAAGATTTTATTTATTTATTCATGAAAAACACACAGAGAGAGGCAGAGACATGCAGAGGGAGAAGCGGGCTCCCTGTCGGGAGTCTGATGCAGAACTTGACCCAGGACTCTTGGATCATGCCCTGAGCAGAAGGTAGATGCTCAACTACTGAGCCACCCAGGCACACCCCTAAACAAGATTCAGCCTTGTTTCTTGAAATTTAATTTTTTTTAATTGTGCTACTTTGATTTTATTTTTCCCCTTCATTTTCCCAAATCAAAGTGACATATAGTTTAAGTTTTAATTCAGTTAAATTATTTTAAGAAGCCATTTTTAAGTGGCTTTTAAAAAAATTTATTTACATAATTCTGAGAGGGGTAATTCTGAGTGGCTCAGTCAGCTAAGCATCCAACTCTTGATTCGGGGTCAGGTCATGATCTCAGGATCGTGAGAACAAGCCCCACATCAGGCTTCACACTAGATGTGCAGCCTGCTTAAGATTCTCTCTCTGCCCCTGCCCCACTTCCATTCTCCTAAAAAAAAAAAGTAATAATATTCTCTTTGAGCTTCTGGTGTGATCCAGAGATTTTAAATATTCTCCTCCATTTTATTTTCACAGTAGTGCAATCAGTGGCCATTATTGTCTTCATTTTATAGCTCTGTAATCTGAGTCTCACAGAATATAATTAAATCTGCCCAAGAAACCATAATTATGAAGCAGGACTAAGATTTGAACCCATGTTTGTGTCTTTTATCCACAAAACTGCCCACAAATGTGTAGAAATGTGCATAGGTATATGTATGTCACATGTATGTACTTTGTTATGCACCTCATCCTTAGTTGATAATTGATGGAATATTTTCTACTTCTTGGTTTCTACTAAGTACGTTGCCAAGAAACTGCTGGATGCCACCCGTGCAATTTTTGAAAAGAAATTAAATGATGCACCCCAGGAAGGGATCACATTTGCTCATTATTTCTGGCTTAATCAAGTTAATGGGAAAGAACCAAAAAAAAGCCAAGACCAGCACCTGTAACCAGTGTTGCCGGAAGTCATGCCCCTGTAACTTTGACGTGTGTGTATATGTGTGTGTGGCAAAGGGTCTAATTATTGAGCTGTTAACAATATAATTTAGGTACTCATTAAATGTGCTACCATTTAATAGACTTGTCTGATCACAAACCTTCATTAAAAGTCTTAGAAAGGGTTTTTTTTTAAATCTTGTATTTTTCCATACAATTCATCTCATTGGATAACTGAAGAGAGGTGGACTTTGGCTAGTGGTTCACAATAAAGAATGAAGATTGGATGTGTGACTGATACTAGAATTTGTAATATTTCTCTGCTGTTTTTATAGTATTGCTGCAAATTTTAGAGATTGGAAAAAAGAGACACAAAGAATAAAATATGGAGCAAATTTATTTTTAACTTTTGAATACAAGCTATCTTTTACTAAGGATTAAGCAAGCCATCAGAAGAACTTCTAAAATTCATGTAATGGGAGAAAATTCCAGATTTTCTCATAGGTTTTTAAGCAATTACCCTTTCCATTAATATGTTTGCCTCCAAACAGAAAGCTATTCCTAGATTTTATTTTTTATTTATTTATTTATTTTTTTTGATAGTCACAGAGAGAGAGAGAGAGAGAGAGAGAGAGAGAGAGGCAGAGACATAGGCAGAGGGAGAAGCAGGCTCCATGCACGGGGAGCCTGATGTGGGATTCGATCCTGGGTCTCCAGGATCGCGCCCTGGGCCAAAGGCAGGCGCCAAACCGCTGCGCCACCCAGGGATCCCTATTCCTAGATTTTAAATTATAATTTAGTCTTTTTTCATTTTAATTTGCTATTTTTATCAAGTATAATTATTTTAAAATAAAGATTTTTCTCATTTTTGAAGCCAGTTTTACAGTGTTCTTCAATGTTTCTTTGTGTGTCTTTCTCATTCATTTTAGCGGCAGGGGTGGGGTGGGCGGTGATAGGCAATAACATTTTTGAATACTCTGTTGAATATCACGTATTGTACCTTTTTGAATTCTCTATTTTATAGATATGGAGACAAATAAACTTAGCCCTCATCTCTTGCCTCATAACTGATGAAGATGTAAATAAAACTTACATCTTAAGACTTAGAGTTTCTCTTTACTACACATATACCCATATATACTTTTCATGATAAATTTTTAAAAATTCCTCTCTGTGATATTTTCTATTTAAAATTTTCAAGAAAGCTTTGTTCTGGATGGGAAAGTGCCACCTGTGCCCAGACAAGCCTTTGGATGCACTTATTACTTACCTGCTTAGACATGATAAATTGCTCTCTAGCCTGGCATTTTACATATAGAAAATGAAGGCCTTTAAAAAAAATCTCTTATTGAAGTAAAATTAACATTCAGTGTTATATTAGCTACAGGTTTATGATACCTGATAAATGATATGATACCAGGTTTATGATTTCAACGATTTTGTGGGTTTTTTTTTGTTTTGTTTTTTGTTTTTTGTTTTTTCCATTTCAATGATTTTGTACATTAGTGCTCATCATAATAAGTGTGCTCTTAATCCTTTCTATCTATTTCACCCATTCCCCACTGACCTTCCCTCTGGCAACCACCAAATTTGTTCTCTGTATTTAAGTCTTTTTTGCTTGTTTGTTTGTTTGTCTCTTTTTTTCTTTGTTTCTGAAATTCCACATGGGTGAAATCATATGTTACTGTCTTTCTCTGACATGCTTCACTTTATACCCTCTGGGGTCTATTTATGTTGTTGCACATGGTGAGATCTCATTCTTTTTTATGGCTTAGTAATACTCTAGTGTGTGGTGTGTGTGTGTGTGTGTGTGCGCACGCGTGCATGTGCACACATGCATATATGTATGTGTGTGTACACCACATCTTAATCCATTCATCTATCTATGAATACTTGCATTGCTTCCATATCCTGGCTATTGTAAATAATGCTGCATTAAACATGAGGGTGCATATATCTTTTCAAATTAGTGTTTTTGTTTTCTTTGGGAAAATACCTAGTAGTAGAATTACTAGATCTTACGGTGATCAGTATCATATACAGATCATATCTTTTATGGAATATGAACAATACCCAAAAGTACTCAGATGTTTTTAACCAATAAACAGATACATAATAAATACATAAAATTTATTGTGCTCTCAAAATTCTAAAAATTCCATCAATAAATGTCCTCAAAATCATTAAATTAAAAACCCTCACTTTAAAAAGTGTCTGTGACAATATTATATATTACACTATTAATAACTCAAGATCTTTAAATTAGGGTAGATATTTTTGACAGTAATATTTTCATCAAACTGGAGGTTCAGTAAGAAAAAAAATTCTATCTCGACCTTGCAAGTTCAGGCTTTGAACATAATCTTAGCGGGTCTATGCCTAAAACTGCTAGTGTCAGTTGTCTCTGCAATGATTTTGTTTGTTCAAAGATATGATTGTGAAGAATTGTGATTCTTCCTAAAATATTTTCAGATAAACCCTAACACATCTTTAGCAATAGAGATATCATACTAAAAATTACACATTCGTCTTCAGGAACCAGTGGGAAGGCCCTATCTTATTTCTGTCTTCTAAAATAGCTGCATGATATTTCAGGCCTTGAAGAGGATGCTGTACTAGAGAGGCAGCAAGTATATATTCATTCTTAAATACTTAGGCCTTTTTTTTCTCTTTTTCTATTATTTCAATAGATATAAAATCTGACATTGAAGTGCTGATCTTCAGATCCCTATTTAGTACTTGGAATGTTTTTTATTTTAAATTATGATCCTTTTATGAATTGGTCACTCTGGAGATATATGGTTTTTTGTTGCAGTTTCCATATTTAACTGGAAGCAGTACTGGTACAATGCTAGCTTGCACTCCTGGCAGGAAATTTATTTGCATATGTGCAGAATACACCTCTTTCTAACTGCCACTTCTCTGCTTTTTTTTTTTACTTCTTTGGCATTTCACCTTCTCACACTCCCTTTTCCTAACTCCTCACATTAAGGCCATCATTCTTATCCTGCACTTGGTGACTGTCAGATGTGTCCACATGCACTTCATCTTTTTTTTTTTAACAGAACTGTGATATGAAGAGGTGAGTTATAGTAACTAGCACTGCACACTCTTGAGGGGAAAGAGTTATACGCATCTATTGGTGTTGATTTGCAGGGTGGGAAGTCATAATGAGCAGAAGCTGTGGTGGTATACGTGAGTCCCCTTCTCGTTCTTGTGGGGCTCCTGTTTCATACATCATCCTTAGAATTACTTATTCCTCATTGCTTTTCTCCTTCTCTTCCCATTTCTGTCCCTTGTTATCTTTATTGGCATTAACCAAGTGTTTTTTAATTTTTTTAACAAGTTTTACAGCCCTAAACTAGGATTTCTCAACCTTAGCACAACTGACATTTTGGGGCAGAAAATTTGTTGTGAGAGACTATTCTGTGCATTGTAGGATGTTTAACACCATCCTGGCCCTTACTTACTAAATGCCATTAGCCCCCACTTCCCGGGTTGGTACGTAGAAAATGTTTTCAGATGGAATCAGATGTTTTCTGGGGGTCAGAATCACCCCCATTTGAGAGCACTACCCTAACAACTAGTCTAATTTCTTTCATCATTTCTTTCTCCATGTTTTATGAAATTATCCTGTTGCTTTAAATTACAGAACAATGATCTCACTTGACTTCAGGATGTTGGTTTCAGCACCACTGTGCCTCATTGCCTCTGATTCTTTTTGTTTCATATCATGGTCTCTTCAAGAGCTGCTAATACATGTCCACAGTGTTGTTTTTGTGTGAGATAGTGAAAAGATAATGTCAGTGACACATACTGGGTTGGGGGGGGGGCAGCTATGATAGTTGATTGCCTTATAAGTCTAACTACTAGTTTGGAGACTATCTTGGTGATTACTCTACCTTCTGATATGCTACCTGACAATTTTTTTTAAACCAAGCTACCAATTTCAACTTTTTGTAAAAAGTAGACCCCATGTTATTGTTTTGTTCCAATAGCCCCAAAGCACAGACCAGGTCTTTTGACTGTCCTAACATTAGCACTGAAAGTTCTGCATTCTGGTAAACTTTTCCATCGCAAAAAATCCAAGATAGCTCAAAATCCTACATGATATTGCTTTTATTTCCCTTGCAGTCAGAGCGTCTTAGCCCTACTTTAATTTCTATTATTCAATGGAGTGGGAAATTTAGTGCAGGGACACTGAGATCCTGGGAATGAGGTAGATCCATAGTTGTGGTATGTGTAATCTCACAGTGTTTCCCAAAAACTGAGTTTGAATGTTTACCATGGACCTCCTGGCCCATCTTGGTTTATATCTGGTTCTGCTACACTTTTGTATTGATTGCCTTGTACCTGACAGTCTTTGTTTTGCAACTCTTCATTTAAGAACTGCTTCCCACTTTATTATTTGATTAAAAAAATCTTTAGTTTTGTGTAGATTATTCACAAGGCAAATTAATAGATATATTTGTTCAAGATTTCTTTCAAGGGTACCTGGGTGGCTCCATCAGTTGAGCATCCAACTCTTGATTTCAGCTCAGGTCATGATCTCGGGCTCTACTCAGTGTGGAGTCTGCTGGAGATTCTCTCCCCCTCTGCCCTGCCACCCTGTTTGCATGTGCTCTCAATCAATCAATCAATCAATCAATAAAATCTTTTAAAAAGTTTCTTTCAGCTATCCCATAATATGAAATTAGCTTTATAAAGTAATTTAAAACCTCTTGGCATTGTTTCTAAATGGCTGCTTGCTCCCAGGAGATTAACTCAAAGAATTATTAAACTGTGGAGACTTTACAGGTGGAAGGATAACAATCTGTGTGGTGTTGATTAAGGATCATTAAAATTATCTTTCCATACTTAATATATCTCCTCCATAATAATATAGGAATATTCCAACACTAGCTCAATTCCTTCCAAGTTCAAGTTTGTATCCACAAGTCTGTTAAAATACAAATTTGTGGGTGATAGCAAACTCATCAGCATATAATGTGCGATCCACTCATTATTTACACAAGCCTACATGAAACGCAGTGAACTTTGAGAAGTGATCAAAGGGAGAGTTATGAGGTTGGTTTGTCTGACACAGCTAAGGACTCAGCTGTGACAGTTCCAAACAGAGCAGTATGGAGACATGGAGTGCTAGGAAGGGAATTACTAACAGTATAAATTGAGAAAAAGAAATGAATCTGCCTCATAATTTGTCTGAGCCTCCTTTTCTTAACCTATTGTTTTAAGGAGTTAATAAATAAGTAGGGTCCTTAGGCTAGTTGCCTGCTACAGAAAAGAAGAAAAAGTAGTGGTGTTACTCATTCTCTACCCTTGGTAATACTGAGGTGGGTTGGCCAAGGGCTTGTTAACTCTAACATGGTCAATACCAATCCTATGATGCCGTCTCCTGATTTCAAGATAGCAACAGTCATACTTAGAAGACATGAACAATCCTATTGCTGATATTGTTTGTGTTTTCTTCTTGCAATGAAAAAGCACAAATTCACAGAGCACTTGAACCAACCTATTGTCTGGAGGCCTGTTTTTATAGGAACTTTCTCAAAGGAACTCTTACCACAGCCTTGCTAGTCATACCTAATAGATACCTTTCGTTTCCCTTTGAAGATGGTGTAGATTGCATGGACCACTTTCTCCTAGGTGGTCTGTGGCTTCAGTTCTTCAAACCCCTCTTCTTGCCAGCTACCAATTGCTGGAGTTTCTCATCTTACTGCTAGGCTCACTTACTTTCTGTTGCTATAGCAGTACTTAATAGAATGGTACTAAGATGAGATCCACCTAGAGAGTTTTAAAAAAATGCAGATTTAAAGTCACCATCCCTAATCTACTGAATCAGAATTGCCCCAGGAAATTTTTCTACATGGTGAAATTGTAGATATACTACTCCCCACTCTCTCCATCCATGATCTCATCATTAGCCATAGCTTTAAATACCATTTGTTTGCTTCATTATTTCCAAATTTATGTCTTCACTACAAACCACTCTTTGAAGCTCTGGTCTTATATACATTGTTGCCCCTCATGTCTCCTGTAGATGTTTCAGAGGTATCTCAAACTTAACATGTTCAAACAAAATGCTTAATATTCCTCAGAACCTGTTCATCCCATATTTTTCAATATCTCAATAATTGGGGCCATCTTTCCCAGAGTTTCTTGAGCATTATTCATCCCTTCCTGCACATTATCCATAGTATCCAACCTATCAGCAAGTTCTGTTGATCCTACCTCCACATTAGGCTGTAGCTTCATATACATACCCTCTTCCAAATCCCTCCACTACCTTTTTTTCTAGCCCACCACATGCCTCATGTAATTCCTGAAATTGGCTTCTAATTGGTCTCCCTACTTCACCTTTAACTTGCTTCCTACTGGTCCTCTATATTTAGGAGCCAGTGTCATTTTTTGAAAATGTCATGTATGTCCTCTCTTGAAACCCTTTAATGGCTTTCCACTCCTCTTCAGATTCAGTTCACACATACTAGTATGGCTTCTATAACAGTGGACCTCACCAGTCTGCCCTCGCCCCCAGGACTCTGCCCCTCACTCACTATGCTCCAGACACAATGACTTTGCCTTAGTTCCCTGAGGGTCCCCTGTCTTGAAACCTTTGTGGGTACAGTGGCCTCTTCTGGAATGGTTTTTTCCATCGTCCTTGACTCTTCACATTACAGATCCCTTCACTTGAGTCAGGGATCAGGTTAAGTGTCACGTTCTTAGGGAGACCTTCCTCATCCTCAGCACACAGTATTCTCCTGGTTAATTTTGCCTTTCCTTTACAGTACTGGGCATGTTGTGGTTATTTATTCATTTATTGCTATTTCCCTCACGAGATCATATGGACGTACAGGCGAGAACCATGGCTACTTCCATCACTACTGTACACTCGTTATGTAGAACAGTGCTGAGCCAATAAAAACCACTCAATGCATATTTATTAAATTATAAATAAGGTTTAGATTTTGTTTGTCCTTAATGTAGGGCCAATAAATATTAGATGGGGAATAGAATTTGGGTGAGACTTTTAATAATAACTGGTTTTCATATTGAAAGTGGAAACCTATGAACTAAAACCTAGTATGTAGCTGTAATAATTCAACTCTACACTACATTTTATTTGTCATCCTCTTAAATGGTTTAACATAAATATTTAACAACATTAATTAGCCAACATTTAACTTCCTTTACTTGTATAATTCACAGTAATATTTTTGTACCACAATTTTTAAAAATTCAGCATTCCTGAAATAATTTTTTCACTTACTTGGAAAAAGAACAAACACAAGTTTGACCTTAGATGCAGGTATAAAGTGGCCATTTGCCCACATACTGTTGACTTGAGGGAGATTATTAAAGCAAAAACTACTAAAAGCTATTCACTAACTCTTGATTATTGCTCCTGAAATTTCACCATTTTGAATATTGTCTTCTCCTTTGAGTTCGGTTAAAATCACTTGTACATGAAACGATCATTACATTATCAAAGTTCAATGTACATGAGATTGTTGCATCACTTTTATCCTAGTATAACTGGATACCAATAAAATCTTTTTTTTCTATAAATAGGAGTGAACTTTAAGAGAAAATTGATACCCATGTAACTCTATGATAGCATAATTTTATTGTTAAACAGAAATATTTGAGTAGGTTTCTGCCTATTACCACACTGTGAGCCCATAAGAGCACAAAAGGAGTCCATCCTTAGGATATGACATGATAGAATTCACAAAATTGTATTGAAAGAATGAATAAATAAGTAATAGCAACCTTTTGTGTCTGGTGCCAGTATTTAAAATAAAAATATGTGTACAATTGAAATAATGTTAAAATATGCATAAATATGCTTATGGACTTTGGAGGAAGAAATATGTCCTAATTGACCTTTTTCACTGATAATACATAAGGTGTTAGAGACTGAATACCAGGTGTCAGTCATTTGGTGTTTCTAATCGTTGTAGTACAAATTTGCTTAGTCAGCTCTTCCATGAGGTCCTTTGGGTTCTTTCTTTCTCCCTTTCTTTCTTTCTTTCTTTCTTTCTTTCTTTCTTTCTTTCTTTCTTTCTTCTTTCTATTGAAGTATAGTTGAAACACAATCTTATATTTGTTTCAGGTATGCTTTCTACCTTGATCTAGCCATTTTCACCTTCTATGCTTGGCTTATTTTTGTTAAGTGGTACAAATATTGAGTAACCTGTATTGACGTTGGCACATTTTCACAACCCGCCTATGGCCTTTCTCCTCATTACCTTATCTGACACTCTTTAAACTGTATTTTTACAATTCTTGCACAACTGATTCTAGTGAAATAAAGAAGCTATCATTTTTAATCCCCTGTCTGCTTTTTTTCTCACAGCGTAAGCTGTGGCTACTTCTGGGGTATCATTAGCAAGTTGAAAGCTGAATATCACATTTTGGATTGTGGCCTCTTATGAGTCATTTGTCTTTTGAACAAGGTGTGTCCGATGTTGGAAAGAAATCATAGCAAAGTCTATGGAGTGCCAGCAAGTTTTTCAAAAGGAGTTGCCACACCCAAACCTAAAGCATTTTTTCAACAGCTAAGATTAAGAGTAATTAACATTTAATATACCCCCACTTATATGTCCATTAAGTTACCATGAAAATTAACATTTTAGCCATGTGTGTCAGCACTCATTTAACTTATTTATCTTTCAAAGTTTGGTCTTTATTAGAACAGTCTTTTCTCAGCAGAGATCTTTGTTTTAGATTGACTGCTTTTCTATAAAGAGTAATCCTGCTGTATGGAGGCTGATGGTCTAGATGAACTGATGTCAA